>NC_092101.1:21959069-22307768 GCF_045679555.1 Salvelinus alpinus | reverse complement strand
GTGTGTTGTAACACTAGTCTACCAGACTAGGCTATATAGTGTGTTGTATCACTAGTCTACCACACTAGGCTATATAGTGTGTTGTAACACTAGTCTACCACACTAGGCTATATGGTGTGTTGTAACACTAGTCTACTACACTAGGCTATATAGTGTGTTGTAACACTAGTCTACGACACTAGGCTATATAGTGTGTTGTAACGCTAGTCTACTACACTAGGCTATATAGTGTGTTGTAACACTAGTCTACCACACTAGGCTATATAGTGTGCTGTAAAACTAGTCTACTACACAAGGCTATATAGTGGTTGTAACACTAGTCTACCACACTAGGCTATATAGTGTGTTGTAACACCAGTCTACTACACTAGGCTATATAGTGTGTTGTAACACCAGTCTAACACACTAGGCTATATAGTGTGTTGTAACACCAGTCTACCACACTAGGCTATATAGTGTGTTGTAACACTAGTCTACCACACTAGGCTATATAGTGTGCTGTTACACTAGTCTACTACACAAGGCTATATAGTGTGTTGTAACACTAGTCTACCACACTAGGCTATATAGTGTGTTGTAACACTAGTCTACCACACTAGGCTATATAGTGTGCTGTTACACTAGTCTACTACACAAGGCTATATAGTGTGTTGTAACACTAGTCTACCACACTAGGCTATATAGTGTGTTGTATCACTAGTCTACGACACTAGGCTATATAGTGTGTTGTAACGCTAGTCTACTACACTAGGCTATATAGTGTGTTGTAACACTAGTCTACCACACTAGGCTATATAGTGTGCTGTAAAACTAGTCTACTACACAAGGCTATATAGTGGTTGTAACACTAGTCTACCACACTAGGCTATATAGTGTGTTGTAACACCAGTCTACTACACTAGGCTATATAGTGTGTTGTAACACCAGTCTAACACACTAGGCTATATAGTGTGTTGTAACACCAGTCTACCACACTAGGCTATATAGTGTGTTGTAACACTAGTCTACCACACTAGGCTATATAGTGTGCTGTTACACTAGTCTACTACACAAGGCTATATAGTGTGTTGTAACACTAGTCTACCACACTAGGCTATATAGTGTGTTGTATCACTAGTCTACTACACTAGGCTATATAGTGTGTTGTAACACTAGTCTACTACACTAGGCTATATAGTGTGTTGTAACACTGGTCTACCACACTAGGCTATACAGTGTGTTGTAACACCAGTCTACCACACTAGGCTATATAGTGTGTTGTAACACTAGTCTACTACACTAGGCTATATAGTGTGTTGTAACACTAGTCTACTACACTAGGCTATATAGTGTGTTGTAACACTAGTCTACCACACTAGGCTATATAGTGGGTTGTAACACTAGTATACCACACTAGGCTATATAGTGTGTTGTAACACTAGTCTACTACACTAGGCTATATAGCGTGTTGTAACACTAGTCTACCACACTAGGATATATAGTGTGTTGTAACACTAGTCTACCACACTAGGCTATATAGTGTGTTGTAACACTAGTCTACCACACTAAGCTATATAGTGTGTTGTAACACGAGTCTACCACACTAGGCTATATAGTGTGTTGTAACACTAGTCTACCACACTAGGCTATATAGTGTGTTGTATCACTAGTCTACTACACTAGTGTGTTGTAACACTAGTCTACCACACTAGGCTATATAGTGTGCTCTAACACTAGTCTACTACACTAGGCTATATAGTGTGTTGTAACACTAGTCTACCACACTAGGCTATATAGTGTGTTGTAACACCAGTCTACCACACTAGGCTATATAGTGTGTTGTAACACTAGTCTACTACACTAGGCTATATAGCGTGTTGTAACACTAGTATACCACACTAGGCTATATAGTGTGCTGTAACACTAGTCTACTACACAAGGCTATATAGTGGTTGTAACACTAGTCTACCACACTAGGCTATATAGTGTGTTGTAACACTAGTCTACTACACTAGGCTATATAGTGTGTTGTAACACTAGTCTATCACACTAGGCTATATGGTGTGTTGTAACACTAGTCTACTACACTAGGCTATATAGTGTGTTGTAACACTAGTCTACGACACTAGGCTATATATTGTGTTGTAACACTAGTCTACCACACTAGGCTATATAGTGTGTTGTATCACTAGTCTACCACACTAGGCTATATAGTGTGTTGTAACACTAGTCTACCACACTAGTGTGTTGTAACACTAGTCTACCAGACTAGGCTATATAGTGTGTTGTATCACTAGTCTACCACACTAGGCTATATAGTGTGTTGTAACACTAGTCTACCACACTAGGCTATATGGTGTGTTGTAACACTAGTCTACTACACTAGGCTATATAGTGTGTTGTAACACTAGTCTACGACACTAGGCTATATAGTGTGTTGTAACGCTAGTCTACTACACTAGGCTATATAGTGTGTTGTAACACTAGTCTACCACACTAGGCTATATAGTGTGCTGTAAAACTAGTCTACTACACAAGGCTATATAGTGGTTGTAACACTAGTCTACCACACTAGGCTATATAGTGTGTTGTAACACTAGTCTACCACACTAGGCTATATAGTGTGTTGTAACACTAGTCTACTATACTAGGCTATATAGTGTGTTGTATCACTAGTCTACCACACTAGGCTATATAGTGTGTTGTAACACTAGTCTACCACACAAGGCTATATGGTGTGTTGTAACACTAGTCTACTACACTAGGCTATATAGTGTGTTGTAACACTAGTCTACGACACTAGGCTATATATTGTGTTGTAACACTAGTCTACCACACTAGGCTATATAGTGTGTTGTATCACTAGTCTACCACACTAGTGTGTTGTAACACTAGTCTACCACACTAGGCTTTATAGTGTGTTGTATCACTAGTCTACCACACTAGGCTATATAGTGTGTTGTAACACTAGTCTACCACACTAGTGTGTTGTAACACTAGTCTACCAGACTAGGCTATATAGTGTGTTGTATCACTAGTCTACCACACTAGGCTATATAGTGTGTTGTAACACTAGTCTACCACACTAGGCTATATGGTGTGTTGTAACACTAGTCTACTACACTAGGCTATATAGTGTGTTGTAACACTAGTCTACGACACTAGGCTATATATTGTGTTGTAACACTAGTCTACCACACTAGGCTATATAGTGTGTTGTAACACTAGTCTACCACACTAGGCTATATAGTGTGTTGTAACACTAGTCTACCACACTAGGCTATATAGTGTGCTGTAACACTAGTCTACTACACTAGGCTATATAGTGTGTTGTAACACTAGTCTACCACACTAGCCTATAGAGTGTGATGTAACACTAGTCTACTACACTAGGCTATATAGCGTGTTGTGACACCAGTCTACCACACTAGGCTATATAGTGTGTTGTAACACCAGTCTACCACACTAGGCTATATAGTGTGCTGTAAAACTAGTCTACTACACAAGGCTATATAGTGGTTGTAACACTAGTCTACCACACTAGGCTATATAGTGTGTTGTAACACCAGTCTACTACACTAGGCTATATAGTGTGTTGTAACACCAGTCTAACACACTAGGCTATATAGTGTGTTGTAACACCAGTCTACCACACTAGGCTATATAGTGTGTTGTAACACTAGTCCACACTAGGCTATATAGTGTGTTGTAACACTAGTCTACTACACTAGGCTATATAGCGTGTTGTAACACTAGTCTACCACACTAGGATATATAGTGTGTTGTAACACCAGTCTACCACACTAGGCTATATAGTGTGCTCTAACACTAGTCTACTACACTAGGCTATATAGTGTGTTGTAACACTAGTCTACCACACTAGGCTATATAGTGTGTTGTAACACCAGTCTACCACACTAGGCTATATAGTGTGTTGTAACACTAGTCTACTACACTAGGCTATATAGCGTGTTGTAACACTAGTATACCACACTAGGCTATATAGTGTGCTGTAACACTAGTCTACTACACAAGGCTATATAGTGGTTGTAACACTAGTCTACCACACTAGGCTATATAGTGTGTTGTAACACTAGTCTACTACACTAGGCTATATAGTGTGTTGTAACACTAGTCTACCACACTAGGCTATATGGTGTGTTGTAACACTAGTCTACTACACTAGGCTATATAGTGTGTTGTAACACTAGTCTACGACACTAGGCTATATATTGTGTTGTAACACTAGTCTACCACACTAGGCTATATAGTGTGTTGTATCACTAGTCTACCACACTAGTGTGTTGTAACACTAGTCTACCACACTAGGCTATATAGTGTGTTGTATCACTAGTCTACCACACTAGGCTATATAGTGTGTTGTAACACTAGTCTACCACACTAGTGTGTTGTAACACTAGTCTACCAGACTAGGCTATATAGTGTGTTGTATCACTAGTCTACCACACTAGGCTATATAGTGTGTTGTAACACTAGTCTACCACACTAGGCTATATGGTGTGTTGTAACACTAGTCTACTACACTAGGCTATATAGTGTGTTGTAACACTAGTCTACGACACTAGGCTATATAGTGTGTTGTAACGCTAGTCTACTACACTAGGCTATATAGTGTGTTGTAACACTAGTCTACCACACTAGGCTATATAGTGTGCTGTAAAACTAGTCTACTACACAAGGCTATATAGTGGTTGTAACACTAGTCTACCACACTAGGCTATATAGTGTGTTGTAACACTAGTCTACAACACTAGGCTATATAGTGTGTTGTAAGACTAGTCTACTACACTAGGCTATATAGTATGTTGTATCACTAGTCTACCACACTAGGCTATATAGTGTGTTGTAACACTAGTCTACCACACTAGGCTATATGTGTGTTGTAACACTAGTCTACTACACTAGGCTATATAGTGTGTTGTAACACTAGTCTACGACACTAGGCTATATATTGTGTTGTAACACTAGTCTACCACACTAGGCTATATAGTGTGTTGTATCACTAGTCTACCACACTAGTGTGTTGTAACACTAGTCTACCACACTAGGCTATATAGTGTGTTGTATCACTAGTCTACCACACTAGGCTATATAGTGTGTTGTAACACTAGTCTACCACACTAGGCTATATGGTGTGTTGTAACACTAGTCTACTACACTAGGCTATATAGTGTGTTGTAACACTAGTCTACGACACTAGGCTATATAGTGTGTTGTAACACTAGTCTACCACACTAGGCTATATAGTGTGTTGTAACACTAGTCTACCACACTAGGCTATATAGTGTGTTGTAACACCAGTCTATGACACTAGGCTATATAGTGTGTTGTAACACTAGTGTACCACACTAGGCTATATAGTGTGTTGTAACACTAGTCTACCACACTAGGCTATATAGTTTGTTGTAACAGTAGTCTACCACACTAGGCTATATAGTATGTTGTAACACTAGTCTACTACACTAGGCTATATAGTGTGCTGCAACACTAGTCTACCACACTAGGCTATATAGTGTGATGTAACACTAGTCTACTACACTAGGCTATATAGTGTGTTGTATCACTAGTCTACCACACTAGGCTATATAGTGTGTTGTAACACCAGTCTACCACACTAGGCTATATAGCATGTTATAACACCAGTCTACACCACTAGGATATATAGTGTGCTGTAAAACTAGTCTACTACACAAGGCTATATAGTGGTTGTAACACTAGTCTACTACACTAGGCTATATAGTGTGTTGTATCACTAGTCTACCACACTAGGCTATATAGTGTGTTGTAACACTAGTCTACCACACTAGGCTATATGGTGTGTTGTAACACTAGTCTACTACACTAGGCTATATAGTGTGTTGTAACACTAGTCTACGACACTAGGCTATATATTTTGTTGTAACACTAGTCTACCACACTAGGCTATATAGTGTGTTGTATCACTAGTCTACCACACTAGTGTGTTGTAACACTAGTCTACCACACTAGGCTATATAGTGTGTTGTATCACTAGTCTACCACACTAGGCTATATAGTGTGTTGTAACACTAGTCTACCACACTAGTGTGTTGTAACACTAGTCTACCACACTAGGCTATATAGTATGTTGTATCACTAGTCTACCACACTAGGCTATATAGTGTGTTGTAACACTAGTCTACCACACTAGGCTATATGTGTGTTGTAACACTAGTCTACTACACTAGGCTATATAGTGTGTTGTAACACTAGTCTACGACACTAGGCTATATATTGTGTTGTAACACTAGTCTACCACACTAGGCTATATAGTGTGTTGTATCACTAGTCTACCACACTAGTGTGTTGTAACACTAGTCTACCACACTAGGCTATATAGTGTGTTGTATCACTAGTCTACCACACTAGGCTATATAGTGTGTTGTAACACTAGTCTACCACACTAGTGTGTTGTAACACTAGTCTACCAGACTAGGCTATATAGTGTGTTGTATCACTAGTCTACCACACTAGGCTATATAGTGTGTTGTAACACTAGTCTACCACACTAGGCTATATGGTGTGTTGTAACACTAGTCTACTACACTAGGCTATATAGTGTGTTGTAACACTAGTCTACGACACTAGGCTATATAGTGTGTTGTAACACTAGTCTACCACACTAGGCTATATAGTGTGTTGTAACACTAGTCTACCACACTAGGCTATATAGTGTGTTGTAACACCAGTCTATGACACTAGGCTATATAGTGTGTTGTAACACTAGTGTACCACACTAGGCTATATAGTGTGTTGTAACACTAGTCTACCACACTAGGCTATATAGTTTGTTGTAACAGTAGTCTACCACACTAGGCTATATAGTATGTTGTAACACTAGTCTACTACACTAGGCTATATAGTGTGCTGCAACACTAGTCTACCACACTAGGCTATATAGTGTGATGTAACACTAGTCTACTACACTAGGCTATATAGTGTGTTGTATCACTAGTCTACCACACTAGGCTATATAGTGTGTTGTAACACCAGTCTACCACACTAGGCTATATAGCATGTTATAACACCAGTCTACACCACTAGGATATATAGTGTGCTGTAAAACTAGTCTACTACACAAGGCTATATAGTGGTTGTAACACTAGTCTACTACACTAGGCTATATAGTGTGTTGTATCACTAGTCTACCACACTAGGCTATATAGTGTGTTGTAACACTAGTCTACCACACTAGGCTATATGGTGTGTTGTAACACTAGTCTACTACACTAGGCTATATAGTGTGTTGTAACACTAGTCTACGACACTAGGCTATATATTTTGTTGTAACACTAGTCTACCACACTAGGCTATATAGTGTGTTGTATCACTAGTCTACCACACTAGTGTGTTGTAACACTAGTCTACCACACTAGGCTATATAGTGTGTTGTATCACTAGTCTACCACACTAGGCTATATAGTGTGTTGTAACACTAGTCTACCACACTAGTGTGTTGTAACACTAGTCTACCACACTAGGCTATATAGTGTGTTGTAACACTAGTCTACGACACTAGGCTATATATTGTGTTGTAACACTAGTCTACCACACTAGACTATATAGTGTGTTGTAACACTAGTCTACCACACTAGGCTATATAGTGTGTTGTAACACCAGTCTATGACACTAGGCTATATAGTGTGTTGTAACACTAGTGTACCACACTAGGCTATATAGTGTGTTGTAACACTAGTCTACCACACTAGGCTATATAGTTTGTTGTAACAGTAGTCTACCACACTAGGCTATATAGTGTGTTGTAACACTAGTCTACTACACTAGTGTGTTGTAACACTAGTCTACCACACTAGGCTATATAGTGTGCTGCAACACTAGTCTACCGCACTAGGCTATATAGTGTGATGTAACACTAGTCTACTACACTAGGCTATATAGTGTGTTGTAACACTAGTCTACTACACTAGTGTGTTGTAACACTAGTCTACCACACTAGGCCATATAGTGTGCTCTAACACTAGTCTACCACACTAGGCTATATAGTGTGTTGTAACAGTAGTCTACTACACTAGGCTATATAGTGTGTTGTAACACTAGTCTACCACACTAGGCTATATAGTTTGTTGTATCACTAGTCTACCACACTAGTGTGTTGTAACACTAGTCTACCACACTAGGCTATATAGTGTGTTGTATCACTAGTCTACCACACTAGGCTATATAGTGTGTTGTAACACTAGTCTACCACACTAGTGTGTTGTAACACTAGTCTACCAGACTAGGCTATATAGTGTGTTGTATCACTAGTCTACCACACTAGGCTATATAGTGTGTTGTAACACTAGTCTACCACACTAGGCTATATGGTGTGTTGTAACACTAGTCTACTACACTAGGCTATATAGTGTGTTGTAACACTAGTCTACGACACTAGGCTATATAGTGTGTTGTAACACTAGTCTACCACACTAGGCTATATAGTGTGTTGTAACACTAGTCTACCACACTAGGCTATATAGTGTGTTGTAACACCAGTCTATGACACTAGGCTATATAGTGTGTTGTAACACTAGTGTACCACACTAGGCTATATAGTGTGTTGTAACACTAGTCTACCACACTAGGCTATATAGTTTGTTGTAACAGTAGTCTACCACACTAGGCTATATAGTATGTTGTAACACTAGTCTACTACACTAGGCTATATAGTGTGCTGCAACACTAGTCTACCACACTAGGCTATATAGTGTGATGTAACACTAGTCTACTACACTAGGCTATATAGTGTGTTGTATCACTAGTCTACCACACTAGGCTATATAGTGTGTTGTAACACCAGTCTACCACACTAGGCTATATAGCATGTTATAACACCAGTCTACACCACTAGGATATATAGTGTGCTGTAAAACTAGTCTACTACACAAGGCTATATAGTGGTTGTAACACTAGTCTACTACACTAGGCTATATAGTGTGTTGTATCACTAGTCTACCACACTAGGCTATATAGTGTGTTGTAACACTAGTCTACCACACTAGGCTATATGGTGTGTTGTAACACTAGTCTACTACACTAGGCTATATAGTGTGTTGTAACACTAGTCTACGACACTAGGCTATATATTTTGTTGTAACACTAGTCTACCACACTAGGCTATATAGTGTGTTGTATCACTAGTCTACCACACTAGTGTGTTGTAACACTAGTCTACCACACTAGGCTATATAGTGTGTTGTATCACTAGTCTACCACACTAGGCTATATAGTGTGTTGTAACACTAGTCTACCACACTAGTGTGTTGTAACACTAGTCTACCACACTAGGCTATATAGTGTGTTGTAACACTAGTCTACGACACTAGGCTATATATTGTGTTGTAACACTAGTCTACCACACTAGGCTATATAGTGTGTTGTAACACTAGTCTACCACACTAGGCTATATAGTGTGTTGTAACACCAGTCTATGACACTAGGCTATATAGTGTGTTGTAACACTAGTGTACCACACTAGGCTATATAGTGTGTTGTAACACTAGTCTACCACACTAGGCTATATAGTTTGTTGTAACAGTAGTCTACCACACTAGGCTATATAGTGTGTTGTAACACTAGTCTACTACACTAGTGTGTTGTAACACTAGTCTACCACACTAGGCTATATAGTGTGCTGCAACACTAGTCTACCGCACTAGGCTATATAGTGTGATGTAACACTAGTCTACTACACTAGGCTATATAGTGTGTTGTAACACTAGTCTACTACACTAGTGTGTTGTAACACTAGTCTACCACACTAGGCCATATAGTGTGCTTTAACACTAGTCTACCACACTAGGCTATATAGTGTGTTGTAACAGTAGTCTACTACACTAGGCTATATAGTGTGTTGTAACACTAGTCTACCACACTAGGCTATATAGTGTGCTGTAACACTAGTCTACCACACTAGGCTATATAGTGTGTTGTAACACTAGTCTACTACACTAGGCTATATAGTGTGTTGTTACACCAGTCTACCACACTAGGCTATATAGTGTGTTGTTACACCAGTCTACCACACTAGGCTATATAGTGTGTTGTAACACTAGTCTACTACACTAGTGTGTTGTAACACTAGTCTACCACACTAGGCTATATAGTGTGCTCTAACACTAGTCTACCAAACTAGGCTATATAGTGTGTTGTAACACTAGTCTACTACACTAGGCTATATAGCGTGTTGTAACACTAGTCTACTACACTAGGCTATATAGTGTGTTGTAACACTAGTCTACCACACTAGGCTATATAGTGTGCTGTAACACTAGTCTACCACACTAGGCTATATAGTGTGTTGTAACACTAGTCTATTACACTAGGCTATATAGTGTGTTGTAACACTAGTCTACTACACTAGGCTATATAGTGTGTTGTAACACTAGTCTACCACACTAGGCTATATAGTGTGTTGTAACACTAGTATAACACACTAGGCTATATAGTGTGTTGTAACACTAGTCTACTACACTAGGCTATATAGCGTGTTGTAACACTAGTCTACCACACTAGGATATATAGTGTGTTGTAACACTAGTCTACCACACTAGGCTATATAGTGTGTTGTAACACTAGTCTACTACACTAGGCTATATAGTGTGTTGTAACACTAGTCTACCACACTAGGCTATATAGTGTGTTGTAACACTAGTCTACCACACTAGGCTATATAGTGTGTTGTAACACTAGTCTACTACACTAGGCTATATAGTGTGTTGTAACACTAGTCTACTACACTAGGCTATATAGTGTGTTGTAACACTAGTCTACCACACTAGGCTATATAGTGTGTTGTAACACTAGTATACCACACTAGGCTATATAGTGTGTTGTAACACTAGTCTACTACACTAGGCTATATAGCGTGTTGTAACACTAGTCTACCACACTAGGATATATAGTGTGTTGTAACACTAGTCTACCACACTAGGCTATATAGTGTGTTGTAACACTAGTCTACCACACTAGGCTATATAGTGTGTTGTAACACGAGTCTACCACACTAGGCTATATAGTATGTTGTAACACTAGTCTACCACACTAGGCTATATAGTGTGCTGTAACACTAGTCTACTACACTAGGCTATATAGTGTGTTGTATCACTAGTCTACCACACTAGGCTATATAGTGTGTTGTAACACCAGTCTACCACACTAGGCTATATAGTGTGGTGTAACACTAGTCTACTACACTAGTGTGTTGTAACACTAGTCTACCACACTAGGCTATATAGTGTGCTCTAACACTAGTCTACCACACTAGGCTATATAGTGTGTTGTAACACTAGTCTACTACACTAGGCTATATAGCGTGTTGTAACACTAGTCTACTACACTAGGCTATATAGTGTGTTGTAACACTAGTCTACTACACTAGGCTATATAGCGTGTTGTAACACTAGTCTACTACACTAGGCTATAGAGTGTGCTTTAACACCAGTCTACCAGACTAGGCTAGATAGTGTGTTGTAACACTAGTCTACTACACTAGGCTATATAGTGTGTTGTAACACTAGTCTACCACACTAGGCTATATAGCATGTTGTATCACTAGTCTACTACACTAGGCTATATAGTGTGTTGTAACACTAGTCTAGCACACTAGGCTATATAGTGTGTTGTAACACCAGTCTACCACACTAGGCTATATAGTGTGTTGTAACACTAGTCTACTACACTAGGCTATATAGTGTGTTGTAACACTAGTCTACCACACTAGGCTATATAGTGTGCTGTAACACTAGTCTACTACACAAGGCTATATAGTGGTTGTAACACTAGTCTACCACATTAGGCTATATAGTGTGTTGTAACACTAGTCTACTACACTAGGCTATATAGTGTGTTGTAACACTAGTCTACTACACTAGGCTATATAGTGTGTTGTAACACTAGTCTACCACACTAGGCTATATAGTGTGTTGTAACACTAGTATACCACATTAGGATATATAGTGTGTTGTAACACTAGTCTACTACACTAGGCTATATAGCGTGTTGTAACACTAGTCTACCACACTAGGATATATAGTGTGTTGTAACACTAGTCTACCACACTAGGCTATATAGTGTGTTGTAACATTAGTCTATTACACTAGTGTGTTGTAACACTAGTCTACCACACTAGGCTATATAGTGTGCTCTAACACTAGTCTACCACACTAGGCTATATAGTGTGTTGTAACACTAGTCTACTACACTAGTCTATATAGCGTGTTGTAACACTAGTCTACTACACTAGGCTATATAGTGCGTTGTAACACTAGTCCACCACACTAGGCTATATAGTGTGTTGTATCACTAGTCTACCACACTAGGCTATATAGTGTGTTGTAACACTAGTCTACCACACTAGGCTATATAGTGTGTTGTAACACGAGTCTACCACACTAGGCTATATAGTGTGTTGTAACACTAGTCTACAACACTAGGCTATATAGTGTGCTGTAACACTAGTCTACTACACTAGGCTATATAGTGTGTTGTATCACTAGTCTTCCACACTAGGCTATATAGTGTGTTGTAACACTAGTCTACCACACTAGGCTATATAGTGTGTTGTAACACCAGTCTACCACACTAGGCTATATAGTGTGTTGTAACACTAGTCTACTACACTAGTGTGTTGTAACACTAGTCTACCACATTAGGCTATATAGTGTGCTGTAACACTAGTCTACCACACTAGGCTATATAGTGTGTTGTAACACTAGTCTACTACACTAGGCTATATAGCGTGTTGTAAAACTAGTCTACTACACTAGGCTATATAGTGTGCTGTAACACTAGTCTACTACACTAGGCTATATAGTGTGTTGTACCACTAGTCTACCACACTAGGCTATATAGTGTGTTGTAACACCAGTCTATCACACTAGGCTATATAGCGTGTTGTAACACTAGTCTACCACACTAGGCTATATAGCGTGTTGTAACACTAGTCTACCACACTAGGCTATATAGTGGGTTGTAACACTAGTCTACCACACTAGGCTATATAGTGTGTTGTAACACTAGTCTACCACACTAGGCTATATAGTGTGTTGTATCACTAGTCTACCACACTAGGCTATATAGTGTGTTGTAACACTAGTCTACCACAGTAGGCTCTATAGTGTGTTGTAACACTAGTCTACCACACTAAGCTATATAGTGTGCTGTAACACTAGTCTACCACACTAGGCTATATAGTGTGTTGTGACACTAGTCTACTACACTAGGCTATATAGTGTGTTGTAACACTAGTCTACTACACTAGGCTATATAGTGTGTTGTAACACTAGTCTACCACACTAGGCTATATAGCATGTTGTATCACTAGTCTACTACACTAGGCTATATAGTGTGTTGTAACACTAGTCTACCACACTAGGCTATATAGTGTGTTGTAACACCAGTCTACCACACTAGGCTATATAGTGTGTTGTAACACTAGTCTACTACACTAGGCTATATAGTGTGTTGTAACACTAGTCTACCACACTAGGCTATATAGTGTGCTGTAACACTAGTCTACTACACAAGTTATATAGTGGTTGTAACACTAGTCTACCACACTAGGCTATATAGTGTGTTGTAACACTAGTCTACTACACTAGGCTATATAGTGTGTTGTAACACTAGTCTACTACACTAGGCTATATAGTGTGTTGTAACACTAGTCTACCACACTAGGCTATATAGTGTGTTGTAACACTAGTATACCACATTAGGATATATAGTGTGTTGTAACACTAGTCTACTACACTAGGCTATATAGCGTGTTGTAACACTAGTCTACCACACTAGGATATATAGTGTGTTGTAACACTAGTCTACCACACTAGGCTATATAGTGTGTTGTAACATTAGTCTACTACACTAGTGTGTTGTAACACTAGTCTACCACACTAGGCTATATAGTGTGCTCTAACACTAGTCTACCACACTAGGCTATATAGTGTGTTGTAACACTAGTCTACTACACTAGGCTATATAGCGTGTTGTAACACTAGTCTACTACACTAGGCTATATAGTGCGTTGTAACACTAGTCCACCACACTAGGCTATATAGTGTGTTGTATCACTAGTCTACCACACTAGGCTATATAGTGTGTTGTAACACTAGTCTACCACACTAGGCTATATAGTGTGTTGTAACACTAGTCTACCACACTAGGCTATATAGTGTGTTGTAACACGAGTCTACCACACTAGGCTATATAGTGTGTTGTAACACTAGTCTACAACACTAGGCTATATAGTGTGCTGTAACACTAGTCTACTACACTAGGCTATATAGTGTGTTGTATCACTAGTCTTCCACACTAGGCTATATAGTGTGTTGTAACACTAGTCTACCACACTAGGCTATATAGTGTGTTGTAACACCAGTCTACCACACTAGGCTATATAGTGTGTTGTAACACTAGTCTACTACACTAGTGTGTTGTAACACTAGTCTACCACATTAGGCTATATAGTGTGTTGTAACACTAGTCTACCACACTAGGCTATATAGTGTGTTGTAACACGAGTCAACCACACTAGGCTATATAGTGTGTTGTAACACTAGTCTACAACACTAGGCTATATAGTGTGCTGTAACACTAGTCTACTACACTAGGCTATATAGTGTGTTGTATCACTAGTCTTCCACACTAGGCTATATAGTGTGTTGTAACACTAGTCTACCACACTAGGCTATATAGTGTGTTGTAACACCAGTCTACCACACTAGGCTATATAGTGTGTTGTAACACTAGTCTACTACACTAGTGTGTTGTAACACTAGTCTACCACATTAGGCTATATAGTGTGCTGTAACACTAGTCTACCACACTAGGCTATATAGTGTGTTGTAACACTAGTCTACTACACTAGGCTATATAGCGTGTTGTAAAACTAGTCTACTACACTAGGCTATATAGTGTGCTGTAACACTAGTCTACTACACTAGGCTATATAGTGTGTTGTACCACTAGTCTACCACACTAGGCTATATAGTGTGTTGTAACACCAGTCTATCACACTAGGCTATATAGCGTGTTGTAACACTAGTCTACCACACTAGGCTATATAGCGTGTTGTAACACTAGTCTACCACACTAGGCTATATAGTGGGTTGTAACACTAGTCTACCACACTAGGCTATATAGTGTGTTGTAACACTAGTCTACCACACTAGGCTATATAGTGTGTTGTAACACTAGTCTACCACACTAGGCTATATAGTGTGTTGTAACACTAGTCTACCACACTAGGCTCTATAGTGTGTTGTAACACTAGTCTACCACACTAAGCTATATAGTGTGCTGTAACACTAGTCTACCACACTAGGCTATATAGTGTGTTGTGGCACTAGTCTACTACACTAGGCTATATAGTGTGTTGTAACACTAGTCTACCACACTAGGCTATATAGTGTGTTGTGACACGATTCTACCACACTAGGCTATATAGTGTGTTGTGACACTAGTCTACTACACTAGGCTATATAGTGTGTTGTAACACTAGTATACCACACTAGGCTATATAGTGTGTTGTAACACTAGTCTACTACACTAGGCTATATAGCGTGTTGTAACACTAGTCTACCACACTAGGATATATAGTGTGTTGTAACACTAGTCTACCACACTAGGCTATATAGTGTGTTGTAACACTAGTCTACCACACTAGGCTATATAGTGTGTTGTAACACGAGTCTACCACACACTAGGCTATATAGTGTGTTGTAACACTAGTCTACCACACTAGGCTATATAGTGTGCTGTAACACTAGTCTACCACACTAGGCTATATAGTGTGTTGTAACACTAGTCTACCACACTAGGCTATATAGTGTGTTGTAACACTAGTCTACCACACTAGGCTATATAGTGGGTTGTAACACTAGTCTACCACACTACGCTATATAATGTGTTGTAACACTAGTCTACAACACTAGGCTATATAGTGTGTTGTAACACTAGTCTACCACACTAGGCTATATAGTGTGTTGTAACACTAGTCTACCACACTAGGCTAAATAGTGTGTTGTAACACTAGTCTACCACACTAGGCTATATAGTGTGTTGTAACACTAGTCTACCACACTAGGCTATATAGTGTGTTGTAACATTAGTCTACTACACTAGTGTGTTGTAACACTAGTCTACCACACTAGGCTATATAGTGTGCTCTAACACTAGTCTACCACACTAGGCTATATAGTGTGTTGTAACACTAGTCTACTACACTAGGCTATATAGCGTGTTGTAACACTAGTCTACTACACTAGGCTATATAGTGCGTTGTAACACTAGTCCACCACACTAGGCTATATAGTGTGTTGTATAACTAGTCTACCACACTAGGCTATATAGTGTGTTGTAACACTAGTCTACCACACTAGGCTATATAGTGTGTTGTAACACTAGTCTACCACACTAGGCTATATAGTGTGTTGTAACACGAGTCTACCACACTAGGCTATATAGTGTGTTGTAACACTAGTCTACAACACTAGGCTATATAGTGTGCTGTAACACTAGTCTACTACACTAGGCTATATAGTGTGTTGTATCACTAGTCTTCCACACTAGGCTATATAGTGTGTTGTAACACTAGTCTACCACACTAGGCTATATAGTGTGTTGTAACACCAGTCTACCACACTAGGCTATATAGTGTGTTGTAACACTAGTCTACCACACTAGGCTATATAGTGTGTTGTAACACTAGTCTACCACACTAGGCTATATAGTGTGTTGTAACACTAGTCTACCACACTAGGCTCTATAGTGTGTTGTAACACTAGTCTACCACACTAAGCTATATAGTGTGTTGTAACACTAGTCTACCACACTAGGCTATATAGTGTGCTGTAACACTAGTCTACTACACAAGTTATATAGTGGTTGTAACACTAGTCTACCACACTAGGCTATATAGTGTGTTGTAACACTAGTCTACTACACTAGGCTATATAGTGTGTTGTAACACTAGTCTACTACACTAGGCTATATAGTGTGTTGTAACACTAGTCTACCACACTAGGCTATATAGTGTGTTGTAACACTAGTATACCACATTAGGATATATAGTGTGTTGTAACACTAGTCTACTACACTAGGCTATATAGCGTGTTGTAACACTAGTCTACCACACTAGGATATATAGTGTGTTGTAACACTAGTCTACCACACTAGGCTATATAGTGTGTTGTAACATTAGTCTACTACACTAGTGTGTTGTAACACTAGTCTACCACACTAGGCTATATAGTGTGCTCTAACACTAGTCTACCACACTAGGCTATATAGTGTGTTGTAACACTAGTCTACTACACTAGGCTATATAGCGTGTTGTAACACTAGTCTACTACACTAGGCTATATAGTGCGTTGTAACACTAGTCCACCACACTAGGCTATATAGTGTGTTGTATCACTAGTCTACCACACTAGGCTATATAGTGTGTTGTAACACTAGTCTACCACACTAGGCTATATAGTGTGTTGTAACACTAGTCTACCACACTAGGCTATATAGTGTGTTGTAACACGAGTCTACCACACTAGGCTATATAGTGTGTTGTAACACTAGTCTACAACACTAGGCTATATAGTGTGCTGTAACACTAGTCTACTACACTAGGCTATATAGTGTGTTGTATCACTAGTCTTCCACACTAGGCTATATAGTGTGTTGTAACACTAGTCTACCACACTAGGCTATATAGTGTGTTGTAACACCAGTCTACCACACTAGGCTATATAGTGTGTTGTAACACTAGTCTACTACACTAGTGTGTTGTAACACTAGTCTACCACATTAGGCTATATAGTGTGTTGTAACACTAGTCTACCACACTAGGCTATATAGTGTGTTGTAACACGAGTCAACCACACTAGGCTATATAGTGTGTTGTAACACTAGTCTACAACACTAGGCTATATAGTGTGCTGTAACACTAGTCTACTACACTAGGCTATATAGTGTGTTGTATCACTAGTCTTCCACACTAGGCTATATAGTGTGTTGTAACACTAGTCTACCACACTAGGCTATATAGTGTGTTGTAACACCAGTCTACCACACTAGGCTATATAGTGTGTTGTAACACTAGTCTACTACACTAGTGTGTTGTAACACTAGTCTACCACATTAGGCTATATAGTGTGCTGTAACACTAGTCTACCACACTAGGCTATATAGTGTGTTGTAACACTAGTCTACTACACTAGGCTATATAGCGTGTTGTAAAACTAGTCTACTACACTAGGCTATATAGTGTGCTGTAACACTAGTCTACTACACTAGGCTATATAGTGTGTTGTACCACTAGTCTACCACACTAGGCTATATAGTGTGTTGTAACACCAGTCTATCACACTAGGCTATATAGCGTGTTGTAACACTAGTCTACCACACTAGGCTATATAGCGTGTTGTAACACTAGTCTACCACACTAGGCTATATAGTGGGTTGTAACACTAGTCTACCACACTAGGCTATATAGTGTGTTGTAACACTAGTCTACCACACTAGGCTATATAGTGTGTTGTAACACTAGTCTACCACACTAGGCTATATAGTGTGTTGTAACACTAGTCTACCACACTAGGCTCTATAGTGTGTTGTAACACTAGTCTACCACACTAAGCTATATAGTGTGCTGTAACACTAGTCTACCACACTAGGCTATATAGTGTGTTGTGGCACTAGTCTACTACACTAGGCTATATAGTGTGTTGTAACACTAGTCTACCACACTAGGCTATATAGTGTGTTGTGACACGATTCTACCACACTAGGCTATATAGTGTGTTGTGACACTAGTCTACTACACTAGGCTATATAGTGTGTTGTAACACTAGTATACCACACTAGGCTATATAGTGTGTTGTAACACTAGTCTACTACACTAGGCTATATAGCGTGTTGTAACACTAGTCTACCACACTAGGATATATAGTGTGTTGTAACACTAGTCTACCACACTAGGCTATATAGTGTGTTGTAACACTAGTCTACCACACTAGGCTATATAGTGTGTTGTAACACGAGTCTACCACACACTAGGCTATATAGTGTGTTGTAACACTAGTCTACCACACTAGGCTATATAGTGTGCTGTAACACTAGTCTACCACACTAGGCTATATAGTGTGTTGTAACACTAGTCTACCACACTAGGCTATATAGTGTGTTGTAACACTAGTCTACCACACTAGGCTATATAGTGGGTTGTAACACTAGTCTACCACACTACGCTATATAATGTGTTGTAACACTAGTCTACAACACTAGGCTATATAGTGTGTTGTAACACTAGTCTACCACACTAGGCTATATAGTGTGTTGTAACACTAGTCTACCACACTAGGCTAAATAGTGTGTTGTAACACTAGTCTACCACACTAGGCTATATAGTGTGTTGTAACACTAGTCTACCACACTAGGCTATATAGTGTGTTGTAACATTAGTCTACTACACTAGTGTGTTGTAACACTAGTCTACCACACTAGGCTATATAGTGTGCTCTAACACTAGTCTACCACACTAGGCTATATAGTGTGTTGTAACACTAGTCTACTACACTAGGCTATATAGCGTGTTGTAACACTAGTCTACTACACTAGGCTATATAGTGCGTTGTAACACTAGTCCACCACACTAGGCTATATAGTGTGTTGTATAACTAGTCTACCACACTAGGCTATATAGTGTGTTGTAACACTAGTCTACCACACTAGGCTATATAGTGTGTTGTAACACTAGTCTACCACACTAGGCTATATAGTGTGTTGTAACACGAGTCTACCACACTAGGCTATATAGTGTGTTGTAACACTAGTCTACAACACTAGGCTATATAGTGTGCTGTAACACTAGTCTACTACACTAGGCTATATAGTGTGTTGTATCACTAGTCTTCCACACTAGGCTATATAGTGTGTTGTAACACTAGTCTACCACACTAGGCTATATAGTGTGTTGTAACACCAGTCTACCACACTAGGCTATATAGTGTGTTGTAACACTAGTCTACTACACTAGTGTGTTGTAACACTAGTCTACCACATTAGGCTATATAGTGTGTTGTAACATTAGTCTACCACACTAGGCTATATAGTGTGTTGTAACACGAGTCTACCACACTAGGCTATATAGTGTGTTGTAACACTAGTCTACAACACTAGGCTATATAGTGTGCTGTAACACTAGTCTACTACACTAGGCTATATAGTGTGTTGTATCACTAGTCTTCCACACTAGGCTATAGAGTGTGTTGTAACACTAGTCTACCACACTAGGCTATATAGTGTGTTGTAACACCAGTCTACCACACTAGGCTATATAGTGTGTTGTAACACTAGTCTACTACACTAGTGTGTTGTAACACTAGTCTACCACATTAGGCTATATAGTGTGCTGTAACACTAGTCTACCACACTAGGCTATATAGTGTGTTGTAACACTAGTCTACTACACTAGGCTATATAGCGTGTTGTAAAACTAGTCTACTACACTAGACTATATAGTGTGCTGTAACACTAGTCTACTACACTACTATATAGTGTGTTGTACCACTAGTCTACCACACTAGGCTATATAGTGTGTTGTAACACCAGTCTATCACACTAGGCTATATAGCGTGTTGTAACACTAGTCTACCACACTAGGCTATATAGCGTGTTGTAACACTAGTCTACCACACTAGGCTATATAGTGGGTTGTAACACTAGTCTACCACACTAGGCTATATAGTGTGTTGTAACACTAGTCTACCACACTAGGCTATATAGTGTGTTGTAACACTAGTCTACCACACTAGGCTATATAGTGTGTTGTAACACTAGTCTACCACACTAGGCTCTATAGTGTGTTGTAACACTAGTCTACCACACTAAGCTATATAGTGTGCTGTAACACTAGTCTACCACACTAGGCTATATAGTGTGTTGTGGCACTAGTCTACTACACTAGGCTATATAGTGTGTTGTAACACTAGTCTACCACACTAGGCTATATAGTGTGTTGTGACACGATTCTACCACACTAGGCTATATAGTGTGTTGTGACACTAGTCTACTACACTAGGCTATATAGTGTGTTGTAACACTAGTATACCACACTAGGCTATATAGTGTGTTGTAACACTAGTCTACTACACTAGGCTATATAGCGTGTTGTAACACTAGTCTACCACACTAGGATATATAGTGTGTTGTAACACTAGTCTACCACACTAGGCTATATAGTGTGTTGTAACACTAGTCTACCACACTAGGCTATATAGTGTGTTGTAACACGAGTCTACCACACACTAGGCTATATAGTGTGTTGTAACACTAGTCTACCACACTAGGCTATATAGTGTGCTGTAACACTAGTCTACCACACTAGGCTATATAGTGTGTTGTAACACTAGTCTACCACACTAGGCTATATAGTGTGTTGTAACACTAGTCTACCACACTAGGCTATATAGTGGGTTGTAACACTAGTCTACCACACTACGCTATATAATGTGTTGTAACACTAGTCTACAACACTAGGCTATATAATGTGTTGTAACACTAGTCTACAACACTAGGCTATATAGTGTGTTGTAACACTAGTCTACCACACTAGGCTATATAGTGTGTTGTAACACTAGTCTACCACACTAGGCTAAATAGTGTGTTGTAACACTAGTCTACCACACTAGGCTATATAGTGTGTTGTAACACTAGTCTACCACACTAGGCTATATAGTGTGTTGCAACACCAGTCTACCACACTAGGCTATATAGTGTGTTGTAACACTAGTCTACCAAACTAGGCTATATAGTGTGTTGTAACACTAGTGTACAACACTAGGCTATATAGTGTGTTGTAACACTAGTCTACTACACTAGGCTATATAGTGTGTTGTGACACTAGTCTACCACACTAGGCTATATAGTGTGTTGTAACACTAGTCTACCACACTAGGCTATAAAGTGTGTTGTAACACCAGTCTACCACACTAGGCTATTTAGTGTGTTGTAACACTAGTCTACTACACTAGGCTATATAGTGTGCTGTAACACTAGTCTACCACACTAGGCTATATGGTGTGTTGTAACACTAGTCTACTACACTAGGCTATATAGTGTGCTGTAACACTAGTTTACCACACTAGGCTGTATAATGTGTTGTAACACTAGTTTACCACACTAGGCTATATAGTGTGTTGTAACACTAGTCTACCACACTAGGCTATATAGCGTGTTGTAACACTAGTCTACTACACTAGGCTATATAGTGTGTTGTAACACTAGTCTACCACACTAGGCTATATAGTGTGTTGTAACACTAGTCTACCACACTAGGCTATATAGTGTGTTGTAACACTAGTCTACTACACTAGGCTATATAGTGTGCTGTAACACTAGTCTACCACACTAGGCTATATAGTGTGTTGTAACACTAGTCTACCACACTAGGCTATATAGTGTGTTGTAACACTAGTCTACCACACTAGGCTATATAGTGTGTTGTAACACGAGTCTACCACACACTAGGCTATATAGTGTGTTGTAACACTAGTCTACCACACTAGGCTATATAGTGTGTTGTAACACTAGTCTACCACACTAGGCTATATAGTGTGTTGTGACACTAGTCTACTACACTAGGCTATATAGTGTGTTGTAACACTAGTCTACCACACTAGGCTATATAGTGTGCTGTAACACTAGTCTACCACACTAGGCTATATAGTGTGTTGTAACACTAGTCTACCACACTAGGCTATATAGTGTGCTGTAACACTAGTCTACCACACTAGGCTATATAGTGTGTTGTAACACTAGTCTATTACACTAGGCTATATAGTGTGTTGTAACACTAGTCTACTACACTAGGCTATATAGTGTGTTGTAACACTAGTCTACCACACTAGGCTATATAGTGTGTTGTAACACTAGTATACCACACTAGGCTATATAGTGTGTTGTAACACTAGTCTACCACACTAGGATATATAGTGTGTTGTAACACTAGTCTACCACACTAGGCTATATAGTGTGTTGTAACACTAGTCTACTACACAAGGTTATATAGTGGTTGTAACACTAGTCTACCACACTAGGCTATATAGTGTGTTGTAACACTAGTCTACTACACTAGGCTATATAGTGTGTTGTAACACTAGTCTACTACACTAGGCTATATAGTGTGTTGTAACACTAGTCTACCACACTAGGCTATATAGTGTGTTGTAACACTAGTATACCACATTAGGATATATAGTGTGTTGTAACACTAGTCTACCACACTAGGATATATAGTGTGTTGTAACACTAGTCTACCACACTAGGCTATATAGTGTGTTGTAACACTAGTCTACCACACTAGGCTATATAGTGTGTTGTAACACGAGTCTACCACACACTAGGCTATATAGTGTGTTGTAACACTAGTCTACCACACTAGGCTATATAGTGTGCTGTAACACTAGTCTACCACACTAGGCTATATAGTGTGTTGTAACACTAGTCTACCACACTAGGCTATATAGTGTGTTGTAACACTAGTCTACCACACTAGGCTATATAGTGGGTTGTAACACTAGTCTACCACACTACGCTATATAATGTGTTGTAACACTAGTCTACAACACTAGGCTATATAATGTGTTGTAACACTAGTCTACAACACTAGGCTATATAGTGTGTTGTAACACTAGTCTACCACACTAGGCTATATAGTGTGTTGTAACACTAGTCTACCACACTAGGCTAAATAGTGTGTTGTAACACTAGTCTACCACACTAGGCTATATAGTGTGTTGTAACACTAGTCTACCACACTAGGCTATATAGTGTGTTGCAACACCAGTCTACCACACTAGGCTATATAGTGTGTTGTAACACTAGTCTACCAAACTAGGCTATATAGTGTGTTGTAACACTAGTGTACAACACTAGGCTATATAGTGTGTTGTAACACTAGTCTACTACACTAGGCTATATAGTGTGTTGTGACACTAGTCTACCACACTAGGCTATATAGTGTGTTGTAACACTAGTCTACCACACTAGGCTATAAAGTGTGTTGTAACACCAGTCTACCACACTAGGCTATTTAGTGTGTTGTAACACTAGTCTACTACACTAGGCTATATAGTGTGCTGTAACACTAGTCTACCACACTAGGCTATATGGTGTGTTGTAACACTAGTCTACTACACTAGGCTATATAGTGTGCTGTAACACTAGTTTACCACACTAGGCTGTATAATGTGTTGTAACACTAGTTTACCACACTAGGCTATATAGTGTGTTGTAACACTAGTCTACCACACTAGGCTATATAGCGTGTTGTAACACTAGTCTACTACACTAGGCTATATAGTGTGTTGTAACACTAGTCTACCACACTAGGCTATATAGTGTGTTGTAACACTAGTCTACCACACTAGGCTATATAGTGTGTTGTAACACTAGTCTACTACACTAGGCTATATAGTGTGCTGTAACACTAGTCTACCACACTAGGCTATATAGTGTGTTGTAACACTAGTCTACCACACTAGGCTATATAGTGTGTTGTAACACTAGTCTACCACACTAGGCTATATAGTGTGTTGTAACACGAGTCTACCACACACTAGGCTATATAGTGTGTTGTAACACTAGTCTACCACACTAGGCTATATAGTGTGTTGTAACACTAGTCTACCACACTAGGCTATATAGTGTGTTGTGACACTAGTCTACTACACTAGGCTATATAGTGTGTTGTAACACTAGTCTACCACACTAGGCTATATAGTGTGCTGTAACACTAGTCTACCACACTAGGCTATATAGTGTGTTGTAACACTAGTCTACCACACTAGGCTATATAGTGTGCTGTAACACTAGTCTACCACACTAGGCTATATAGTGTGTTGTAACACTAGTCTATTACACTAGGCTATATAGTGTGTTGTAACACTAGTCTACTACACTAGGCTATATAGTGTGTTGTAACACTAGTCTACCACACTAGGCTATATAGTGTGTTGTAACACTAGTATACCACACTAGGCTATATAGTGTGTTGTAACACTAGTCTACCACACTAGGATATATAGTGTGTTGTAACACTAGTCTACCACACTAGGCTATATAGTGTGTTGTAACACTAGTCTACTACACAAGGTTATATAGTGGTTGTAACACTAGTCTACCACACTAGGCTATATAGTGTGTTGTAACACTAGTCTACTACACTAGGCTATATAGTGTGTTGTAACACTAGTCTACTACACTAGGCTATATAGTGTGTTGTAACACTAGTCTACCACACTAGGCTATATAGTGTGTTGTAACACTAGTATACCACATTAGGATATATAGTGTGTTGTAACACTAGTCTACTACACTAGGCTATATAGCGTGTTGTAACACTAGTCTACCACACTAGGATATATAGTGTGTTGTAACACTAGTCTACCACACTAGGCAATATAGTGTGCTCTAACACTAGTCTACCACACTAGGCTATATAGTGTGTTGTAACACTAGTCTACTACACTAGGCTATATAGCGTGTTGTAACACTAGTCTACTACACTAGGCTATATAGTGTGTTGTAACACTAGTCCACCACACTAGGCTATATAGTGTGTTGTAACACGAGTCTACCACACTAGGCTATATAGTGTGTTGTAACACTAGTCTACCACACTAGGCTATATAGTGTGCTGTAACACTAGTCTACTACACTAGGCTATATAGTGTGTTGTATCACTAGTCTTCCACACTAGGCTATATAGTGTGTTGTAACACTAGTCTACCACACTAGGCTATATAGTGTGTTGTAACACTAGTCTACCACACTAGGCTATATAGTGTGTTGTAACACGAGTCTACCACACACTAGGCTATATAGTGTGTTGTAACACTAGTCTACCACACTAGGCTATATAGTGTGCTGTAACACTAGTCTACCACACTAGGCTATATAGTGTGTTGTAACACTAGTCTACCACACTAGGCTATATAGTGTGTTGTAACACTAGTCTACCACACTAGGCTATATAGTGGGTTGTAACACTAGTCTACCACACTACGCTATATAATGTGTTGTAACACTAGTCTACAACACTAGGCTATATAGTGTGTTGTAACACTAGTCTACCACACTAGGCTATATAGTGTGTTGTAACACTAGTCTACCACACTAGGCTAAATAGTGTGTTGTAACACTAGTCTACCACACTAGGCTATATAGTGTGTTGTAACACTAGTCTACCACACTAGGCTATATAGTGTGTTGCAACACCAGTCTACCACACTAGGCTATATAGTGTGTTGTAACACTAGTCTACCAAACTAGGCTATATAGTGTGTTGTAACACTAGTGTACAACACTAGGCTATATAGTGTGTTGTAACACTAGTCTACTACACTAGGCTATATAGTGTGTTGTGACACTAGTCTACCACACTAGGCTATATAGTGTGTTGTAACACTAGTCTACCACACTAGGCTATATAGTGTGTTGTAACACTAGTCTACTACACTAGGCTATATAGTGTGTTGTAACACTAGTCTACCACACTAGGCTATATAGTGTGTTGTAACACTAGTATACCACATTAGGATATATAGTGTGTTGTAACACTAGTCTACTACACTAGGCTATATAGCGTGTTGTAACACTAGTCTACCACACTAGGATATATAGTGTGTTGTAACACTAGTCTACCACACTAGGCAATATAGTGTGCTCTAACACTAGTCTACCACACTAGGCTATATAGTGTGTTGTAACACTAGTCTACTACACTAGGCTATATAGCGTGTTGTAACACTAGTCTACTACACTAGGCTATATAGTGTGTTGTAACACTAGTCCACCACACTAGGCTATATAGTGTGTTGTAACACGAGTCTACCACACTAGGCTATATAGTGTGTTGTAACACTAGTCTACCACACTAGGCTATATAGTGTGCTGTAACACTAGTCTACTACACTAGGCTATATAGTGTGTTGTATCACTAGTCTTCCACACTAGGCTATATAGTGTGTTGTAACACTAGTCTACCACACTAGGCTATATAGTGTGTTGTAACACTAGTCTACCACACTAGGCTATATAGTGTGTTGTAACACGAGTCTACCACACACTAGGCTATATAGTGTGTTGTAACACTAGTCTACCACACTAGGCTATATAGTGTGCTGTAACACTAGTCTACCACACTAGGCTATATAGTGTGTTGTAACACTAGTCTACCACACTAGGCTATATAGTGTGTTGTAACACTAGTCTACCACACTAGGCTATATAGTGGGTTGTAACACTAGTCTACCACACTACGCTATATAATGTGTTGTAACACTAGTCTACAACACTAGGCTATATAGTGTGTTGTAACACTAGTCTACCACACTAGGCTATATAGTGTGTTGTAACACTAGTCTACCAAACTAGGCTATATAGTGTGTTGTAACACTAGTGTACAACACTAGGCTATATAGTGTGTTGTAACACTAGTCTACTACACTAGGCTATATAGTGTGTTGTAACACTAGTCTACCACACTAGGCTATATAGTGTGCTGTAACACTAGTCTACCACACTAGGCTATATAGTGTGTTGTAACACTAGTCTACCACACTAGGCTATATAGTGTGCTGTAACACTAGTCTACCACACTAGGCTATATAGTGTGTTGTAACACTAGTCTATTACACTAGGCTATATAGTGTGTTGTAACACTAGTCTACTACACAAGGCTATATAGTGTGTTGTAACACTAGTCTACCACACTAGGCTATATAGTGTGTTGTAACACTAGTATACCACACTAGGCTATATAGTGTGTTGTAACACTAGTCTACCACACTAGGATATATAGTGTGTTGTAACACTAGTCTACCACACTAGGCTATATAGTGTGTTGTAACACTAGTCTACTACACAAGGTTATATAGTGGTTGTAACACTAGTCTACCACACTAGGCTATATAGTGTGTTGTAACACTAGTCTACTACACTAGGCTATATAGTGTGTTGTAACACTAGTCTACTACACTAGGCTATATAGTGTGTTGTAACACTAGTCTACCACACTAGGCTATATAGTGTGTTGTAACACTAGTATACCACATTAGGATATATAGTGTGTTGTAACACTAGTCTACTACACTAGGCTATATAGCGTGTTGTAACACTAGTCTACCACACTAGGATATATAGTGTGTTGTAACACTAGTCTACCACACTAGGCAATATAGTGTGCTCTAACACTAGTCTACCACACTAGGCTATATAGTGTGTTGTAACACTAGTCTACTACACTAGGCTATATAGCGTGTTGTAACACTAGTCTACTACACTAGGCTATATAGTGTGTTGTAACACTAGTCCACCACACTAGGCTATATAGTGTGTTGTAACACGAGTCTACCACACTAGGCTATATAGTGTGTTGTAACACTAGTCTACCACACTAGGCTATATAGTGTGCTGTAACACTAGTCTACTACACTAGGCTATATAGTGTGTTGTATCACTAGTCTTCCACACTAGGCTATATAGTGTGTTGTAACACTAGTCTACCACACTAGGCTATATAGTGTGTTGTAACACTAGTCTACCACACTAGGCTATATAGTGTGTTGTAACACGAGTCTACCACACACTAGGCTATATAGTGTGTTGTAACACTAGTCTACCACACTAGGCTATATAGTGTGCTGTAACACTAGTCTACCACACTAGGCTATATAGTGTGTTGTAACACTAGTCTACCACACTAGGCTATATAGTGTGTTGTAACACTAGTCTACCACACTAGGCTATATAGTGGGTTGTAACACTAGTCTACCACACTACGCTATATAATGTGTTGTAACACTAGTCTACAACACTAGGCTATATAGTGTGTTGTAACACTAGTCTACCACACTAGGCTATATAGTGTGTTGTAACACTAGTCTACCACACTAGGCTAAATAGTGTGTTGTAACACTAGTCTACCACACTAGGCTATATAGTGTGTTGTAACACTAGTCTACCACACTAGGCTATATAGTGTGTTGCAACACCAGTCTACCACACTAGGCTATATAGTGTGTTGTAACACTAGTCTACCAAACTAGGCTATATAGTGTGTTGTAACACTAGTGTACAACACTAGGCTATATAGTGTGTTGTAACACTAGTCTACTACACTAGGCTATATAGTGTGTTGTGACACTAGTCTACCACACTAGGCTATATAGTGTGTTGTAACACTAGTCTACCACACTAGGCTATATAGTGTGTTGTAACACTAGTCTACTACACTAGGCTATATAGTGTGTTGTAACACTAGTCTACCACACTAGGCTATATAGTGTGTTGTAACACTAGTATACCACATTAGGATATATAGTGTGTTGTAACACTAGTCTACTACACTAGGCTATATAGCGTGTTGTAACACTAGTCTACCACACTAGGATATATAGTGTGTTGTAACACTAGTCTACCACACTAGGCAATATAGTGTGCTCTAACACTAGTCTACCACACTAGGCTATATAGTGTGTTGTAACACTAGTCTACTACACTAGGCTATATAGCGTGTTGTAACACTAGTCTACTACACTAGGCTATATAGTGTGTTGTAACACTAGTCCACCACACTAGGCTATATAGTGTGTTGTAACACGAGTCTACCACACTAGGCTATATAGTGTGTTGTAACACTAGTCTACCACACTAGGCTATATAGTGTGCTGTAACACTAGTCTACTACACTAGGCTATATAGTGTGTTGTATCACTAGTCTTCCACACTAGGCTATATAGTGTGTTGTAACACTAGTCTACCACACTAGGCTATATAGTGTGTTGTAACACTAGTCTACCACACTAGGCTATATAGTGTGTTGTAACACGAGTCTACCACACACTAGGCTATATAGTGTGTTGTAACACTAGTCTACCACACTAGGCTATATAGTGTGCTGTAACACTAGTCTACCACACTAGGCTATATAGTGTGTTGTAACACTAGTCTACCACACTAGGCTATATAGTGTGTTGTAACACTAGTCTACCACACTAGGCTATATAGTGGGTTGTAACACTAGTCTACCACACTACGCTATATAATGTGTTGTAACACTAGTCTACAACACTAGGCTATATAGTGTGTTGTAACACTAGTCTACCACACTAGGCTATATAGTGTGTTGTAACACTAGTCTACCACACTAGGCTAAATAGTGTGTTGTAACACTAGTCTACCACACTAGGCTATATAGTGTGTTGTAACACTAGTCTACCACACTAGGCTATATAGTGTGTTGCAACACCAGTCTACCACACTAGGCTATATAGTGTGTTGTAACACTAGTCTACCAAACTAGGCTATATAGTGTGTTGTAACACTAGTGTACAACACTAGGCTATATAGTGTGTTGTAACACTAGTCTACTACACTAGGCTATATAGTGTGTTGTGACACTAGTCTACCACACTAGGCTATATAGTGTGTTGTAACACTAGTCTACCACACTAGGCTATAAAGTGTGTTGTAACACCAGTCTACGACACTAGGCTATTTAGTGTGTTGTAACACTAGTCTACTACACTAGGCTATATAGTGTGCTGTAACACTAGTCTACCACACTAGGCTATATGGTGTGTTGTAACACTAGTCTACTACACTAGGCTATATAGTGTGCTGTAACACTAGTCTACCACACTAGGCTGTATAATGTGTTGTAACACTAGTTTACCACACTAGGCTATATAGTGTGTTGTAACACTAGTCTACCACACTAGGCTATATAGCGTGTTGTAACACTAGTCTACTACACTAGGCTATATAGTGTGTTGTAACACTAGTCTACCACACTAGGCTATATAGTGTGTTGTAACACTAGTCTACCACACTAGGCTATATAGTGTGTTGTAACACTAGTCTACTACACTAGGCTATATAGTGTGCTGTAACACTAGTCTACCACACTAGGCTATATAGTGTGTTGTAACACTAGTCTACCACACTAGGTTATATAGTGTGTTGTAACACTAGTCTACCACACTAGGCTATATAGTGTGTTGTAACACGAGTCTACCACACACTAGGCTATATAGTGTGTTGTAACACTAGTCTACCACACTAGGCTATATAGTGTGTTGTAACACTAGTCTACCACACTAGGCTATATAGTGTGTTGTGACACTAGTCTACTACACTAGGCTATATAGTGTGTTGTAACACTAGTCTACCACACTAGGCTATATAGTGTGTTGTAACACTAGTCTACCACACTAGGCTATATAGTGTGTTGTAACACTAGTCTACCACACTAGGCTATATAGTGTGCTGTAACACTAGTCTACCACACTAGGCTATATAGTGTGTTGTAACACTAGTCTATTACACTAGGCTATATAGTGTGTTGTAACACTAGTCTACTACACTAGGCTATATAGTGTGTTGTAACACTAGTCTACCACACTAGGCTATATAGTGTGTTGTAACACTAGTATACCACACTAGGCTATATAGTGTGTTGTAACACTAGTCTACTACACTAGGCTATATAGTGTGTTGTAACACTAGTCTACCACACTAGGATATATAGTGTGTTGTAACACTAGTCTACCACACTAGGCTATATAGTGTGTTGTAACACTAGTCTACTACACAAGGTTATATAGTGGTTGTAACACTAGTCTACCACACTAGGCTATATAGTGTGTTGTAACACTAGTCTACTACACTAGGCTATATAGTGTGTTGTAACACTAGTCTACTACACTAGGCTATATAGTTTGTTGTAACACTAGTCTACCACACTAGGCTATATAGTGTGTTGTAACACTAGTATACCACATTAGGATATATAGTGTGTTGTAACACTAGTCTACTACACTAGGCTATATAGCGTGTTGTAACACTAGTCTACCACACTAGGATATATAGTGTGTTGTAACACTAGTCTACCACACTAGGCTATATAGTGTGCTCTAACACTAGTCTACCACACTAGGCTATATAGTGTGTTGTAACACTAGTCTACTACACTAGGCCATATAGCGTGTTGTAACACTAGTCTACTACACTAGGCTATATAGTGTGTTGTAACACTAGTCCACCACACTAGGCTATATAGTGTGTTGTATCACTAGTCTACCACACTAGGCTATATAGTGTGTTGTAACACTAGTCTACCACACTAGGCTATATAGTGTGTTGTAACACTAGTCTACCACACTAGGCTATATAGTGTGTTGTAACACGAGTCTACCACACTAGGCTATATAGTGTGTTGTAACACTAGTCTACCACACTAGGCTATATAGTGTGCTTTAACACTAGTCTACTACACTAGGCTATATAGTGTGTTGTATCACTAGTCTTCCACACTAGGCTATATAGTGTGTTGTAACACTAGTCTACCACACTAGGCTATATAGTGTGTTGTAACACCAGTCTACCACACTAGGCTATATAGTGTGTTGTAACACTAGTCTACTACACTAGTGTGTTGTAACACTAGTCTACCACATTAGGCTATATAGTGTGCTGTAACACTAGTCTACCACACTAGGCTATATAGTGTGTTGTAACACTAGTCTACTACACTAGGCTATATAGCGTGTTGTAAAACTAGTCTACTACACTAGGCTATATAGTGTGCTGTAACACTAGTCTACTACACTAGGCTATATCGTGTGTTGTACCACTAGTCTACCACACTAGGCTATATAGTGTGTTGTAACACCAGTCTATCACACTAGGCTATATAGCGTGTTGTAACACTAGTCTACCACACTAGGCTATATAGCGTGTTGTAACACTAGTCGACCACACTAGGCTATATAGTGGGTTGTAACACTAGTCTACCACACTAGGCTTTATAGTGTGTTGTAACACTAGTCTACCACACTAGGCTATATAGTGTGTTGTAACACTAGTCTACCACACTAGGCTATATAGTGTGTTGTAACACTAGTCTACCACACTAGGCTCTATAGTGTGTTGTAACACTAGTCTACCACACTAAGCTATATAGTGTGCTGTAACACTAGTCTACCACACTAGGCTATATAGTGTGTTGTAACACTAGTCTACCACACTAGGCTATATAGTGTGTTGTGACACGATTCTACCACACTAGGCTATATAGTTTGTTGTAACACTAGTCTACCACACTAGGCTATATAGTGTGTTGTAACACTAGTATACCACATTAGGATATATAGTGTGTTGTAACACTAGTCTACTACACTAGGCTATATAGCGTGTTGTAACACTAGTCTACCACACTAGGATATATAGTGTGTTGTAACACTAGTCTACCACACTAGGCTATATAGTGTGCTCTAACACTAGTCTACCACACTAGGCTATATAGTGTGCTGTAACACTAGTCTACCACACTAGGCTGTATAATGTGTTGTAACACTAGTTTACCACACTAGGCTATATAGTGTGTTGTAACACTAGTCTACCACACTAGGCTATATAGCGTGTTGTAACACTAGTCTACTACACTAGGCTATATAGTGTGTTGTAACACTAGTCTACCACACTAGGCTATATAGTGTGTTGTAACACTAGTCTACCACACTAGGCTATATAGTGTGTTGTAACACTAGTCTACTACACTAGGCTATATAGTGTGCTGTAACACTAGTCTACCACACTAGGCTATATAGTGTGTTGTAACACTAGTCTACCACACTAGGTTATATAGTGTGTTGTAACACTAGTCTACCACACTAGGCTATATAGTGTGTTGTAACACGAGTCTACCACACACTAGGCTATATAGTGTGTTGTAACACTAGTCTACCACACTAGGCTATATAGTGTGTTGTAACACTAGTCTACCACACTAGGCTATATAGTGTGTTGTGACACTAGTCTACTACACTAGGCTATATAGTGTGTTGTAACACTAGTCTACCACACTAGGCTATATAGTGTGTTGTAACACTAGTCTACCACACTAGGCTATATAGTGTGTTGTAACACTAGTCTACCACACTAGGCTATATAGTGTGCTGTAACACTAGTCTACCACACTAGGCTATATAGTGTGTTGTAACACTAGTCTATTACACTAGGCTATATAGTGTGTTGTAACACTAGTCTACTACACTAGGCTATATAGTGTGTTGTAACACTAGTCTACCACACTAGGCTATATAGTGTGTTGTAACACTAGTATACCACACTAGGCTATATAGTGTGTTGTAACACTAGTCTACTACACTAGGCTATATAGTGTGTTGTAACACTAGTCTACCACACTAGGATATATAGTGTGTTGTAACACTAGTCTACCACACTAGGCTATATAGTGTGTTGTAACACTAGTCTACTACACAAGGTTATATAGTGGTTGTAACACTAGTCTACCACACTAGGCTATATAGTGTGTTGTAACACTAGTCTACTACACTAGGCTATATAGTGTGTTGTAACACTAGTCTACTACACTAGGCTATATAGTTTGTTGTAACACTAGTCTACCACACTAGGCTATATAGTGTGTTGTAACACTAGTATACCACATTAGGATATATAGTGTGTTGTAACACTAGTCTACTACACTAGGCTATATAGCGTGTTGTAACACTAGTCTACCACACTAGGATATATAGTGTGTTGTAACACTAGTCTACCACACTAGGCTATATAGTGTGCTCTAACACTAGTCTACCACACTAGGCTATATAGTGTGTTGTAACACTAGTCTACTACACTAGGCCATATAGCGTGTTGTAACACTAGTCTACTACACTAGGCTATATAGTGTGCTTTAACACTAGTCTACTACACTAGGCTATATAGTGTGTTGTATCACTAGTCTTCCACACTAGGCTATATAGTGTGTTGTAACACTAGTCTACCACACTAGGCTATATAGTGTGTTGTAACACCAGTCTACCACACTAGGCTATATAGTGTGTTGTAACACTAGTCTACTACACTAGTGTGTTGTAACACTAGTCTACCACATTAGGCTATATAGTGTGCTGTAACACTAGTCTACCACACTAGGCTATATAGTGTGTTGTAACACTAGTCTACTACACTAGGCTATATAGCGTGTTGTAAAACTAGTCTACTACACTAGGCTATATAGTGTGCTGTAACACTAGTCTACTACACTAGGCTATATCGTGTGTTGTACCACTAGTCTACCACACTAGGCTATATAGTGTGTTGTAACACCAGTCTATCACACTAGGCTATATAGCGTGTTGTAACACTAGTCTACCACACTAGGCTATATAGCGTGTTGTAACACTAGTCGACCACACTAGGCTATATAGTGGGTTGTAACACTAGTCTACCACACTAGGCTTTATAGTGTGTTGTAACACTAGTCTACCACACTAGGCTATATAGTGTGTTGTAACACTAGTCTACCACACTAGGCTATATAGTGTGTTGTAACACTAGTCTACCACACTAGGCTCTATAGTGTGTTGTAACACTAGTCTACCACACTAAGCTATATAGTGTGCTGTAACACTAGTCTACCACACTAGGCTATATAGTGTGTTGTAACACTAGTCTACCACACTAGGCTATATAGTGTGTTGTGACACGATTCTACCACACTAGGCTATATAGTTTGTTGTAACACTAGTCTACCACACTAGGCTATATAGTGTGTTGTAACACTAGTATACCACATTAGGATATATAGTGTGTTGTAACACTAGTCTACTACACTAGGCTATATAGCGTGTTGTAACACTAGTCTACCACACTAGGATATATAGTGTGTTGTAACACTAGTCTACCACACTAGGCTATATAGTGTGCTCTAACACTAGTCTACCACACTAGGCTATATAGTGTGTTGTAACACTAGTCTACTACACTAGGCTATATAGCGTGTTGTAACACTAGTCTACTACACTAGGCTATATAGTGTGTTGTAACACTAGTCCACCACACTAGGCTATATAGTGTGTTGTATCACTAGTCTACCACACTAGGCTATATAGTGTGTTGTAACACTAGTCTACCACACTAGGCTATATAGTGTGTTGTAACACTAGTCTACCACACTAGGCTATATAGTGTGTTGTAACACGAGTCTACCACACTAGGCTATATAGTGTGTTGTAACACTAGTCTACCACACTAGGCTATATAGTGTGCTGTAACACTAGTCTACTACACTAGGCTATATAGTGTGTTGTATCACTAGTCTTCCACACTAGGCTATATAGTGTGTTGTAACACTAGTCTACCACACTAGGCTATATAGTGTGTTGTAACACCAGTCTACCACACTAGGCTATATAGTGTGTTGTAACACTAGTCTACTACACTAGTGTGTTGTAACACTAGTCTACCACATTAGGCTATATAGTGTGCTGTAACACTAGTCTACCACACTAGGCTATATAGTGTGTTGTAACACTAGTCTACTACACTAGGCTATATAGCGTGTTGTAAAACTAGTCTACTACACTAGGCTATATAGTGTGCTGTAACACTAGTCTACTACACTAGGCTATATAGTGTGTTGTACCACTAGTCTACCACACTAGGCTATATAGTGTGTTGTAACACCAGTCTATCACACTAGGCTATATAGCGTGTTGTAACACTAGTCTACCACACTAGGCTATATAGCGTGTTGTAACACTAGTCGACCACACTAGGCTATATAGTGGGTTGTAACACTAGTCTACCACACTAGGCTATATAGTGTGTTGTAACACTAGTCTACCACACTAGGCTATATAGTGTGTTGTAACACTAGTCTACCACACTAGGCTATATAGTGTGTTGTAACACTAGTCTACCACACTAGGCTCTATAGTGTGTTGTAACACTAGTCTACCACACTAAGCTATATAGTGTGCTGTAACACTAGTCTACCACACTAGGCTATATAGTGTGTTGTAACACTAGTCTACCACACTAGGCTATATAGTGTGTTGTGACACGATTCTACCACACTAGGCTATATAGTTTGTTGTAACACTAGTCTACCACACTAGGCTATATAGTGTGTTGTAACACGAGTCTACCACACACTAGGCTATATAGTGTGTTGTAACACTAGTCTACCACACTAGGCTATATAGTGTGCTGTAACACTAGTCTACCACACTAGGCTATATAGTGTGTTGTAACACTAGTCTACCACACTAGGCTATATAGTGTGTTGTAACACTAGTCTACCACACTAGGCTATATAGTGGGTTGTAACACTAGTCTACCACACTACGCTATATAATGTGTTGTAACACTAGTCTACAACACTAGGCTATATAGTGTGTTGTAACACTAGTCTACCACACTAGGCTATATAGTGTGTTGTAACACTAGTCTACCACACTAGGCTATATAGTGTGTTGTAACACTAGTCTACCACACTAGGCTATATAGTGTGTTGTAACACTAGTCTACCACACTAGGCTATATAGTGTGTTGCAACACCAGTCTACCACACTAGGCTATATAGTTTGTTGTAACACTAGTCTACCAAACTAGGCTATATAGTGTGTTGTAACACTAGTGTACAACACTAGGCTATATAGTGTGTTGTAACACTAGTCTACTACACTAGGCTATATAGTGTGTTGTGACACTAGTCTACCACACTAGGCTATATAGTGTGTTGTAACACTAGTCTACCACACTAGGCTATAAAGTGTGTTGTAACACCAGTCTACCACACTAGGCTATATAGTGTGTTGTAACACTAGTCTACTACACTAGGCTATATAGTGTGCTGTAACACTAGTCTACCACACTAGGCTATATGGTGTGTTGTAACACTAGTCTACTACACTAGGCTATATAGTGTGTTGTAACACTAGTCTACCACACTAGGCTATATAGTGTGTTGTAACACTAGTCTACCACACTAGGCTATATAGCGTGTTGTAACACTAGTCTACTACACTAGGCTATATAGTGTGTTGTAACACTAGTCTACCACACTAGGCTATATAGTGTGTTGTAACACTAGTCTACCACACTAGGCTATATAGTGTGTTGTAACACTAGTCTACTACACTAGGCTTTATAGTGTGCTGTAACACTAGTCTACCACACTAGGCTATATAGTGTGTTGTAACACTAGTCTACTACACTAGGCTATATAGTGTGTTGTAACACTAGTCTACCACACTAGGCTAAATAGTGTGTTGTAACACTAGTCTACCACACTAGGCTATATAGTGTGTTGTAACACTAGTCTACCACACTAGGCTATATAGTGTGTTGTAACACTAGTCTACCACACTAGGCTATATAGTGTGTTGTAACACTAGTCTACCACACTAGGCTATATAGTGTGTTGTGACACTAGTCTACTACACTAGGCTATATAGTGTGTTGTAACACTAGTCTACCACACTAGGCTATATAGTGTGTTGTAACACTAGTCTACCACACTAGGCTATATAGGCTATTGAAGTTTCTTTCTGACAAACGGTTTACTAGTGTGACTGACTGGGGTTTGAATTCAGGTATTTTGCCCGCCACAAGACTGTCTAATTCCGCTGAGCTAAAGCTGAGACATTCTGTAAAATTCCAATAGCACGGACATAGTTTAATATTCTCTTGAGGAAATAGTATGCCTCATACATGTTGCTGTGTGTGTGATTTATACACATTATAAAAGTTTTAAAGCAGCATAACAAACAAGAAGTCTGTTTCTGGTGACTTTCGGTGCCCTCTATAGTCTTATCTGTAAGCTTTTGTAATCCACTGTTGGCTGATGTCCAGCTGGAGACGTTTGTATTGTGTGTCTGGCTGCACATTGTGACTGAGCCGTGGAGGGATTTCTCTTCCTGACCTGGCTGTGACTTCCACAGGGCCTGTTCTCAATCCAGCCCAAGGGAGGTAGACGACTAGTCTAGTCACTCAAACAGGACCATGCTGCTTCAGAGGGATGTGCTGCTCACTGTTAAATAAACTGCATCTCCTCTGACAGGGCAGCAGGCACAGGAAGAGAGTGAGTAGAAGAAGTAGGGGAGATGGATGAGAGTCAGGCATGCTATATTTGTACTAACTTCCCTCTTGTGTGTATCTCTTGATAGATTTGTATAGGTGTTCATACTGTCGTGACACATTGACTGCTTTGGGACTTCTGCTTTGTGTTTCCCCTCTAAGGAGCCATTCACAAAGTTGTCAAACTTCAACTTGGGCTCATCCAGCTGTTGCAAATTCCCATAGCTGCTAGATACTACAAAATCGTGACAGTACATGTCAATTGACTGATGTCTGAATTGTAGGTGGCGAACAACACACCTTGCTTGTATACGCTGTTAACAAATTGTGACAGAGGGCTATTGGGTTGTAAAAGTAGAGATTTTAGTGTTTTTCTCTTCTTCCTCAAGCAGTCAAACAAGTTCAACTGCCCTAAAATATTAAATCAATGTCCTGTTATTGACTAATACCTGTCAATAACAGGTTTACATACACTTAGGTTGGAGTCGTTAAAACTCGTTTTTCAACCGCTCCACAAATTTCTTATTAACAAACTATAGTTTTGGCAATGTCACGATCGTCGTAACATTGTGGAAGAGAGGAGGACCAAGGCACAGCGTGATAACAATACATCCTCTTTTATTTGAAGACGGAAACGAAACGAACACTGACAAACTAAACAAAACAACAAACGACCGTGAAGCTATAAAACTAAAGTGCAGACACAAGCAACTAACGTAAAGACATAGACAATCACCCACGCACTACCTAATGAATATGGCTGCCTAAATATGGTTCCCAATCAGAGACAACGATAGACAGCTATCTCTAATTGAGAACCAATCTAGGCAACCATAGACATACATACACCTAGACAAGACACTTTAACCAACTAAACCACAGCACCCATAAACATACAAAAAACCCTAGACAATACAAAACACATACATCCCCCATGTCACACCCTGACCTAACTAAAATAATAAAGAAAACAAAGATAACTAAGGCCAGGGCGTGACAGGCAAGTCAGTTAGGACATCTACTTTGTGCATGACACAAGTAATTTTTCTAACAATTGTTTACAGACAGATTATTTCACTTAAAATTCACTGTATCTCAATTCCAGTTGGTCAGAACCAAAACCTCAGATTTTTTTTTTTATAGACCTCCACAAGTCTGGTTCATCCTTGGGAGCAATTTCCAAACGCCTGAAAGTACCACGTTCATCTGTACAAACAAGAGTACGCAAGTATAAACACCATGGGACCACGCAGCCATCATACCACTCAGGAAGAAGACGCGTTCTGTTTCCTAGAGATGATCGTACTTTGGTGCGAAAAGTGACAATCAATCACATAACAACAGCAAAGGACCTTGTGAAGATGCTGGAGAAAACAGGTACAAAAGTATCTATATCCACAGTAAAACGAGTCCTATATCGACATAACCTGAAAGGCCATTCAGCAAGGAAGAAGCCACTGCTCCAAAACCGCCATAAAAAGCCAGACTACGGTTTGCAACTGCACATGGGGACAAAGATCGTACTTTTTGGAGAAATGTCCTCTGGTCTGGTGAAACAACAATAGAACTGTTTGGTCATAATGACCATCGTTATGTTTGGAGGAAAAAGGGGGAGGCTTGCAAGCCGTAGAACACCATCCCAACCGTGAAGCACGGGGGTGGCAGCATCATGTTGTGGGGGTGCTTTGCTACAGGAGGGACTGGTGCACTTCACAAAATAGATGACATCATGAGGTAGGAAAATTATGTGAATATATTGAAGCAACATCTCAAGACATCAGTCAGGATGTTAAAGCTTGGTCACAAATGGGTCTTCCAAATGGACAATGACCCCAAGTTGTGGCAAATTGGCTTAAGGACAACAAAGTCAAGGTATTGGAGTGGCCATAAAGCCCTGACCTCAATCCTATAGAACATTTGTGGAAAAGCGTGTGTGAGCAAGGTGGCCTACAAACCTGACTCAGTTACACCAGCTCTGTCAGGAGGAAGGCTACATTTACATTTACATTTAAGTCATTTAGCAGACGCTCTTATCCAGAGCGACTTACAAATTGGAAAGTTCATACATATTCATCCTGGTCCCCCCGTGGGGAATGAACCCACAACCCTGGCGTTGCAAGCGCCATGCTCTACTAACTGAGCCACACGGGCTACCCAAAACGTTTGACCCAAATTAAACAATTTAAAGGCAATGTTAACAAATACTAATTGAGCGTATGTAAACTTCTGACCCACTGGGAATGTGATGAAAGAAATAAAATCTGAAATAAATCATTCTCTCCTCTATTATTCTGACATTTCACATTCTTAAAATAAAGTGGTGATCCTAACTGACATAAGACAGGGAATTTTTACTGGGATTAAATGTCAGGAATTGTGAAAAACTGAGTTTAAATGTAGTTGGCTAAGGTGTATGTGAACTAGGCTATATAGTGTGTTGTATCACTAGTCTACCACACCAGTGTGCTGTACCACTAGTCTACCACACTAGGCTATATAGTGTGTTGTAACACTAGTCTACTACACTAGGCTATATAGTGTGTTGTAACACTAGTCTACTACACTAGGCTGTATAGTGCCTCCAAGGCTGGCTAGGCCGAACTTTGCAATGGAACGTCATTAAATGTAATGTCACGGTCTAAGGCAAGTTTATGACAACCTTGTGTAGGCATTATGACAGAATATTTACATAAAACAATACAGATCATTGAATATGTAATGATTAGACATACAGGATGCATGGAGCTTTTTAATCATTTTAATAGTCACTGTCTGTCTGTCTGTCTGTCTGTCTGTCTGTCTGTCTGTCTGTCTGTCTGTCTGTCTGTCTGTCTGTCTGTCTGTCTGTCTGTCTGTCTGTCTGTCTGTCTGTCTGTCTGTCTGTCTGTGTGTGTCTGTCTGTCTGTCTGTCTGTCTGTCTGTCTGTCTGTCTGTCTGTCTGTCTGTCTGTCTGTCTGTCTGTCTGTCTGTCTGTCTGTCTGTCTGTCTGTCTGTCTGTCTGTCTGTCTGTCTGTGTCTTTCTTTCTTTCTGTCAGTGGGCCATGTCTGTCTGTCTGTCTGTCTGTCTGTCTGTCTGTCTGTCTGTCTGTCTGTCTGTCTGTCTGTCTGTCTGTCTGTCTGTCTGTCTGTCTGTCTGTCTGTCTGTCTGTCTGTCTGTCTGTCTGTCTGTCTGTGTGTGTCTTTCTTTCTTTCTGTCAGTGGGCCAGGCTCTGCCCAGGCTCTGTGAATAAGCCCCAGTGCTACAATTACCTTTTACAGATTGCTTGATTTATTTACCCTAAGCCCGTTTTCCTTCATGTTCACTGTAATCTTCCATTATTTACAGCCAGGCAAGGAAGGCATAGCTCTCAATCACTACCGCAGCATCCATCCTTATTAATATATTGTTCACAGAGGAAAAATACATACTTTTTAGCCTTCTTCTGTAAACCAATCAGATGCTGTAAACATTGAAGATAGTTTATATGGTGCAGTTGCGACTGTAACCCTCTCACCAGGCTCGAATTTGACTCTCACGATATTACGTTACTTAGAATATCTCAACAGCATGGTATGTTAGGTGAGAAGGACATCTCCAATAAGAATCCCTATTGTAAACTATCTAGGGTGATGACAACTAGGGTGTTAACTTCAGGTAGAATGATTATAGATTTTTGTTATTCTATAAGGATATGCTTTCCATTGCATTTAAATGAAACTGAAACAGTAAATGACTCCACCAATGCAACAGACATAAGGTTCAAGATGTATATTATCACAATTTCAATGTATCACATCAAAAGAAATGAAAATAATAAACCCCAATGATTTTTCACACAACCATCGTCCAAATTACTTGCAAGCTTGCTGTAACCCGTTGGCGTGCGTTGGTGCTGGAAAAAAAATTACGACACACATGAAGTCCCCAAGCACCTCACGGTTGTGGTTACTCACTACTAGTTGATATTTTCTCAGCGAAGTATAGCAGTTCTGTGCAGGTGTCCTCACAAGATCCACAGCAAGCACAGAGATCAGTGCAGACAGTACCCCTTAGCAGCAACAGATATCCCATGGAAACATGAACTCATTAATCTTCCACAAGCAATTCTCTCCAGGTCTCGCACGATGCTAGGCTAACCTCGAGGATGTCAAATACCTCCACGATGAGACGGTAGCTTCAGTCTCTACTAAGTCTTTCTTAAGAAAATAATAATAACTCTCTAATAAAATAAAATCAGTATTTCCTTCAAAACTCGGTAGAGATGGGTTTTGTTATACTTTTATCTTCTTCTTTTATAGTTTTTCTTCACCAACACTGATAATGTCTCCCCATCCTTTTTTCAACGTCTCTTTTTCTTTCTTCAACGTCTCTTTCCCAGGCCTCCTGTTAACCAGGTCAACTCTCCCATTTGCCTCAGCTTAACAAACTACCTTATTGGTCAAAACTTAAAAGTAAACTAATCTATTCACTTGTACATTAAAGAAATATTTATTCAAAATAAATGCATTAACGACATTACAATTCAGGTACAATTCGATCACCTTTTATATCTGATACAACATAATTATAACAAATAAACTCAATACTTGGTTTTAACAAGGGTATTACACAACATTCTCTGGACATCTAAATCAATGCTTATTTTCCTTGGTTCCTGAACGTGTCTAATATCAACTGTCAGATAAATAAATACAATTCTCTATAAAATACATTGACCCCTTAAAGATGGTTACCGTGGTAACGAATTGGAGCTATTGTGAGGAGCTGCTTTTGTAAAGTTGGCTGCTAGCTGACCTTGAGGAATTCAGCTGTTGGGTACGCATGCATTTATAATGAGTATGTACAGTGTTCTGCTGTTCCACATTTCCTGGGAGAGAAGGGTTTGCTCACCGGAGCCACTGATATAGATAGACACAAATTACAACTTTCCTTAAAAAAATAAGACAGCTGGCTGTTTATTAAAATCTGTAGCCAAAAATATACTTATTTTACAGGCAACATCTCCATTCATGTGCATATTCTCAGCAGTGCTCTTGATAAGCCAACAAAAGAGTACATCTTTTATACTCAAGAGTGAGGGCTCACGTTAGAGACATTTGGAATGACTCGTCTAGCGAATTAAATCTTATCAGCAGAGCTGTTCCCATAGAATGGCTGACAGAGAGAGATAGAGATGGAGCTGAGCCGGTGTCCTCGCTCCTCACCTCTGCAGAATCTGCTCCTGCGTCATGTAGTTTCCATAGCACCCTGAGCAGAACTCACTGATGATAACACAACACACCAAAGTGCTTTTCTTTTACTGTTTCCTTTTCTCTCTGACACTTGGTAGACTGGAGAGAATAGAATAATAGTCATTGTACTGTATACAACAGAATATTCAAAATATAAGCTTAATAAACTGTATACAATTCAACAAGTGATACATTTTGCATTACAGGCATAGCATATGCGTATGTTACTTTGTTTTGTATACTCCAATACTCGATTTGACTTGATTGAGCGTTGGGGTACTTCTTCACCCTGCTCTTAGAGTAAATGAGACCAACCTAAATGAGACCATAGATTGAGTCCATAGATTTCCCACAATGTCAGATTGCTGATGAACTCATTCAGTTTTATGCAATCTTTCTGTTCTAGAGGCAATTCATCTTACAGAAAAATGAGATTCAGTGGGTTATAGGGTTCATTGTGTAATGCAGCTAATCTTGATCAGGAATTTGAACACTCGTTTATTGTTGGTTGTAGAGAGAACATAGTCTTGGCATCAGTTCGTTATCACATTTCTGAATTGTTTAGGATTGCTATGTAAGATAGCCACAGTCTTACAATGAATGGTGCCTAAAACAAATAGATACATTTCATGCGTTGTGGATCAAGTGTGTAAAATCTTGCTGTGGCTTTGTCAGTCAGCTTTCTTTACTACTGTGGAGATAAAGGAGACCTTATCTTATCTGGCTGATGCTGCTCCTTCTTTCTCTCTGCTGCCTGTCTTCACCTTCACCACTCTCTGTCACTTCTCTCTCTCTCTCTCTCTCTCTCTCTCTCTCTCTCTCTCTCTCTCTCTCTCTCTCTCTCTCTCTCTCTCTCTCTCTCTCTCTCTCTCTCTCTCTCTCTCTCTCTCTCTCTCTCTCTAGCCCCATTGGGAATATTCTCACACACAGCTGAGCCTAGCACTGGAGTCCTGCAGGTCTGATCTGTGTGAAGAGGCCCTATATAATCAGAATTATACTTCTATGAGAGGCCCTCTGGCTCTATGCTATACAACCAGTCATAAGAGCAGGGATCTCACTCAAAGGATCTGATTAGGAAACCCACAAGAAGCTGCTGGATATTTCTAAGGGTGTTTTTTTGCTGCTCAGACAGCCTCTTCCCTGCATTTTGATTGGCTGCTGACACCTCTCTGTGGGTGTGACCCCTGATGCTGCTGTGTGTGTGAGGACAGGAGAAGAGGAGAGGGAACTGGCAGCTGCTGCTGTGTTCCTGGAAGTAGGAGTGGGGATGTGATAGAGGGATTTCACTGTGACCTTGTGTGATATACTCCTGCCCCCAGAGAGCCCGGCTCCATACCGGCTTTATGTCTCCCAAGCTGAAATATAATTTATCTCCCTGCTCTGCTCTGCTCTACAGTATTGGAGAGAGGCTCTTTACAAGGCGCTCCGATTAAAACAGGGTTGTTTGTCTCCTTTACAATAGGATTACAGAACAATACAAAAACCAATACATGGAAAATGTGGCTTCTGGAAAGAAGGTTGTTCTGCCTGTGCTATGGCCATTGGACAGCCTTGGTTTCTCAAATGATTGCCTCGCCTGGTTCACCAACTACTTCTCTGATAGAGTTCAGTGTGTCAAATCGGAGGGTCTGTTGTCCGGGCCTCTGGCAGTCTCTATGGGGGTGCCACAGGGTTCAATTCTTGGACCGACTCTCTTCTCTGTATACATCAATGATGTCGCTCTTGCTGCTGGTGAGTCTCTGATCCACCTCTACGCAGACGACACCGTTCTGTATACTTCTGGCCCTTCTTTGGACACTGTGTTAACAACCCTCCAGGCGAGCTTCAATGCCATACAACTCTCCTTCCGTGGCCTCCAATTGCTCTTAAATACAAGTAAAACTAAATGCATGCTCTTCAACCGATCGCTGCCTGCACCTGCCCGCCTGTCCAACATCACTACTCTGGACGGCTCTGACTTAGAATATGTGGACAACTACAAATACCTAGGTGTCTGGTTAAACTGTAAACTCTCCTTCCAGACTCACATCAAACATCTCCAATCCAATGTTAAATCTAGAATTGGCTTCCTATTCCGCAACAAAGCATCCTTCACTCATGCTGCCAAACATACCCTTGTAAAACTGACCATCCTACCAATCCTCGACTTCGGTGATGTTATTTACAAAATAGCCTCCAATACCCTACTCAATACATTGGATGCAGTCTATCACAGTGCCATCCGTTTTGTCACCAAAGCCCCATATACTACCCACCACTGCGACCTGTACACTCTCGTTGGCTGGCCCTCGCTTCATACTCGTCGCCAAACCCACTGGCTCCAGGTCATCTACAAGACCCTGCTAGGTAAAGTCCCCCCTTATCTCAGCTCGCTGGTCACCATAGCAGCACCTACCTATAGCACCGGCTCCAGCAGGTATATCTCTCTGGTCACCCCCAAAACCAATTCTTCCTTTTGCCGCCTCTCCTTCCAGTTCTCTGCTGCCAATGACTGGAACGAACTACAAAAATCTCTGAAACTGGAAACACTTATCTCCCTCACTAGCTTTAAGCACCAGCTGTCAGAGCAGCTCTTAGATTACTGCACCTGTACATAGCCCATCTATAATTTAGCCCAAACAACTACCTCTTTCCCTACTGTATTTATTTATTTATTTATTTTGCGCCTTTGCACCCCATTATTTATATCTCTACTTTGCTCATTCTTCCACTGCAAATCAACCATTCCAGTGTTTTACTTGCTATATTGTATTTACTTCGCCACCATGGCCTTTTTTTGCCTTTACCTCCCTTATCTCACCTCACTTGCTCACATTGTATATAGACTTATTTTTCTACTGTATTATTGACTGTATGTTTGTTTTACTCCATGTGTAACTCTGTGTTGTTGTATGTGTCGAACTGCTTTGCTTTATCTTGGCCAGGTCGCAATTGTAAATGAGAACGTGTTCTCAACTTGCCTACCTGGTTAAATAAAGGTGAATTAAATAAATAAATAAAAATTGTTGTTGTGTGTGTTTTTGGATGAAAAACAAAGATGAGTGGTGGGACCCAGCCTGTTCGCTGTGGAGTCACTACTGGCTGGTGGGGGCTGTGGAACAGTACCCAGCTGCCCCTGCTCTCCACCTGCACAGCTGTCCTCCCCGCCATGAGCCACGCTAGCTGGGCCCCACACCTCTACATCTAATTCTACATACTGCACACACTACACAGCACAGTACACTAACCAACGGCACGCCTCTCAGAGCTGCTACTGCTGCGTCTGTAGGAATCCAAATCTCATCATATGGTTTTAGCCTCTGATGAATAACCTTGTTTGACTGCCAGAACTGATGTGACTGCATCTTTCAAAATAAACAGAGACAAAAAACTTACAGTGACGTTACAGTGAACGATGGATTTGTACAGGGACAGTGCAATTCACACGCTAGTTGTAGTGGCATAGAGCAGCCCAAGGTTAGGGGACAATCACAGCTACACGTCTTGGTATTTTTAGTGGTGTTTAATGTGGCATTTACAAGGACTAAAACAGGAAAAACTAAAAGGATAAACAAGTATCTTGTTAATTTGGCATTGATTTCCCAGCAGAGGCTGAACGATGGCTTCAGTATAATAGAAGAACGTTTTAATTATCACAAGGGTACATTTAAGTAATAAGGCACGAGGGGGTGTGGTATATGGCCGTTCTTAGGCACGACACAATATATTACAACCCCCGAGGTGCCTTATTGCTATCATAAACTGGTTACCAATGTAATTTGAGCAGTAAAAATAAATGTTTTGTCATACCCGTGGTATATGGTCTAATACACCACGGCTGTCAGCCAGTCAGCATTCAGGGCTTGAACCAATCCATTTCTAATCACATTTATACCACTGCTTTATTATTAGAAATGTTATTTAATTGGGGGAATGATTGACTTTTGTTCAAAAGATCTCGTTATGGCCTCCCGAGTGGTGCAGCGGTCTAAGGCACTGCATCGCAGTGTTGCGGCGTCGCTACAGCCTGGGGTTCGACCCCAGTTAGCTGACTTCGGTCGTCAGTTGAACGGTGTTTCCTCAGACACATGGGTGCAGCTGGCTTCCGGGTTAAGTGAGCGGGTGTTAAGAAGCGAGGCTTGGCGGGTCATGTTTTGGAGAAAGCATGGCTCGACCTTCGCCACTCCCGAGCCCATTGGAAAAAAACGTTTATACAATCTCCAAGAGAAAGGAATATGGTCTCGCAGACTCTATAAACTCAGATACAACTCAGATCTTACCACATTGTGAAAGGATGAAAGGACACTTTCAAACTAATTGTCTTCTATAATTTTGAGTGCAGAGCTGCTAATTATTTAGTGCAAATTGTCTTCACACAAACATGTTCCTTGTCTTCACATAAACATGTTCCACTGTTAGTTAACCAGTGGGGATGTGCAGAGAGGCATTGTGAGAGACTATTCTATTGCTGACTGAGCACTAACAAATTAATCACGTCCAGATCAGTGTCTAATTATTGTTAGTCCAATGTTTGTCTCCTTTCTATTATTCAATATTTTAATGACTGTGGATAGGCACACGTAACCACTTTGGACTAGAGGACTTACACTTACAGAGATATTTCAGCTTCTACTACCTTGTTAATGTACTTTGTACGTATTGATAAGTGGCATCATTTCCTCAGTTTTGTGATAGTGAAAAAAGACAGATGGAAAATGTATGCTAATAGTACATTTTATGAGCCCTGATATCTACCATTTACTTTACCCAGTAAATCTCCTTTAGCCCTAAGAAATAGTGCTTAGGAGTTGTTGTCCAGAGCAGAATATTACATTTTTATTTGTGTGAAATGACTATATTTCTCCTTGGTAGTTGATGTAAACTATACTGAACAAAAATATAAACGCAACATGCAGCAATTTCAACGATTTTACTGAGTTACAGTTCATATAAGGAAATCAGTCAATTGAAATAAATTCCTTAGGCCCTAATCTATGGATTTCACATGACTGGCAGGGGCGCTGGGGAGCCACTCCTCAGTTTCATCAGCTGTCTGGGTGGCTGGTCTCAGACAATCCCGCAGTTGAAGAAGCCGGATGTGGAGGTCCTGAGCGAGTGGGATTACTGCCAAAATCTCTAAAACAACGTTGGAGGCAGCTTATGGTAGAGAAATTAACATTAAATTATCTACCAACAGCTCTAGTGGACATTGCTGCTGTCAGCATGCCAATTGCATACTCCCTCAAAACCTGAGACATCTGTGGCATTGTGTTGTGTGACAAAACTGCACATTTTAGAGTAGCCTTTTATTGTCCCCAGTACAAGGTGCACCTGTGTAATGATCCTGCTGTTTAATCAGCTTATTGATATGCCACACCTGTCAGGTGGATGGATTATCTTGGCAAAGGAGAAATTATCATTAACAGGGATGTAAACAAATTTGTGCACCAAATTTTTTAGAAGTAAGCTTTATTATGTGTATGGAACATTTCTGGGATATTTTATTTCAGCTCATGAAACATGGGACTAACACTTTACATGTTGAGTTTATACACTGCTCAAAAAAATAAAGGGAACACTAAAATAACACATCCTAGAGCTGAATGAATGAAATATTCTTATTAAATACTTTTTTCTTTACATAGTTGAATGTGCTGACAACAAAATCACACAAAAATTATCAATGGAAATCAAATTTATCAACCCATGGAGGTCTGGATTTGGAGTCACACTCAAAATTAAAGTGGAAAACCACACTACAGGCTGATCCAACTTTGATGTAATGTCCTTAAAACAAGTCAAAATGAGGCTCAGTAGTGTGTGTGGCCTCCATGTGCCTGTATGACCTCCCTACAACGCCTGGGCATGCTCCTGATGAGGTGGCGGATGGTCTCCTGAGGGATCTCCTCTCAGACCTGGACTAAAGCATCCGCCAACTCCTGGACAGTCTGTGGTGCAACGTGGCGTTGGTGGATGGAGCGAGACATGATGTCCCAGATGTGCTCAATTGGATTCAGGTCTGGGGAACGGGCGGGCCAGTCCATAGCATCAATGCCTTCCTCTTGCAGGAACTGCTGACACACTCCAGCCACATGAGGTCTAGCATTGTCTTGCATTAGGAGGAACCCAGGGCCAACCGCACCAGCATATGGTGTCACAAGGGGTCTGAGGATCTCATCTCGGTACCTAATGGCAGTCAGGCTACCTCTGGCGAGCACATGGAGGGCTGTGCGGCCCCCCAAAGAAATGCCACCCCACACCATGACTGACCCACCGCCAAACCGGTCATGCTGGAGGATGTTGCAGGCAGCAGAACGTTCTCCACGGCGTCTCCAGACTCTGTCACGTCTGTCACATGTGCTCATGTGCTCAGTGTGAACCTGCTTTCATCTGTGAAGAGCACAGGGCGCCAGTGGCGAATTTGCCAATCTTGGTGTTCTCTGGCAAATGCCAAACGTCCTGCACGGTGTTGGGCTGTAAGCACAACCCCCACCTGTGGACGTCGGGCCCTCACACCACCCTCATGGAGTCTGTTTCTGACCGTTTGAGCAGACACATGCACATTTGTGGCCTGCTGGAGGTCATTTTGCAGGGCTCTGGCAGTGCTCCACCTGCTCCTCCTTGCACAAAGGCGGAGGTAGCGGTCCTGCTGCTGGGTTGTTGCCCTCCTACGGCCTCCTCCACATCTCCTGATGTACTGGCCTGTCTCCTGGTAGCGCCTCCATGCTCTGGACACTACGCTGACAGACACAGCAAACCTTCTTGCCACAGCTCGCATTGATGTGCCATCCTGGATGAGCTGCACTACCTGAGCCACTTGTGTGGGTTGTAGACTCCGTCTCATGCTACCACTAGAGTGAAAGCACCGCCAGCATTCAAAAGTGACCAAAACATCAGCCAGGAAGCATAGGAACTGAGAAGTGGTCTGTGGTCACCACCTGCAGAACCAATCCTTTATTGGGGGTGTCTTGCTAATTGCCTATAATTTCCACCTTTTGTCTATTCCATTTGCACAACAGCATGTGAAATTTATTGTCAATCAGTGTTGCTTCCTAAGTGGACAGTTTGATTTCACAGAAGTGTGATTGACTTGGAGTTACATTGTGTTGTTTAAGTGTTCCCTTTAATTTTTTGAGCAGTGTATTTTTCGGCAGTATAATTAGGATGTGGCACTGGTATGATGGTATTGCTGTGCTTTGTAACAGTGTGAATAGTGGCTTTGACTCAGGTTGGCTAACTGCACTTAACTTTGTCGGAGACAATTATGAGCCTGGTCGACGAGCGTGGTTCAGCATGGCTGCGGCTAATTACATTTAATCTTCTGCAATGCTGTCCTGACCTAATCACGGGGATGGCGAAGCGAGGGCCAAGCAGTGGGGAGATTATTTAAAGCAGAGTGGGTCAGAGGAACGCTCGGCTAGTTTATGTTGTCGATAACTCAGGACACGCTAGCCTGGTGTCAGCACACATTAATATGGGATTGAAATGCATTACATTGACACAGTCTTCTCTCCCTTTCTTTCCATCTTCTCTCTTTTCCTCCTCCATCTCCTCCTCCCCCTCAACAGTGCAGTGTCTGGAGATGACGACTAAGAGGAAGATCATTGGGCGCCTGGTGCCGTGCCGGTGCTTCCGGGGTGAGGAGGAGGTCATCTCAGTGCTGGACTACTCCCACTGCAGCCTGCAGCAGGTGCCCAAGGAGATATTCAGCTTCGAGCGCACGCTGGAGGAGCTCTACCTGGATGCCAACCAGATCGAGGAGCTGCCCAAGGTGGGTTCTGCTGGGGCTGAGGCTGGGGACAGGGCTGAGCCTGGGGCTGGGACTGAGGCTGGGGACGAGGCTGGGGACAAGGCTGGGGACAAGGCTGAGCCTGGGGCTGGGACTGAGGCTGGGGACGAGGCTGGGGACGAGGCTGGGGACAAGGCTGAGCCTGGGGCTGGCACTGAGGCTGGGGACGAGGCTGGGGACAAGGCTGGGGACAAGGCTGGGGCTGAGGTTGGGGACAGGGCTGGGGACAAGGCTGGGGACAAGGCTGGGGGTGAGGCTGGGGACAGGGCTGAGCCTGGGGCTGGGACTGAGGCTGGGGACAAGGATGGGGACAAGGCTGGGCCCGGGAAATGAAAAGGGTGAACTGTAGAAAAGAGGCTCTATAAAGCCAAATAGTTCAGACAACAGTCATTCCCTTGAATTTCCCCCACATTACTAAAGCATGGCGCAATGATCGATGGAAACATTATCTCAGCTCGATGCACTCTCTCTTCATGTGGCGCTCAGTGTTGGACACCTCTGGGAGGTTGATTGGCTAAATAAGTTGCCAGGCCAACCAGACCCCCACAGACCAAACAGTGCCGCAATGTCCTTCCTGTCTGTAAATGAGCTGCTTATGAAGCAGAGAGTGAAACACAAATGGACTTGCTGACTCTTGTCTGACCTTCACATTGAATTGAAAACAATACAATCTGTGAATGTAGCTTTCGGTAAAACTTTCAACGGAGATCTATTACAATCTTGACAATAGTGTCTTTGTTTTAAATTGAAACCCCTGGCTGAATACATCGTAGTCGTTTAATACAACATTGATTGAAATCCAACAATGTATTGGCTGAATGTTTACAGTGCAATTAACTGTGCTATCCTTCAGAGTGGTTCAGTGGAATTACTACATTTCATGAAATTTCACAGTGTGTTCATCAACAAACTCCCAATTAGATGCTTTAAGTCGGCAGACTTCGGTATCTTCAACTTCTTTTTCTCATGACAACCGAATATGGGGATCCCGCTCAGGTGTTTTTTTTACGCCTGCTGCGTTAGGTTAGGGTCTTTGTGAAGAGAGTTCAGGGCCAGTGTGGCTCCTCACAGGGTTGCATAAGACCAGGCATTGATAGAGCCAGAGTGTGTGGTCCTTTATGTAAGTGTGGCTCATGTATCAGAGTGATGCCCTGGGCAAGACTGGACAATGCTGGCTCTCCTCTCCAGTCTTCATTGTTGTAGCTACTCCCCCTCTGGTTCTTACTGCTCTTAAAGAGTAATGGCCTCTCATAATGGGCATGTTATAGTAATGTCCCCACTGGACTGTAATGTCTCCTTGACTGCATCTCAAATGGCACCCTCTTCCCTTTGTAGTGCACTACTTTTAACCATGGGCCATATAGGGAATAAGGTGCCATTTGGGATGCAGAGACTCAGAACGTCTCCCTTTCTATTCTCTCCTTTTCATGGAGAAAGGAATGGACTGCAGTCAAATATAGGAGAAGGCGCTTGCTGATACTGTATTGGCTGGCTTTGAATGTAAAAGTTGATCTATTCATTATTCATGATACACTGTGATGGTAATTTGTAACCTGTTATCTCAAACATCAAGTGGCATGCTGTGATGCACATGCGCACTATAACTCTGTATAGCACTCTCTCTCTCTCTCTCTCTCTCTCTCTCTCTCTCTCTCTCTCTCTCTCTCTCTCTCTCTCTCTCTCTCTCTCTCTCTCTCTCTCTCTCTCTCTCTCTCTCTCTCTCTCTCTCTCTCTCTCTCTCTCTCTCTCTCTCTCTCTCTCTCTCTCTCTCTCTCTCTCTCTGTGGCTCCCCCCTCTATATAGAGCTGTGGAGGACTAATGTTGTCCCACAAGGTTACTCAGCTGAGAGTGGCTGCTCTTACAGTGATCAATGGGAAACCCGTTAGAATGTTGAAAGAGACGTTACTCATTTAACAGCATCGCATCACTAGAGACCAGCCTCATTGAAACTCAATGCATGAAGTCTCACCAAGTCTACACTCTTTCAACTCAGCAGGCTAAGAGTATAACTTGTGTTTCTTCTATTCTGCCTCTCTTTCTAAAGCAACTATTTAACTGTCAGGCTCTCCGGAAGCTGAGCATGCCTGACAATGACCTGTCAAACCTGCCAACCACCATAGCCAGCCTTGTAAACCTGAGGGAGTTAGACATCAGTAAAAACGGTAAGCGAGTGAGATCTATCGAAATCTCTGCTAGTTTCTACTCTGATCTATTCGAAATCTCTACTCTCTACTGATACTGTGACTCTAAATGTTTGCATGATGTACAAAAGAATGAGGCATGGTAATTGGTTATGAATGACAAACATGTTTCTATTCCATTCCATCTTTAGGTATTCAAGAGTTCCCAGACAACATTAAATGCTGTAAATGCTTATCTGTTGTGGAGGCAAGTGTAAATCCCATTGCCAAGTAAGTGAAAAGAGAAGTGTATCATTGTGGTGGAATGGCTGTAGTCTACAGGGACAATGGTAATGCTGTACTATCATCACCAACAGCTGTGTCTGTCGCTATGTACCAAGCAACAACCACAGATTACCTCAGTAAGAAACATCCATGAATATTTCAGTAAAAATGGCTGTAGAAATTATGGGTCAATCTTTTTAATATTTTCCAAAATCGCCCAAGGGCAACTCTAACAGATGAACATAAAGAGGTAAATAACTACATGGGAGACTGTTCTATTTGTCTATCTGAGGCTTTTTTCTGAATTGAAATTATTTGAATAGAAGAATAGAAACAATTCCATTAATGTTAAACTAAGACATTTCTGTCCTGCCCTGTTAATTATCTTAATTGATACTGCATTGTGTAAATATGCCATTTGTTAAATATGGCATATTTCGCTGCACTCGCATTAACATCTGCTAACCATGTGTATGTGACCAATGAATTTGATTTGAGTCGTTTTCTGTCCTTACAGAGGGTAATGCAGGTCTCTCTGCTAGTTCTTGACATGATGTGACTCCTGCTATTAAATACATTGGAAAGCCAGAAGGAGTTGCACTGCCACTGAACATTTTTTACGCCATACATTTTGCATTTGTTGGTGGGAAATCATAGGTTGATAAACACATGGGTCCTCGTAGACTAGAGTAAGGATGTATTACTGATTGGCTTTTTATTATATTGAGACTAGCGTCTCTTTTACAGATGAGCCCTGCATAAATACATCAAACACACAATATACTACGTTTCCAAACATATTAAGAAAAAACAGACACATTTATCAACGTAAAGGTCTCTGATTAGTACTCAGAACTGACCAATGGGGACCAGAACATCTCATTTCAGAGATCTCACGTAAATGGTGCAAGAAAATCTATCTAACTAAAATCATCTTTACCCAGCTCTGTAGAGACTGAAGGGACCTCCGCTGTTATCCAAGCCTGAGCCTGGGTTTGGCACATTTAATTAATGATGATAGATACATAGGATGTTTCTACATGAGTGCTTTGTAGATAAACACAAGAGAATGCTGCTCTCTCCTTACATACAAAGAGGCCCAACCCATTTTTTGATACAAAACACAATGGTGAGTTCTATAACCATCACCAGTAATAAACCTAAGGGCACAATGAAACAGTATCTAGTGGTTTAAGTTTAGCTGCTGCTGCATGCGTATAGATAATATCCCCGTAATCTAAAATAAACATACAAGTGGCCTGGACAATTTCCTTCCTATTAACAAAAGTCAGACATGCTTGTTTCTGTAAAAAAAAAAACACCTGAAACTTCAACTTCTTCACCAGCTCAGTGACATTTTTTAAACGACAGTTTGTCACCAAGCCAGATACCATGATATTTGTACGAAGGAACTCGCTCAATTTGTGTACCGTTCAAACTAGGCATTACAAATTCATTTAAATCTGGGTTTTTGGGACCTAGAAAAAGCATGTATTTTGTTTGCATTTAGCACTAACTTTAGATCAAAAAATGACCTCTGCAGTGCTTGAAAATCGGACTTAAAATGTGAAAAGGCTTGGCTAACCGCTGGAGCAATGGAATACAACACTGTCTCATCTGCATACAATTATATATATTTTACAGCATTACCAATGTTATTTATATATGTTGTAAACAGTAGTGGGCCGGATATTGAACCTTGGGGCACCAAGGTATGAGTATGAGTCATTCTGTAGTGCTGCAGTGTGCTAGCTTTTCTGACAGCGCTGAGTGGAGCTGGTTAAGGGGAGTTGTCATGGGAATGGGGCGGGCTAACATTTAGCCTGACTTTAAATGTGTCTGAGGTCCTTAGCCTCTGTAAATCCTGTACCCTGGCACCAACTAACAGGAACCTGCTCTCTTTCTTTCTACCATTCTCTCTCTTCCCTTCCCTCTCTCTCATTTTCAATCTCTCCACTGCAGGCTCCCAGACGGCTTCACCCAGCTCCTCAACCTGACACAGCTCTTCTTAAACGATGCCTTTCTGGAGTACCTCCCCGCCAACTTTGGCAGGTGAGCTCAGCTTATGGAGTACCCTGCTCTGTGTCTGTGGGTCCTTGGGCCCTCTGTGTATGTATAGAGTTTGGATTGGAGCTTTTATTCTGCGCTCCGTTACAAGTATGCCTGGGTGGGTTTACATTGTAAACAGACTGTTCTTTATTCTCTGCACACAACACCTGGTAAAAAGCACCTGCCTGGGGCTTGCATTAATAAAGCAATGGGTTTAGCAGCATCTCCTATCTGGTTTGGTGATCAAATCAAATCAAATGTATTTATATAGCCCTTCTTACATCAGCTGATATCTCAAAGTGCTGTACAGAAACCCAGCCTAAAACCCCAAACAGCAAACAATGCAGGTGTAGAAGCACGGTGGCTAGGAAAAACTCCCTAGAAAGGCCAAAACCTAGGAAGAAACCTAGAGAGGAACCAGGCTATGAGGGGTGGCCAGTCCTGTTCTGGCTGTGCCAGGTGGAGATTATAACAGAACATGGCCAAGATGTTCAAATGTTCATAAATTACCAGCATGGTCAAATAATAATAATCACAGTAGTTGTCGAGGGTGCATCAAGTCAGCACCTCAGGAGTAAATGTCAGTTGGCTTTTCATAGCCGATCATTAAGAGTAGCACTACCGCTCCTGCTATCTCTAGAGAGTTGAAAACAGCAGGTCTGGGACAGGTAGCACGTCCGGTGAACAGGTCAGGGTTCCATAGCCGCAGGCAGAACAGTTGAAACTGGAGCAGCAGCACAGCCAGGTGGACTGGGGACAGCAAGGAGTCATCATGCCAGGTAGTCCTGGGGCATGGTCCTACGGCTCAGGTCCTCTGAGAGAGAGAAAGATAGAGAGAAAGAGAGAATTAGAGAGAGCATACTTAAATTCACACAGGACACCGGATAAGACAGGAGAAGTACTCCAGATATAACAAACTGACCCTAGCCCCCCGACACATAAACTACTGCAGCATGAATACTGGAGGCTGAGACAGGAGGGGTCAGGAGACACTGTGGCCCCATCCGATGATACCCCCGGACAGGAACAAACAGGAAGGATATAACCCCACCCACTTTGCCAAAGCACAGCCCCCACACCACTAGAGGGATATCTTCAACCACCAACTTACCATCCTGACACAAGGCCGAGTATAGCCCACAAAGTGATGAATTGAGAAAAAGTAACAGTTCATCAAAACAGCAGTGGTATTGCTCTTGGGCTCAGTGTAACGGAATTTAAGGTTGGGGTGTTATGTTTTCTGATCCAATACTTTACAGTTCTATGCATATCATTAACATCTATTAATACTAGGGTTAATTTACCAAAGTTACTGTAATCTTCAGTAATTTTGGCAATTAACAGAAAATCTAAGGCAATCTATCGTAAATTTGGTCATTTCTACTTGGATAACTGTAAAAAAATATATATTCATATATAGTATGCATTTATTATGTCCATATTGTCCATGAGTTTCTAATAGATAGACCATAAGGTTCAAGAGAAAATATAATACTTAATGAAAAAAGCATCTAGTCAACAATGGCATTATTTCCAATTAACTCTGCAACTCTTCCAACTATTGACATTTTTCAAAGCTACCACCAGTTTGACGCCAAAACATTGACAACAAATACATATTGACATAGTAAAATAAATAAAAGTTTGTACAGTGCATTTGGAAAGTGTTCAGACCCCATTACTTTTTCCACGTTTTGTTATGTTACAGCCTTATTCTAAAATGTATTAAAATGTTTTTTTTCCCTCATCAATCTGCACTCAATACCCAATAATGACAAAGCAAACAGTTTTTTAGAAATGTTTGCAAATGTATAAAAAAATAAAAAACAGAAATACCTTATTTACTTAAGTATTCAGACTCTTTGCTATGAGACCCAAAATTGAGCAGAGGTGCATCCTGTTTCCATGTGTCATCCTAGAGATCTTTTTACAACTTGATGGAGTCTACCTGTGGTAAATTCAATTGATTGGACATGATTTAGAAAGGCACACACCTGTCTATATATGGTCCCACAGTTGACAGTTTGTCAGAGCAAAAACCAAGCCATGAGGTCAAAGGAATTGTCCGTAGATTGTGTCGAGGCACAGATCTGGGAAAGGGTACCAAAAAATGTCTGCAGCATTGAAGGTCCCCAAGAACTCAGTGGCCTCCATCATTCTTCAATGGAAGAAGTTTGGATCCACCAAGACTCTTCCTAGAGCTGGCCACCCGGCAAAACTGAGCAATCAGGGGAGAAGGGCCTTGGTTAGGGAGATGACCAAGAACCTGATGGTCACTCTGACAGAGCTCCAGAGTTCCTCTGTGGAGTTGGGAGAAACTTCCAGAAGGACAACCATCTCTGCAGCTCTCCACCAATCAGGCCTTTATGGTAGAGTGGCCAGACGGAAGCCACTCCTCAGTAAAAAGCACATGACAGCCCGCTTGGAGTTTGCCAAAAGGCACGTAAAGGACTCAGACCATGAGAAACAAGATTCTCTGGTCTGATGAAACCAAGATTGGCCTGAATGCCAAGCGTCACATCTGGAGAAAACCTGGCACCATCCCTACAGTGAAGCATGGTGGTGGCAGCATCATGCTGTGGGTACTTCGGAACAAGTCTCACTGTCCTTGAGTGGCCCAGCCAGAGACCGGACTTGAACCTGATCTCTGGAGAGACCTGAAAATAGCTGTGCAGCGACGCTCCCCATCCAACCTGACAGAGCTTGAGAGGATTTGCAGAGAAGAATACATGTGTGCCAAGCTTGTAGCGCCATACCCAGGAAGACTCAAGGCTGTCATCGCTGCCAAAGGTGCATCAACAAAGTACGGAGTAAAGGGTCTGAATACTTATGTAAATGTGATATTTCAGTAAATTTTTTATAAATTTGCCAAAAAAACGTAAAACATGTTTTTGCTTTGTCATTATGGGGTATTGTGTGTAGGTAGATTGATGAGGGGGAAAAAACTATTTCATACATTTTAGAATAAGGCTGTGAATCAAGGTGTCTGTATACTTTCCGAATGCACCAAATGCACTGTATAAAGGTAAGTTCATGCTGGAACCCTGAGTTTATCATTTTTGTTTAGGATAAAGTTTTGTAGCTTTGTCATTCAATTTTTTTTACTCTTATTCAATTATTTCATGTATTTTACATGTGATAAAGCCACGCATAGTGCCAGAGATTATTACAGGCACCTGTGACAATCTGAAGTACCCAATGGCCACTAAATGTCTTGTGATAGATTACATAAAATCCTTGAAAGATTAAAATTCTGGTAATTTTCTGGTAAACTTCAAACGTTTCCAGGAATATACCCTCCCTATAATTTGTTTTGTTTGTCTTGTCGTGATTGTGTGTGTTTTTGACATCGTCTACCTTTCAGACTTTCCAAGTTACGGATCCTGGAACTGCGAGAGAACCACCTGAAAACGATGCCAAAGTGAGTGACTAACCACGCAGAGACCTCACATCACCAGGGCAGCTAGAGTTAGCTACAGAGACGTGTTTGATCATGGGATGGAAAGGAAAGGGTACAGTAAAAGACATCCCAGGAATGTCTTTGTAGCTAACTCCTAGCTACAAAGACTAATTACATGCCACTCCTCACCCTGAAACTAAACTCTTTGCCAACATACTTTTCACTAAAGTACATAGATAATAAAAAAAAAAATAGATTATTTAACCTTTATTTAACCAGGCAAGTCAGTTAAGAACAAATTCTTATTTACATTGACGCCCTACACCGGCCAAACCCGGACGACGCTGGGCCAATTGTGCGCCGCTCTATGGGACTCCCGATCACGGCCGGTTGTGATACAGCCTGGATCACTTGCAGCCAATATCACTGATTCATACAAATAGAGAGAACTACAATGTTTAACTGTTTGAGTGTTATCTATCCACATGTTAAGACAGTATTTTATTGCAACGTCTCCATGTTTTCACCAAGCACTTAAAATAAATGATAGCCTTCGTCCCACTCCATCCAGCCTACACACAGCCTACCCACCTCACGTCTGTCCCCTCTCTCCAATGGACGAGCTACTGAAGTAGCCACTGAAGTAGCCATGAAAAGTGTCTGTTAATGGAAGCACTGACAGCTTTAGCAGCCAGCATGCCTATTCAGTCCCTATGAATAATCCAACCCTGCCCAAGGTACTCGTCCACACAGCAGGCTTTGGTTTTACCATTCCCCCTGCACCACACGCTGGGGGGCAAATAGCCTGAGTAACATTCTGAGGTGGAATCTTAATGGGCAGATCAGAGTCAGAGCATGGTAAATAGCAGCTTCTAAAGCAAATGCCATCAGTCTCTCTGTGCGATGGGTAGCATGTGTCAGAGGAGGGGCGCTGTGCTGTGGTCTTGTTATTTGATGTCTAAATGAAATGTGAAGAAGGCCCCATGTTGGAGTGTGTGTGTACCGGTGTGTGTGTAGCTAGTGGAGTGTGCCCAAGAGACAGACACACACTACTCACATTGGTTGGTGCATGCTGGCTCACTCAGGTGTCCTGATTTGAAAACAACTTTTATCCCACCATAACAATAACCCTACCCCCATCCCTCACACTAGAGATTGAGTCAAATGAAGTACACTCATCCTCTGTCACCTCTAATGTGGCACAGCAAGGGATGTTTATTCATCTGCGTAAACCAACTCAAACATGTTTCCCCTTGAAGATGAGTGTAATGTCCTCATTCAGTTAATGAGTGTATCACGTTATCATGGAGTCATTGGAGGGGAAGTGTCTTAGAGGAAGGGTATAGATTACAAATAGGATTTTGATATGTAATCAAGGTTGGGGAGATATTCTGCCATGAGGGATCTGATCTGTTTGTTCTCACATCATCATTGAAATGAACTATATGGCCCAGCTGCTGTATATCATGACATAAAACATACATGACAGACTATCCACTTTAGTGATTTTACTAATGGACGCGCACCACTCAAGACAAAGGTCCTCTGTAATCGCAAGCCAATACAACCAGTAATGATGTGCAATACATCTTAGATGAAATCATTCTGACATTGCTCTCTTCCCGGCTGACATTGTGTACACTGCATGGATGAAAGAGTTTAATTTGAGGTGTTACATGGTGCAATGGAGAAAGCCATTTCATGTTATATTAATCATTAACTAACTGCATTGTTTTGATTTTAGCTATTTATATTTGTAGTGAATATTGTCTGAATGTGTGGGGATATCTGGTTAGCACGGCGTCCCCTCTGCGATGGCAGAGTTGCAGGAGGCCTGTTTGGGAAGGAGTTTGGCTGGTGATTGGCCTTTCTAAATGGTGACTTTGTTTCTATGCCAGAATCTGAGGCTCTTCCCTCTTGTTTGCTGCAGGTCAATACACAGACTGTCACAGCTGGAGCGATTAGACTTGGGAAGCAATGAATTCACTGAACTGGTAAGAAAAGAGGCCCTTTGAAGACGGCAGTCACGTGGACAGCAGCTGTCACCACACAGGCAGCCATGACCCAGCAGACCTGGAAGACGAGCCAGAGCCGGGCCCCCTTCGCTCTGCTCTGCACCCTCATTACGTCTCCAGCACTGCTCCCTCCGCCCGCTGTTTGTGTGTGTACATGTGTGCGTGAATGCGTGCAAGTGTGCCATGGGAAATGGCTGGTACATTAGAGAGGTACTGTGAGGTTAGTTTAAAATGCTGCATGATTATTGACCGACAATCCATGCGATATCTAAAATGGGGCAATATGAAGTGTGTGGATGCAGAATGCTCAAGGAGGGAGGCTTTTCAAGTGTGTAACTTCTCTAAGACATCCTTGGTTAACATGATCACACACTGTGCTGGGACTGCGGAGCCCCTGGGAGAGCTGCTGGGTGATGCCATGCATAACATGCTCTGTGCCACAGGTCCCACTGATGCCTTAATTGTGCATGTCTAAATGTGCTGTTAGACTGAGGGCTGGGCTGCCTCCACGGACCCCTCTGTGACTCACTGTGGCGTTGGAACACACTCACTATGCACACAGCAGCATCTGCCTCCTCTTCACTCAAGGTCAAGATTAACAGGCACGGCCTCCCGGGTGGCGCAGTGGTCTAGAGCACTGCATCGCAGTGCTATGCTGCGCCACCAGAGTCTGGGTTCGCGCCCAGGCTCTGTCGCAGCCGGCCGCGACCGGGAGGTCCGTGGGGCGACGCACAATTGGCTTAGCGTCGTCCGGGTTAGGGAGGGTTTGGCCGGTAGGGATATCCTTGTCTCATCGCGCTCCAGCGACTCCTGTGGCGGGCCGGGCGCAGTGCGCGCTAACCGAGGGGGCGGGTGCACGGTGTTTCCTCCGACACATTGGTGCGGCTGGCTTCCGGGTTGGAGGCGCGCTGTGTTAAGAAGCAGTGCGGCTAGGTTGGGTTGTGCTTCGGAGGACGCATGACTTTCGACCTTCGTCTCTCCCGAGCCCGTACGGGAGTTGTAGCGATGAGACAAGATAGTAATTACTAGCGATTGGATACCACAAAAATTGGGGAGAAAAGGGGATAAAAATTAAAAAAAAAAAAAAAAAAAAAAAAAAAAAAAAGATTAACAGGCACACAAACCCATCTCAGAATGACTCCTGTATTTTCCAACCATCGAATTTTAAACATAAGAGCATTTTTCTGTTTGGAGTTGGTTGTAAGGTCTGTACCAGCGTTTCCCAAACGAGGGGTCGCAACCCCATGTGGGGTCGCCTTATTTGAAAATGGGGTTGTGAGAGAAACTCTGAAATGAAATAAAATAGATTGAACTTGCTTCATAGCCGGTAGCCGCTAGATGTATTAAACAGAGCTGTTTCTGTTTTCTTCCTACAAATGGCTCTATTTTTTTGAACAGTTTAAACTACAAAATATTATGACCCCATCACTGAAAGATAAGACTCTAAGGAACACGTATGTGTCTTCTGTTTCCCTGCAATGCCCACAAGCCACGCAGGAGTTATTAGAACAGAGTGGACAAGACCAGGCACTAAATCAGACTGGGGGGAGAATAATATCAAGATCATACAAAATGATTACCTGATGGTCTTCTGAACTTCCCATGACCTTTCTGATGCATTTCAGTCACTTCAAACCATACTTCCTTCAGATTGAAATGCTGTCAAAAGTACTGTCAGACTGATTTGTAATAGACTGTCATAACCCCAGTTTAAAAAGTAAACATTGGCCGTTGATTACGTCACTTTGTTTACATGGTGGAGTCACGAAAAAATGTTGATCTCAAAATGGGGTCGCGGGCCAAAAAAGTTTGGGAACCCCTCGTCTATACTTTCTGTCACGTCTGATGTACCTTTAGTATTTCCAGGACTTTGTCCTTTGTCCTTGGGAACTGAGGAAAAGGCATAATTTGCACAGCCCGTTCCAAGGGAGCAGATGGTTTGGCATTGTGATAAGCATGCTTTGCTGAAGCCCCCAAGTTACTGCAGAGAGAGAGAGCGCCCATCAACTCTTCCTGGTGCTATAGTCTGAACTCACAATCTGTGTGTCCTACTTAAATACAAGCCTTCTTCCCTCCACTTATGGCCTCTCTCATCCTATCCCTTCCCCATTCAAGGACTCCTGTTGCTTTTTGCTGATAGTGTGAGCAACATTGCCAATTGCATCTCAATTCCCCTCAAATAGAATCCTGTAGTCTAGCTTTATTGCCTGCTGATTTTGAAGCCCAGGGAAAATAGAATGCATTTTCTCGCATTCCTTAAGCTGTTGTTGCTTCCTCATCTGCCCCATACTTTGTGCCACATGCCTATTGCATTTCTTCAGCTGATGGTTTCTGTGGCAAATGTTAGATTATTCTATCAGTGTTTTTCAGCACGGAGAATTCATGGATTTGTTTCCAGAATTCCGCCCTGGTTTACTGGTATTCCTTTGTGAAGGCAGACACCTTTCCCCTTAATTTAACTAAGCTCTGGAATGTAATTCAGAGTCAACAGAGCTTCTAACAGGTTGGCTGAACCAGAAGCTCTATGAAAGCTCTCTCCATCTGATTTCAGCTCATGCCTTATTTAGTGGCAATCAGTCTTCTACTCGGTTTTACTAAACTGCAAACATTTACATGTATAAGACCAGGATTCAGAAGACCTTATCTTATGCACCTTATGTGCATTCAGCACAAGAGCTCATTGATATGAATGAGACTGAAAACGTTGTCCTTCTTGCTCTAGGCTAAACACATGCAGAAGATGCAGATGTGAAAACGTCTGCCACTGACAGAACTACAGAAAAATGCAACTTCAGAGGCATTGTCATGTGACGAAACCAAACAATGACCTCAGCACATGTGGGCCCAGCTGAGCCACGAGCAGATGCTGAGTCCTGTATGTCACAGAGGCAGAGAGTGAGGAAAGTTTCCTAATTAAAGTCCCTGCCTGGAGAAGGGGAAGAGGGAGGAGGGGGAACGCAGATGCCGGTGCTTGGAGGGCCGGGGTAGAGCAGAGCAGTGGATGTCATCAGCAGAGAGGAAATGACATCGCAGAGCTTCAAAGACAGACAAGAGGACATGCCTCTGCACAGGAAGCTCCATGGCACTGAGCACCATCCAAGTGTTTAATCTCCATCCGGAGAGAACAGGAGGCATGGTAGAGGTGCCAACACAGTCCACCATGCCAACCCTTCTCTTTGTTTCTCATTAAAGCTGAACTTACAAGTAAAATAGTGTGGTGCTACTGTACTGACTCCAGCTCTACTGTAGATTGTGAGTTTTGGATTAATGAGTCATACTACACACAACACTCCAAGAGTTCAATGAGGGATTTGGAGATTGTGTGTGATGTTTTGGGAGGGTAGAGGGCAGGTAGGGGACACAGCAACTACATGGGACATTTTTAGCACCACATCCATTACCCAATGCCAGTTGACCTTCTTTATACCCTTATTGGGACGGAAACTTCATTCGTTTTTTGGGGTTTGAAGTTTACTCTAAATTATACTTTTTTTGAGTAGTTAATAGAATATGCATTGCATCAGTCTGATTTAGATTGCTATGTTGTAAAGTCTCAAATGATACTGTAGGAATTTCTATTATTTTTGAGAAAGTGGTTGTGTACCTCCTGTTTTTGTTGTTGTTGGGTTTTGGCTGCTTCCATGCTGAGATTCTATTAACTTCTGTCACAAATTCTGTCACTGAAGCTAGCACATACCTTTTTGTTAGGAGAATGCCCTTGGCAAACTTAATAAAACATCACTACTTTTTAGAAAATACACAAGATACTGTAGCTACCCTCACAACTAGGAGAAAAAAGCTGTCAGAAATAATAATCAGAAATAGTCTAAATAGAAAATAGTCCACAATACAATTTGGAGTCCTTATTGACTGCCACACCATGCTGGGGAAAGAAATGCATGAAACACCTAGATGAGAGAGATTGGAATTGATTAGGGCAGCATGAAGGACTGTGAGGTCTGTCACTTAGTCTCTCAGGTTGGCCTAATGGAGTCATTTACACATAGTCGGGTATAACCTTTACTCCAGAGAGACACACAGTCTGGCCAGGCCTCTCCACACAGGCCTGTATTGAATACAATCACTCACAGAGCTCCATTCATTCATTACCCCCCTCTGTGGTCCGTGCAGCGATTCAAACACACCTTTTCCATTATAGAATACGGAACGTGAGATGATTCGAGAATACATCTGGAGGAGCGACTGAGGATCGTAACTTTGCACCACTCTGTGTGCATATGCCGTCATTGACATGCCTACTTTGTTTTGTAATTACCCCCATTGGTGTTGTGGCATGAGATGATTCACTTCTTATATTGTTGGTGTTAAAATCCCACTTCCTTTACCATGATGATAAATTACATGCCACTCCTCACCCTGCCCTGACTCCAAGTTGCCAGGGCTTTCTTATGTCTCTGCCCTAGTTTCTGGGCTATTTTCTAAGGTACAGCCCTCCTGCTGCTGGTTGTTCTAGACAGCTACAGGATGTTGTGTGTCTTTGGTGTTTCAGCCTGAAGTCCTGGAGCAGATCCATAACCTAAAGGAGCTGTGGATGGACAACAACTCTCTGCAGAAGATACCTGGGGTAGGCCTACAGCCCTTCACTACCACCTCCAGTCATTATCTGTCTGTTTCATTTGTCATTGGCCCTGATGAAGTCTGTAGATGGCGGTTGTGATGCACTACCATAGGGAAACTCTTGCAAGACAGTTCCCTCAAACCCACATGTTGGAACAATGGCTAGCCGGAGACAGCGCTCTCTCTCTCTGTCTCTCTGTCTCTCTGTCTCTCTCTCTCTCTCTCTCTCTCTCTCTCTCTCTCTCTCTCTCTCTCTCTCTCTCTCTCTCTCTCTCTCTCTCTCTCTCTCTCTCTCTCTCTCTCTCTCTCTCTCTCTCTCTCTCTCTCTCTCTCTCTCTCTCTCTCTCTCTCTCTCTCTCTCTCTCAATTCAATTCAATTCAATTCAATTCAAGGGGCTTTATTGGCATGGGAAACATGTGTTAACATTGCCAAAGCAAGTGAGGTAGATATTATACAAAAGTGAAATAAACAATACAAATTAACAGTAAACATTACACATACAGAAGTTTCAAAACAATAAAGACATTACAAATGTTATATTATATATACACAGTGTTGTAACAATGTACAAATGGTTAAAGAACACAAGTTAAAATAAATAAGCATAAATATGGGTTGTATTTACAATGGTGTTTGTTCTTCACTGGTTGCCCTTTTCTTGTGGCAACAGGTCACAAATCTTGCTGCTGTGATGGCACACTGTGGAATTTCTCCCAGTAGATATGGGAGTTTATCAAAATTGGATTTGTTTTCAAATTCTTTGTGGATCTGTGTAATCTGAGGGAAATATGTCTCTCTAATATGGTCATACATTGGGCAGGAGGTTAGGAAGTGCAGCTCAGTTTCCACCTCATTTTGTGGGCAGTGTGCACATAGCCTGTCTTTTCTTGAGAGCCATGTCTGCCTACGGCGGCCTTTCTCAATAGCAAGGCTATGCTCACTGAGTCTGTACATAGTCAAAGCTTTCCTTAAGTTTGGGTCAGTCACAGTGGTCAGGTATTCTGCCACTGTGTACTCTCTGTTTAGGGCCAAATAGCATTCTAGTTTGCTCTGTTTTTTTGTTAATTCTTTCCAATGTGTCAAGTAATTATCTTTTTGTTTTCTCATGATTTGGTTGGGTCTAATTGTGCTGTTGTCCTGGGGCTCTGTGGTTTGTGTTTGTGAACAGAGCCCTAGGACCAGCTTGCTTAGGGGACTCTTCTCCAGGTTCATCTCTCTGTAGGTGATGGCTTTGTTATGGAAGGTTTGGGAATCGCTTCCTTTTAGGTGGTTGTAGAATTTAACGGCTCTTTTCTGGATTTTGATAATTAGTGGGTATCGGCCTAATTCTGCTCTGCATGCATTATTTGGTGTTCTACGTTGTACACGGAGGATATTTTTGCAGAATTCTGCATGCAGAGTCTCAATTTGGTGTTTGTCCCATTTTGTGAAATCTTGGTTGGTGAGCGGACCCCAGACCTCACAACCATAAAGGGCAATGGGCTCTATGACTGATTCAAGTATTTTTAGCCAGATCCTAATTGGTATGTTGAAATGTATGTTCCTTTTGATGGCATAGAAGGCCCTTCTTGCCTTGTCTCTCAGATCGTTCTCTCTCTGTCTCTCTCTCTGTCTCTCTCTCTGTCTCTCGCTCTCTTCAACCGCTCTAACATCCATCTCTCCATGTCTCTCCCTCCCCTTCTGCTGAAGTGTATAGGGAAGCTGAGGCAGCTGCGCTACCTGGACTTGGCTAAAAACAGGATTGAGAGCTTGGACACTGACATCTCTGGCTGTGAGTGCCTGGAGGACCTCCTGCTCTCTTCCAACATGCTGCAGCATCTGCCTGACAGCATAGGTGAGGCCATAGAACTGCTCTGCTCTCTCCCCTCTGCAACAATAGGGTCTCCTGGTTAGATTGTTTCTGCTCTCGCCCCTCTGCAACAATAGTATCTCCTGGTTAGATTGTCTCTGCTCTCTCCCCTCTGAAACAATAGGATATCCTGGTTAGATTGTCTCTGCTCTCTCCCCTCTGCAACAATAGGATCTCCTGGTTAGATTGTCTCTGCTCTCTCCCCTCTGGAACAATAGGGTATCCTGGTTAGATTGTCTCTGCTCTCTCCCCTCTGCAACAATATGATATCCTGGTTAGATTGTCTCTGCTCTCTCCCCTCTGCAACAATAGGATATCCTGGTTAGATTATCTCTGCTCCTCTCTGCAACAATAGGATATCCTGGTTAGATTGTCTCTGCTCTCTCCCCTCTGGAACAATATGGTATCCTGGTTAGATTGTCTCTGCTCTCTCCCCTCTGCAACAATAGGGTCTCCTGGTTAGATTGTCTCTGCTCTCTCCCCTCTGGAACAATATGGTATCCTGGTTAGATTGTCTCTGCTCTCTCCCCTCTGCAACAATAGGATCTCCTAGGTAGATTGTCTCTGCTCTGTCCCCTCTGCAACAATAGGATCTCCTAGGTAGATTGTCTCTGCTCTGTCCCCTCTGGAACAATAGGATATCCTGGTTAGATTGTCTCTGCTCTGTCCCCTCTGCAACAATAGGATCTCCTAGGTAGATTGTCTCTGCTCTGTCCCCTCTGGAACAATAGGATATCCTGGTTAGATTGTCTCTGCTCTCTCCCCTCTGGAACAATATGGTATCCTGGTTAGATTGTCTCTGCTCTCTCCCCTCTGCAACAATAGGATCTCCTAGGTAGATTGTCTCTGCTCTGTCCCCTCTGGAACAATAGGATATCCTGGTTAGATTGTCTCTGCTCTCTTCCCTCTGGAACAGTAGGGTCTCCTGGTTAGATTGTCTCTGCTCTCTCCCCTCTGCAACAATAGGGTCTCCTGGTTAGATTGTCTCTGCTCTCTCCCCTCTGCAACAATAGGATATCCTAGGTAGATTGTCTCTGCTCTCTCCCCTCTGCAACAATAGGATATCCTGGTTAGATTGTCTCTGCACTCTCCCCTCTGGAACAATATGATCTCCTGGTTAGATTGTCTCTGCTCTCTCCCCTCTGCAACAATAGGATATCCTGGTTAGATTGTCTCTGCACTCTCCCCTCTGGAACAATATGATCTCCTGGTTAGATTGTCTCTGCTCTCTCCCCTCTGCAACAATAGGATATCCTGGTTAGATTGTCTCTACTCTCTCCCTTCTGCAACAATAGGATCTCCTGGTTAGATTGTCTCTGCTCTCTCCCCTCTGGAACAATAGGATCTCCTGGTTAGATTGTCTCTACTCTCTCCCCTCTGCAACAATAGGATATCCTGGTTAGATTGTCTCTACTCTCTCCCTTCTGCAACAATAGGGTATCCTGGTTAGATTGTCTCTGCTCTCTCCCCTCTGGAACAATAGGATCTCCTGGTTAGATTCTCTCTGCTCTCTCCCCTCTGGAACAATATGGTATCCTGGTTAGATTGTCTCTGCTCTCTCCCCTCTGGAACAGTAGGATCTCCTGGTTAGATTGTCTCTACTCTCTCCCTTCTGCAACAATAGGATCTCCTGGTTAGATTGTCTCTGCTCTCTCCCCTCTGGAACAATAGGATCTCCTGGTTAGATTGTCTCTACTCTCTCCCCTCTGGAACAATATGGTATCCTGGTTAGATTCTCTCTGCTCTCTCCCCTCTGGAACAATATGGTATCCTGGTTAGATTGTCTCTGCTCTCTCCCCTCTGGAACAATAGGGTATCCTGGTTAGATTGTCTCTGCTCTCTCCCCTCTGGAACAGTAGGATCTCCTGGTTAGATTGTCTCTGCTCTCTCCCCTCTGGAACAATATGGTATCCTAGTTAGATTGTCTCTGCTCTCTCCCCTCTGGAACAATAGGGTATCCTTGTTAGAAAGAATAAGAAAAAGGATCAAGAAAGGATGATTAGGAGATGAGGTGAGGAGAGGATGATTAATTCTGTAATGACTGTGTTCATCGTGGCGGCTCCTCTTGGAGGTTGTTATCTGAGAGCGCAAATCCCTGAGTTGGTTTGCCATTATCAATCATATGCGTCATTAAAATTCCATTCCTATTTGGAGAGATAAAAGTGTTTGTTTGAATCGTCAAATTTAATTTGCACAAACGATTAAGTTATTTTGTACTTAATAAGTTTGTCAATAATTTCCTGGCATTAAATGAATCAACCGGTAAGAGGATTATGTAGACAATGGGTTTGAAAAATTCCTTTTAACCGTGTTCTTCTCTTTTAACTTTGCTTCTCATATTGTATTTGTTCCTTTTTTTAAATAATCAATTACATAACATCAAATGAATAGTGAAACTAGAGTTATGTCTTTGTCTCCATTGTAGGAATGTTGAAGAAGCTCACAACACTAAAAGTGGATGACAACCAGCTCACCTCACTGCCTAACACCATTGGAAGGTGAGTACTTTCACTTCTCAAATTGCAATCCCTGAACTTCCCAAATAAAATGTTTTGAAAGGATGTGGCCAAAAGCTAAACTAAATTCCAAGTCTTGTTTATTAGTGCATATCTATCATTGAACTGAATGTTAGTCCGTTTTAGGGCATCTATTGCATAACCAAATTAAAAGCCGTCAGAGACACAGATTTTGATGGTAAATTCAGTTGACACATTGCATCTTAATCTTAGCTCGTCTTCTATGCCAGTGGTTTGTTTCTGTAGTCAACACGGCCTGTGGATAGAAGGGGTCTGAAACTGCTGTCTCACTCTGGCACCTTCTCCTTGATGCTGCTTCTCACCTCACATCGACTAACGCTGATTTACTCCATCACTGTTCACACCAAGTACAGAGTGATGTAGAACATTGTGTCTCAGTTGGCGGCACTGAGAGAGAGAGAGAGAGAGAGAGAGAGAGAGAGAGAGAGAGAGAGAGAGAGAGAGAGAGAGAGAGAGAGAGAGAGAGAGAGAGAGAGAGACAGAGAGACAGAGAGACAGAGAGACAGAGAGATACATTTTGGGGGTGTGCCATTAATTTGTTGTGCAATATTTAAAATGGAGGCTGTCTGAGTGGACTTGACTCTGATGTAAAAAAAAATAATAATAATACTTCCCAAGCTTCCTCTGCTAGTATTGTAAACTCAAACACAATAGCCAGCCAAGTTGATTTGCTTGTTTTATATATACTATATCAGTTTAATCTGTAAACTAGAATGAGTCAGAGGCAATTCTGAGGGTCAAGTCTGAAGACGCCCAGTCACTATGATGTCATAGGTCAGGGTCACCACCTTACAGCTCATCATGTCATGTTCATCCTTACCATGCCCTGCCTCCCCCACTGCTGCTCCCCAAGCCTGTGATACTGTTTCCTGTACACCTTTTTTTCTTGGTTTGTCATTGGTCGGTTTTGTGTGTTGTGGTTATTTCACATGCATCTAAAATGGGCCACTTAGTGGACGCGCCAAATTAGGGTAAGTAGACTGTAAATCCCTGTCTCCTGTACACGTTCCTCCTCGCCACAGCATGTTTATTCAGGCAAGTGCTCACCTTAATGTCCCCTGTCTGTATGTTCCGGCCGGGGAAGCAGATCTAGTAAAAAGCCTGCATATGGGAGGCCAGCTGGGCCAGCCTGTTCAGACAAATGTTGAGCTAATGACTCTGCTGTGTGTACAATAAATAAATACAATTGTAAATGGTGATTGGCCCAAATGCTGATTGGCTTAAAGCTGTGGTATGACACAAAATTAACTGTTTACTGTTCTAATAACGTTGGTAAGCAGCAATAAGGCACCTCAGGGGTTTGTGGTATATAGCCAATATACCACGGCTAAGGGCTGTATCCAGGCACTCCACATTGTATCGTGCCTAAGAACAGCCCTTAGCTGTGGTATATTGACCTTATACCACACCCCCTCAGGCCTTATTGCTTAAATGAAGTCTTTCCAGTGTGGGGAGGAAGCTCTTCCCCTCATCCTGTCCTGTTCATATACAATGACATTTTACACTAAACGCTCTGTTGGAGTTTGAATTTAAAAACTGGACAGTTGTTGTTGATTTTGCTCACGTTGTCCTTTCAAATGTGACAAAGAGGCAAGGGCATTTGACTCAATAAACACTGTGGCTTTAGAGTTTAAGGTATATTATAAGATATAGAGTTAAGTTTGTCATTCATGAAGTTCAGTATTTAATATTCCCGATTTTGGTAAAAAGCATACTGTTGATTATAATTTGATTGAAAAGAGATACTGGCACCACCAGATAGTGAGTCAGCAACATTAACTATTCATTTTCCCTCATGGAATTAATAAAGTTGTATCAATTTCGTGGTTTGTCTGTAAAAATCTCTCTTTCTATCAAGTCATGGTATTGAATATTGCCATGATCCTCATGAATCCATTTGATTCATGATTTCACCTTTCTGTAGTCTGTACATGTCTTAGATGGATCTACTCTTATAAGGAACACAATTATGATTTGTTTCCATTAATGTCTCTACACCAAGGAGGGATCAGTCATCTGAGGCTGTATCTGTCAGCAACAAATAATGCAACCTGCTGCTGAAATGAATCTACCTGTGGCTTTTCCTCAAAATGTTTGAGTGAAATAATGCTTGTATCATTATGATACAGTTGAAGTCGGAAGTTTACATACACCTTAGCCAAATACATTTAAACTCCGTTTTTCACAATTCCTGACATTTAATCCTAGTAAAAATTCCTGTTTTAGGTCAGTTAGGATCACCACTTTATTTTAAGAATGTGAAATGTCAGAAAAATACTAGAGAGAATTATTTATTTCAGCTTTTATTTCTTTCATCACATTCCCAGTGGGTCAGAAGTTTACATACACTCAATTAGTATTTGGTAGCATTGCCTTTAAATTGTTTAATTTGGGTCAAACGTTTCGGGAAGCCTTCCACAAGCTTCCCACAATAAGTTGGGTGAATTTTGGCCCATTCCTCCTGACAGAGCTGGTGTAACTGAGTTAGGTTTGTAGGCCTCCTTGCTCGCACACGCTTTTTCAGTTCTGCCGACAAATCTTCTATGGGATTGAGGTCAGGGCTTTGTGATGGCCACTCCAATACCTTGACTTTGTTGTCCTTAAGCCATTTTGCCACAACTTTGGAAGTATGCTTGGGGTCATTGTCCATTTGGAAGACCCATTTGCGACCAATCTTTAACTTCCTGACTGATGTCTTGAGATGTTGCTTCAATATATCCACATAATTTCCCCTCCTCATGATGCCATCTATTGTGTGAAGTGCACCAGTCCCTCCTGCAGCAAAGCACTCCGACAACATGATGCTGCCACCCCCATGTGTCACGATTGAGATGGTGTTCTTCAGCTTGCAAGCATCCCCCTTTTTCCTCCAAGCATAACGATGGTCATTATGGCCAAACAGTTATATTTTTGTTTCATCAGACCAGAGGACATTTCTCCAAAAAGTACGATCTTTGTTCCCATGTGCAGTTGCAAACCGTAGTCTGTCTTTTTATGGCGGTTTTGGAGCAGTGGCTTCTTCCTTGCCAAGCGGCCTTTCAGGTTTTACTGTAGATATAGATACTTTTGTACCTGTTTCCTCCAGCATCTTCACAAGGTCCTTTGCTGTTGTTCTGGGATTGATTGTCACTTTTCGCACCAAAGTACGATCATCTCTAGGAAACAGATCGCGTCTTCTTCCTGAGTGGTATGATGGCTGCGTGGTCCCAGGGTGTTTATACTTGCGTACTATTGTTTGTACAGATGAACGTGGTACCTTCAGGCGTTTGGAAATTGCTTCCAATGAAGAACCAGACTTGTGGATGTCTACAATATTTTTTCTGAGGTATTGGCTGATTTATTTAGATTTTTCCATGATGTCAAGCAAAGAGGCACTGAGTTTGAAGGTAGGCCTTAACATACATCCACAGGTACACCTCCAATTGACTCAAATGATGTCAATTAGCCTATCCGAAGCTTCTAAAGCCATGACATAATTTGGGGGAATTTTCCAAGCTGTTTGAAGGCACAGTCAACTTAGTGTATGTAAACTTCTGACCCACTGGAATTGTGATACAGTGAATTAATAGTGAAATAATCTGTCTGTTAACAATTGTAGAAAAAATTACTTGTGTCATGCACTAAGTAGATGTCTTAACCGACTTACCAAAACTATAGTTTGTTAACAAGACATTTGTGGCGTGGTTGAAAAACAAGTTTTAATGACTCCAACCGAAGTGTATGTAAATGTTCCACTTCAATAATTCACAGCCCATTTTTTTGCATACGAATTAAGTAGGTCTGTGTAAGTAGGTCTGTGCTTCACAGGTTCTTGACAAAATGATATGCACATATTAATATGGTACATCAAAGACATGTGTAGTAGAAAATCTATGCAGATTTGTGGTTGTTTTTCCTTTATTTTTTATTGATAGAGTTTTGGTTATTCTGCTTCTTTACATGTTGATGTTACACTAATAACTAACCAGGTGGAAGTAGCTGTGGCATGAAAGATTCTTAAGGGACTCGTTCTCCTCTTTCTTCCTCTACCCAGTTTATCGCTTTTAGAGGAGTTTGACTGCAGCTGTAATGAATTAGAGTCCCTGCCCCCCACCATTGGCTACCTGCCCAACCTTCGCACGTTTTCTGCTGATGAAAACTTTCTCATTGAACTACCCAGGGAGGTACGTCCGTCTGTCCCTATATCCTCACAGTGCTCCTGTACACTCACACACATACACAATGCTTTTGGTTGTGTATATAACAGTGTTGGGGAATAGTGAACTACATCTAGTTCAACTAGTAATTTAACTACATTTTGCAGTAGCTTGGTGGCAGTTGAAATAAATTCAAATCTTGGTAGTGTTGTCAGTAGTTAATGACTTTTTTGCCATGCAGCGGTGTAGCTAACTACTGGAACTACATGCTACTTTTTTGCAAAAATAATATATAGGTGAGGTAGGCAAGAATTGTCTTGCTTTTTCAGCGTCAGACCTGCCTAATTTTCACTTGAAACGTTGAATAGGCTAAATCACACATGCTGCTAACATCTGACCCCAGAGTGATCTATTCTTGCAATTTGTAGTCTATGACATTTCAGATTGAGATATGATCATTTAGCACAAAGTAGTTTGGATGTAGTGATCTACTTTTTCCTAAGGGTAGCTTTAGTGTAGCTTAACTTCTTCCAGTGTGAAGTAATTGGTAGCTTGGTAAACTATATTTTCAGAGTAGCTTCCTCAAAACTGGTAATTTATATGGTTTGGTGTATGGAAGATGGAAAGTGATCACTGAAATATCTGCTTGGCTCTTTTGTTGCAGATTGGGAACTGTAAGAATGTGACAGTCATGTCGTTACGCTCCAATAAGCTGGAGTTTCTACCTGACGAGATCGGGCAGATGACCAAACTACGTGTTCTCAACTTAAGCGACAATAGGTATCTACCGATTGCTCTGCTATGTATACATACAGTAGCACACACACACACAAAAACACAAACACACAGAAACACAGACACACAGCGAATCCATATGTTCCTCACACTCTCATTGACGAGGAAAAGGCTTGTGTTGTGTGTCTATATATTTACATAGAGCGTAGGTGGAGTGGGGCATTCTTCTGAGGATTTTATATAAACTAGGGAAGCTAGCTAGTGGTTATTATTTTGTTAATAGCACATTAAGATAGCTGCACAGCCTTAGAAAGCACTTCCCCCTGCCCACGGGCTAATTAAGAAAGCTCTTTATGAGATGTTTGGTTGCTCTGCCAGTGATTAACTGGATCCAAGGTAATTAAACCTGACCATCACTTAACACACGACAGCCATTAGTCAGACCTGCCTCTACACGCAGCACCACACACCACAGAGCTGATAGGCTGCCTCAGAACGGGCATCGAACACCCCAACCCTGCATCATCCTACCTACGGTAGCCCACAACACTGTCTCCCTCTGACATATTTCTGTTGTCAAAGTGAGGCAGAGTTTGCTGAGCGTGTTGCCAAGGTGAGTAGTGGGTGTCAGTCAGTCAGAGGCAGGCAGGCTGTTATAGTTCCTTGGCAGAGGAATAGTATTGGCTTTTCACAGGGGACTTAATGATGATCTGTGTCCTTGAACACATCAGAACACAGTGTACTCATTGAGATGATATGCCTTCTTACTCCCCATTTCGTCTTCTTCTCTCTTACACAGATTAAAGAATCTCCCATTCACTTTCACAAAACTAAAAGATCTTGCTGCTCTTTGGCTTTCAGACAATCAGGTAAATATGATCTTATATGTTGTTTTGTTAGAAAGAAACACACCTTTACATTTTCGGATCAATTCTATTGTTTTACCTGTGTTAGCTATACTTGAAGTGTCAATGATGTGTGATTGTCTTCTGTGTGCAGTCCAAGGCCCTGATCCCTCTCCAGACAGAGGCTCATCCAGAGACCAAGCAGAGAGTCCTCACCAACTACATGTTCCCTCAGCAACCACGACATGATGAGGGTGAGCTAGCCAGATACTGTGGGTGGAAATGTAACACATGCTGACATGAGGGAAAATGCTCATAGCCAAGTACTTCCACAAAGTGGATGTTGCAGTACTATGAGTATGTGATTTTGTGATCGGTAACGTGCCATGGATATGTATTTACAATTGATGAATGGTGCTTGAAATAACACTGGTATCCCTCATAGTAATGGGTATAGTGATATGTGTGCAGAGCATGTGTCACTGAACTACCCTTTGAGGGTCAGATAGACTGGAGGTGTAAATTTACTCAGGAATTGAATCCATTTTGAGGTTCCACTTGAGGGAGTTTGACAGATGGTTGGGTTAGGTGCCAGTGCACTGTATGCTGTTGGTGAAGTGAGCATGTCAGAACAGCACCAGTGTGAGACCAGTGCACAATAAGTCAGTGACACCTCCCTGTTTTTCTGCCCGTCCTCTCTGTAGACTACCAGTCAGACAGCGACAGCTTCAACCCCACCTTATGGGAGGAGCAGCGTCAGCAGAGGATGACCGTAGCCTTTGAGTTCGAGGAGAAGAAGGAGGAGGAGGACAACTCTGGAAAAGTCAAGGTTTCACAGGACTTTCTGTTGACCTCAGTTTCCCCCGTTTTTATTTTGTTATTACCGCTTATTTTGCTCGTCCTGTCTGTCCAGGTTGAGATCAATCTGAAGCGCTACCCCACACCGTACCCAGAGGACCTGAAGAACATGGTGAAGTCAGTGCAGAACATGGTGGGCAAGAACCAGCTTCCCCTCAGCACTGGTACTAACTCCTCTGGTACCAACATGGAGTCACGAAAACAAGAACAGTATGAGCCCCCCTGGCCCATGCCCCCCAAAGAGGTAACAGACCAGGTCATACCACACACCCAGAGACCCACACATACCACCACACTCTCTCTCTCTCACACACACACAAATACAAAAACAAATGATTAGATTATACATAGTCCTCTTTGGCTGAATACAATAGATATGTGTCACCCAGTCACTCAGAGTGATCTTCTGTTCCAGGTGATGGAAAGAGAGATGTTAGAGAGAGAGCGAGAGAGAGAGTTCAACAAGACTCAGATGACAGAGCAGGGCATCATCCACAACTCTGCCATCGACATCCCAAAGCGCAAGGACAAGGAGGATCTGACTGAGAGCTCAGAGGTACAGGAGCAATTTCCTTATCTCTTTGTGAAAATGTTAAATAGTTTGTAGCACTTATTACGCCCTTGTAACACCAGGAAAGTAAAACAAAACAACAGCTTGTATTGGGCACGGTGGGGGAGAGAGTAATGATATGAATGTTTACACTGCAGCCTCAAGGTCCTCTCAGGCCGTTATGTCAGATTTAGTCCTTAGTTGCCTTGGACATCTCAATGTGAGAGTTCGGGTAGAGGTGAGACCACCTGTATTGAACGCATGGGAACTGAATTTCATTGAAAGAACTGGGTAGGTGTGTCCAAACTTTTTCAAAGACATAGATTAATGTAGTATCAGGTTTCAGTGTTTTTGACTTATGGCCAGGTGTGACAAAGTTTGAGAGAGCAATGTATTAAACCCAGGGCCATGGAACTGTAGCGCAGCAGCTTTTTAGAGGTGATGTGATTGAAACCTGCAGAGATCATAGAATCCTTTCATCTGGAAGCCTCAAAGGCCCCATGATGGCCTCAACTGGGTCTTTGTTAAATTGTTAGCTCTCTCTCTGAATACGCAGAGGAGTCTGTGTCAGACAGGTAGTCTGCTGAGGTGCTGTTTTCAGAATATTTTTATGCTGTGTGCAAAAAGGTGCATTATCTTGGCATAATATCATATTGGGGCTGAAATGGAGGTTAACTCGGCCATAAGTCAAATGTCAAGTATTAGTGCATTTGCAAGTCCCCAGGGGGCAACCTGGTGCAGAATTTGTAGCCTTTAATAAGGCCTAAATACTGCACAACGAACAGCAGAGGCTGTTGAACAAACAGAGCAAAGGTCAGTGTTAAATGTCAATTGCATTCAGAGGACTCCAAGAGGCTAGATCTGAATAAGCGCCTGTTCCCAGAGTCAAGTGGTCAGCATCTGGAGATGAATAAAGCAGGTCATACAATATGTATCTTGTATCTGCTTACTGTCATTTCTTTGTAAGCTCTATAGGAGCCCAGAGTTTGGGCCATTTACATCAGGGTTGTAAATGCACTCATGCTGGTTGTGAGTCCTTTTAACATTGCATATATTTAAGATGAGATGTAGATTAGATTTTACTTTAACTTGTAAAATGAAAATACATCTAAAATCCCCTTTCCAGTGGAAGTAGGTTCCAACTTCCAAGGAGTCAGCTAGCAACCACTTCTTTTCCTAACCCTAAATCTGGAAGGTCCTCCTGTGCTTGGCACTCTGCTATATCTCTACCTCTGACAGAGCTGCAATGTCCTGTGTACTTTGTGTCCATAACTGCTTTGGATTGCCTCATGCTGTCTCCTCCCATAAAACCCCAGGGAGAAAGAGACCCTTGGGTGCTGCGGTGCCACAACGAGAACTGGGTCACTGGGTGGGGGGCTGGAGGGTTGGGGGGCTGGTGGGGAGGGGGGCTGGAGGGGTTGGGTGATGGAGGGGTGGGGGGATGGATGGGGTGGGGGATGGAGGGGTGGGGGGTGGGGGGGTTGGACGGCTGGAGGGGTGGGGGGATAAAGGGGTGGGGGGGCTGATGCCATAAACCATGCTTCTTTACCTCACACAACTTTTTTTTGTAGAACCATGAAAACTTCCTCTCCATCTTTTATTTGTTCGTATGTGTGTTTGTTTGTTTTGCTTAGATTTCTTTACATCGCGTGGTTCCCAAGCTGCCACAGCCAGAGAATGCGTCCTCGGCCGTTACAGCTTCTTCCTGTTTCTGCCTCATAGTAAGTGGCTGTGAGATCAGACATTAGACAGTCTGCTCAACCACGGCTCGGCTGGCGTGACTTCACACTGCCTCTTTGCACGCTGACAAAGACTATGAAACATCTGGAGAAACAAAGTCGGAGTATCATGAAATATGAAGATGAAAGCCGATAACTCTCTCTAATGAACAGTGAAACTGTAGATATGTAATGTATATAATGTCCAGTACTTATGAAGAGGAAAATGTTTTATGCAAAGTCTGCATCATGGCATATATAGTATACACAGTAGTGTGCAAACGGGCAGTAGACTGGCAATGCCAAGGCTAACTCCAGCACTTATTGGCATCACCACACTACAGTCTCTTCACAGCTGTTTGTTTTGAGTTAATCAAGCATTCCTCTGAGACGTGGCCAAAGCATCAAGCCTGGCATACCAATTACTCCCAGCCACAGAGAAGGTGCTGGCAAATTATGGACAATCTTTGGAGTGATTTAAGGTGACATTTTTACCCAAAGCAGAAGGCGGTTGCAGCTGTCATTGCGTGTCATGTAACACTGAACATGCTGAACCCTCATAGTAGCCTCATGGATTTATAGACATTCAATTATATGTTTTGAAACATATAGCGCAGAATTATCGGATATATTGCGATCTCTTTTTTACACGAGAGAAAAAGAAGATGGAGGGAGATACAGATATGCCAGTGAGACAGTGCTGTTTAGTGAGTGTTCCTGGGATGTGGTTCCTGGAGTCGCCTGGCAAGCAGGCCTGGTGGTCTCTCTCCGCTCGGCTGCCTCAGCCTGCCCTGTGGGGGTGCAGTGAGCAGAGCAGGGCTGCAGATGTGGGACATCAGGTGTGGGAAGTAGGCTCTCCTGTAGCAAGCAGCTGGGCCTCTAAGCCCTAAGAGAGAAGGAAGTCACAGATAGGACATGCTCCAGTGGGTTACACATCACTAAGATATAGAGAAAATATATCAGTTACTGATGACACTATCAGTATAAGCAGTACAATAATGATCAGTTATGTACTATATTTGTGTCATTTTGTTAGTTCCTGCCTCAGGAACCTCACTGAGCTTGTGGAGTTAAGTCGTTGAAAATGTTAACCAAGCTGTGTATCGGTTTTTGTCTTTTTGTCTTTTGTTCAGAAATAACAATGTGTAATAACTTTTCTCAGGATTCTATGAGCGGCTCTCCGAATGATATCCGTATCTCTGATATGAGGCCCACCCTGGTGGAACCGTCCATGTACAAACCAAAGGTTGTATTACTGGGGAAAGACAAGAAAGGTAGGCCGTAAACTCCCATCGCTGGTATTCTACTTCAGTACAAACACAACCATTATCATTAAGGTTATATCATCACTGCTCTCTGTTCCTCTAAACTCATTTCAGAAAACAAACATTTGTGATGTTAGAGGTCAAAGATCATGCCCCCAAGACATGCTAACCTCCCCTGTTATTGGTAATTGTGAAAGGAAAGCATGTGTTGGGGGGTATGATCTTTGACACTCTGTAACTTTCTCAGTCATTGTTATTCACGATTCATTCAGGATTATCCATAATAATGGTAGCATCCACATTAATGTAGTGTTTAGAAATATATTATATTCTTATTTCTAAGAAAAGGTACTCTAAAATTACACAATAAATGATTTACCGTTCATTTCTATTGGGCACAAAATAATCTGAAACACAACCCCAAAAAACTGTGAATGCATCAAACAAGTTTGTAGAGTCACAAACTTGATGTAGTCATTGCATGCTAGGAAAATGGGTAAAAATGCTAGGAAAATGGGTAAAAAAAACGTTTTAATACTTTATAAGAATCTTTAGAGGTGTCAATCATTTTTATCCCTACCTTTTTGAGATAAACAATGATTACTTGTTAACCTTTCTAGAACCTCAACCCCGGATCCGGGATCACCCCCCACCCCCCACACACTGATTAGCATAGATAGCATAGCTTCAGAAGTAGATAGTAGCATCTAAATATCATTAAATCACAAGTCCAAGACACCAGATGAAAGATACAGATCTTGTGAATAAAGCCACCATTTCAGATTTTTAAAATGTTTTACAGGGAAGACAAAATATGTAAATCTATTAGCTAAACACGTTAGCAAAATACACCACTATTCTAACTCCATCAGTTTCTTACTCCTTCAGGTGCTATCACCAATTCGGCTCAACTAAGATATTGATATCCACTAACCAAGAAAAAACCTCTTCAGATGACAGTCTGATAACATATTCATGGTATAGGATAGTTTTTGTTAGAAAAAAGTGCATATTTCAGGTAGAAATCACAGTTTACAATTGCACCGACCATCGCAAATCGACTAGAATTACTAGATAGAGCAACGTGTATGACCAATTTACTCATCATAAAACATTTCATAAGAATAGACAAAGCATAGCATTGGAAAGACCCAGATCTTGTGATTCCAGACAATATTTCAGATTTTCTAAGCGTTTTACAGCGAAAACACAATAAATCGATAAGTTAGCATACTACATGTGAAAACGTTACCAGAGCATCGATTCCAGCCAAAGAGCGCTATAACGTAATCACCGCCAAAAGATATTAATTTTTTCACTAACCTTCTCAGAATTCTTCCGATGACACTCCTGTAACATCATTTTACAACATACATATACAGTTTGTTCGAAAAGGTGCATATTTAGCCATACAAAACCGTGGTTACACAATAAAAATACTAGGAAATCAAGCCTCAATATGTCTGACGTCATCTATCAGAGTGATCTAGTTTAATTAAAAGCTAATCATATACTTGACTAAAAAATACAGGGTTGACAGGAATCGAAAGACAAATTAGTTCTTAATGCAACCGCTGATTTACATTTTTAAAATTATCCTTACTTTTCAATACAGGGTTGGCCAAGTGAAGCTATACCAAACAAAATGGCGATGTATGCGTTTAAAATATTTCGACAGAAACACGGTTTATCATATTAAATATTGCTTACTTTGAGCTGATCTTCCATCATATTCTTGGGCAATGTATCCTTTCTATGTTATAAACGTCTTTTGGTCGATAGATGTCCTCTGTCCTTCGAAATGTCCACTAACAACGACCGAGACCGCGAAACGTTCCCAAAGCTAGAAAGTGCACGACAAATAAATTCCTCAGAATCGCACTAAACGGATATAAATTGCTATAAAACGGTTAAAATTAACTACATTCTGATGTTTTTAACAACTATAACGACTGAAAACATGACCGGAGAAATATAGCTGGTTAGAAAACGATTTGGAACGAGACAGGTCCGATGGCCTTCACGCTTGAGGCGCACGTTGAGAAAGGGCGGTCTCTGTACATTTTGGTCATTTATAATGGCTGTGAACGTCCCATCGATTTCATTGAAAACGTGATGACGTACAGACACCCAGAGGAAGACGTAGGCAGTGTCGGTTTCTTCATAGCATTCACTGTGGCCTTATAAACAGACCCCAGATCAGAGGTAAAAATTTCTGAAATCTGAACCCTGTCATGAAAAGTGCTGTAAAAATTGTTCTGTACCACTCAGAGACAAAATTTCAACTCCTATAGAAACTATAGACTGTTTTCTATCCAATAATAACAATAATATGCATATTGTACGATCAAGAATTTAGCACGAGGCAGTTTAATTTGGAGACCCAAATATGCTAATGCGGAACAGCACCCCCTATAGTTGCAAGAAGTTAAACAAAATCTCTTTCTCTGAACAATTATACTAGTATAAAATAATATAATTCCCCAAAGGCCATAGAGAGGCTTTTATTCTCTATTTTGGTTAGGCCAGGGTGTGACTAGGGTGGGCATTCTAGTTTCTTTATTTCTATGTTTTCTATTTCTTTGTTTTTGGCCGAGTGTGGTTCCCAATCAGAGGCAGCTGTCTATCGTTGTCTCTGATTGGGAATCATACTTAGGCAGCCTTTTCCCACCTGTGTTTTGTGGGTAGTTAGTTTCTGTTTAGTGTCTGCACCTGACAGAACTGTTTCGGCTTTTCACTTTGTTATTTTGTTTGAGTGTTTTTGTGAAATAAAATATCATGAACACTTACCACGCTGCGCTTTGGTCCATGCCTTCCGACGAGAGACGTTACATTTGGACCTACTCATTCAAGGGTTTTTCTTTATTTTTACTATTTTCTACATTACATTTTATCAAGGCACACCTGTTAATTGAAATGCATTCCAGGTGACTATCTCATGAAGCTGGTTGAGAGAATGTCAAGAGTTTTCAAAGCTGTCATCAAGGCAAAGTGTGGCTACTTTGAAGAATCTCAAATATAAAAATATATTTGATTTGTTTAACACTTTTTTGGTTACTACATGATTCCATATGTGTTATTTCATAGTTTTGATGTCTTCACTATTATTCTACAATGTAGAAAATAGTAAAAATAAAGAAAAACGCTTGAATGAGTAGGTGTGTCCAAACTTTTGACTGGTACTGTATATCTTGGGCCATACTTTCAAACTGATAAACCAGAGAGTAAGCTGATTGACTAGTTGCTGCAGGCCATTTGGGCTGATATCTCAATCGGTGGGAGGCTGACCCCTATCAGTAAATACACTCACTCTCCGCTCTTATCCTGTTCTGACATGAAAAAGCCTCAAGCTTTCTAAACTCTACAGTGAAAATCCCTGTGTTTGCTATTGTTATTTCTAATTGCATGGTTGTTTCCTCCTGTGAGATTACAGAGCATAGTCCTACAATGCACAATTATTATATAATGTCCTTGGGGAGTTTTGTATTCTAATTAGGTACGGTATAAAGAATAAGGGCGATTCCACGCCAGCGGGAGCGGGAATAATATTTTTGGTATCTCAGATTGTTCTGGCAATTCTCACATAGAAAATTAATTGGGAGGAAGGATGTTTAAAATGATTTTTACATTTGTATCACAAATGATTTTTTGGAAAATCATGATGAAATTGGCCATTTTATGCCCTTTATAGATGCCTCCTGTAAGACCATATGATCTGTGAACCGTATATGATACAGACAACATCTTGGTGTCATTATACTCCTTATAGTGGTCTCTCTAATATATAGTATGTCTACATATTAGAGTATGTATGTATAGGTCTATAAAGGGCATAAAATGTAAATGTTACTCATTAATGTTACTCATTATACAAAAAAAGTTTTTTGATACAAATGTAAAAAGCATGTTAAACATCCTTTCTCCCAATGAAGTACCTATGTGAGAATTGCCAGAACTATCTGAGATACCAAAAATATTTGGCGTGGAATCGCCCATGTTTATTGCAATCCATTACATAACGACTCACTGTTGGATTGAGGAGAACAGCATCCAATTCTCTCCAATAGCTTTTGCTCCCCTGGAGACCCAGCTTTAACCCACATTTCAAGTAGAAACATGAGCAGTGACCTTTTGAAAATAACATAACTCCTTAAGCCCCTATTCAAATTCATTTTTCAGGTAGATGACATCAGAGACATGTCAATGCTTTTCTCTTGCCCTTCCCTGTCAGAGTCTACAGATGAATCAGATCCGGATAAGATGCATTGCCTGAACAACAGTGGCTCGTCGGCCACCTACTCGGACTACTCTCCATCCCAGGGTTCTTCTGGCTCCTCTAACCCCCCGGGCAACGTGGCCGCCCTGCAGGCTGCTGGGAAGGATGGAGGAGTGCCTCAACAACACTGGACCAACAGGTGGGTAGTGGCTCACCGGCTTTCAACCCACAGTCCTCACACAGAACCAGTGGCCAGCTACAGACACACGCCTGATAGCAAGCTTACGGTGACCTATGATCGGTCTTCCATCGGCAAAATCAGAGGCTCAGCATAGCCCCATATCGTCTGTTTGCCGACCATGGTCTGATGTCAGTTTGCCTACCATGGTGTGCTGCCTCAGCCACCTGTGGTCTGATAAGTGCTTGCTAGCTGGGTCACTTCCAGTACTGTTCTATACTGTGTAAATATGTCATTTAGCAGGCATCGATTCCAGCTGTCTGTTTCTTGAGACAGGGATGTTGTGTAGAGCACCTGGGTGAACAAGGGTTGGAACTCCAGCTGTCAAGAGGCTGTGTTAGGGGAGAGAGTGGTGCAACAAGGCTCTTTTAAATCTCTCTTAAATCTCTCATCTCCATAAGACTGACAGAGTGCAGCACAGCACACCTCTCTCTCTCTCTCTAGCTCTCTCTCTCTCTCTCTCTCTCTCTCTCTCTCTCTCTCTCTCTCTCTCTCTCTCTCTCTCTCTCTCTCTCTCTCTCTCTCTCTAGCTCTCTCTAGCTCTCTAGCTCTCTCTAGCTCTCTCTCTCTCTCTCTCTCTCTCTAGCTCTCTCTCTCTCTAGCTCTCTCTCTCTCTAGCTCTCTCTCTCTCTAGCTCTCTCTATCTCTATCTATCTATCTATCTATCTATCTATCTATCTATCTATCTATCTATCTATCTATCTATCTATCTCTCTCTCTCTCTCTCTCTCTCTCTCTCTCTCTCTCTCTCTCTCTCTCTCTCTCTCTCTCTCTCTCTCTCTCTCTCTCTCTCTCTCTCTCTCTCTCTCTCTCTCTCGCTCTCTCTCTCTCGCTCTCTCGCTCTCTCCCTCTCTCTCTCTCTCTCTCTCAGACCAAGGTCAGGGGTTGGGCTCTCTATCCACTCTCATCTTCATTGAAATGCAACTGAAACACTACATTTCTTCTGACTGAATCCTGGTTACAGATGGAGCTCTCAGTGAAAAAGCCTTTTTTCATCTGTGGATAAAATTCACGTTGACTTGTTTGATATTCCTACTGTTACTTTCAGATCTCTATGGAAAACAGTCCAGCTCAAATCTGGACATATTTTCCTTTGATAAAATATTTCAAAAAATATTCCCTTTCAAATGTCAGCAGTATAGCTTGAGACAAACATTACTTTAAAATAAACAGTACCTTACTATTTTAATGCAGCCTTTGATTTGACCTATCAAAACTCCAAGTCAAGGAAGACATCTGTATTTCAAAGCATATTTTCAGGTCGATTATGAATGTTACCCTCTATTCTATGGATTCTAAGTACCAGTCAAAGTATGGGCACACCTACTCATTCCTAGGGTTTTCTTTATTTTTACTATTTTCTACATTGTAGAATAATAGTGAAGACATCAAAACGATGAAATAACACATATGGAATCATGTAGTAACCAATTTTTTTTTTAACAAATCAAAATATTTTTTATATTTGAGATTCTTCAAAGTAGCCACCCTTTGCCTTGATGACAGCTTTGCACACTCTTGACATTCTCTCAACCAGCTTCATGAGATAGTCACCTGGAATGCGTTTAAATGAACAGGTTTTAATGCATTTCCTTTTTAATGCATTTGAGACAATCAGTTGTGTTGTGACAAGGTAGAGGTGGTATACAGAAGATAGCCCTATTTGGTAAAATACCAAGTCCATATTATGGCAAGAACAGCTCAAATAAGAAAAGAGAAATGACAGTCCATCATTACTTTAATTCCGAAACTTTCGAGAACTTTGAAAGTTTCTTCAAGTGCAGTCGCAAAAACCATCAAGCGCTATGATGAAACTGGCTCTCATGAGGACCGCCACAGGAAAGGAAGACCCAGAGTTACCTCTGCTGCAGAGGATAAGTTCATTAGAGTTAACTGCATCTCAGATTGCAGCCCAAATAAATGCTTCACAGAGTTCAAGTAACAGACACATCTCAACATCAACTGTTCAGAGGAGACTGCATGAATCAGGCCTTCATGGTCGATTGTTGCAAAGAAACCACTACTAAAGGACACCAATAAGAAGAAGAGACTTGCTTGGGCCAAGAAACACACGCAATTAGGTGGAAATTTGGTGGAAATCTGTCTTTTGGTCTGATGAATCTAAATTTAATATTTTTGGTTCCAACCGCCGTGTCTTTCTGAGACACAGAGTAGATGAACGGATTATCTCCGCATGTGTGGTTCCCACCATGAAGCATGGAGGAGAAGGTGTGGTGGTGTGGGGGTGCTTTAGTCGCGACACTGTCAGTGATTTATTTAGAATTCAAGGCACACTTAACCAGCATGGCTACCACAGCATTCTGAAGCAATATGCCATCCCATCTGGTTTGCGCGTAGTGGGACTATAATTTGTTTTTCAACAGGACAATGACCCAAAACACACCTCCAGGGCTATTTGACCAAGAAGGTGTCACGGATCCCTCCGGAACTTTCATTACGCACACCTGGCCCCTATTCCCAGTGATTACTCAGTCGCTTTGGTGCATTTTTCACATCATCCCTAACATGTGCAAAATAATAAGTGCATTTCTCAGAACAATTTGTACAAACTGCAATATACAATAGATATGTTTCTAAAGCTAGTCAGTCACTAAAAATCCTTAGTACATCTCTCAAAAGTAAATATTCATGCCAATGATCATGTCAGTGTCATCAGAATGATAAGTCATTGAGTCATTGTTCACGAACAAGGTCGTCAAAATGTTTAGGCATGTTGTCAATGTAACTGTGTACTTTGACAGTATTACCTGATGTAAACTTAGGCTACAGTTTGGATGACAGTTACTGTATTGAAAATGCACAAGGCTGCACTTCTATGGCATATATCAATTTCAACAGTACTATTTACATGTTACTGTATGTGAGTTATTGATTGAAAGAGACTGGACAACCCAAGGGGCACAAAGGAAAAAATACTAAATTAGAAAGAAACACAGGAAACCACCCCTAAGGCACAACTTTGCCCGCAGCACTGTTGTGCTGTCTCTACACATCCAGACGTTCCTGTCTGTCGGCCCACATATTCTCATCCACATCACACCGGATATTTTCCCTTCCAATGCAACGTGGAAAGAATCTTTTGGAATGCCTTATCCATCCTCTGCAGGCGTCTACTGTGATGTCCTCACATGCTGCATCCATTGCAGCCAGCAGGGTCATCTGTGTGTGTGGCTGACGATCGTACACCTTCCACCTCCATGCTGAAAATAACTCCTCAATTGGGTTAAGGAATGGTGAATAAGGTGGGAGGAATTCTATGAGCATCCTCGGGTGGGTCACAAACCATTGCCTTATGATGTTTGATCGATGGAAACTCACATTATCACAAATGACCACATACTTTGGCAAATCCTCTCTAAACAGACCCCTCTCATCATCAGGGATGAGAGCCCTGTAGAGAGTCTCTAAAAAGTTGAGTAGATGCTGGGTGTTGTATGGCCCTATAAGGGGGATATGGGTTAGGACACCATGCTCCGAAATAGCAGCACACATGCTGATATTTCCTCCCCGTTGCCCTGGCAAATCCACAGTAGCTCTGTGACCGATGATATTCCGACCCCGCCTTCTGCATTTGGTCAGGTTGAAGCCAGCCTCATCCACGTATACAAAGTTGTGAGAGGGTTCACTTGATCCCAACTCCATTATACGCTATATCCCAGAACACACAGTTGAATTTGTTTTGGTATGGAAGAGTGACATAAAATGTACATATATTGCATGTTCCTTCCACAGCAATGGAAATGTGTGCAGTTTATGCTTACTGTACTATGTATCACTATAAAATGTTGCTGTAAAGTAGTTACATAGATATATGTTTTACCTGTACATACTGGTACCGTAGCTCCTTAACTCTGTCCTCATTCCTTTGGAATGGTACACGGTACAGCTGTTTCATACTCGTCTGGTTTCTTTGCAGCACCCTGTCGATGGTTGAGATGCTAACCGTATGGATGTTTTCAAAGACATCGTTGTCTTCTATAATGGTCCTTTGTATTTCCCTGAGTCTCATGGCATTGTTTGCTCAGACCATGGTGCAAATAGCCTCCTCCTGTTGAGGTGTGAAAAGGCGTCCTCTGCCACCGGTTTGAGGTAATCTTGCAGTCCTATGTGGGGAAAATGCAGTGATGCATCGCACACTTTCACATAGACAAAAACTATGCGAACACACATTTTACTGTAAAACATACAGGTGGGTGCATGTAAGGTGCAGTATGTATCTGTATAGAGTATATTTCTGTATGCTGTGAAATACAAGTGGACTACTGTAATATGAAGCATTGTAGGAAGTATACAGTATACTGCTTATATACAGTAACAGTGGACTGTACATTGGACTACTGTAATATGAAGCATTGTAGGAAGTATACAGTATACTGCTTATATACAGTAACAGTGCACTGTACACTGGTGGACATACCTGTTCTCTCTTCGAAACGTTTGAACTATTGAGGACACGGTTGATCTCCCAATATTCGGCTGCACCCTTCGACCCGCCTCAGCCAGTGTAAGGCCATGATTGACAACATGGTCTACAATAGTGGCCCTTATGTCATCAGATATGCGCCTATGTCCTCTTCTGCCTCTTCCTCTGTTTTGCCTTCCACCACGCATCCTTGCTCCTCTTACATTTACATTTACATTTACATTTAAGTCATTTAGCAGACGCTCTTATCCAGAGCGACTTACAAGTTGGTGCATTCACCTTATGATGTCCAGTGGAACAACCACTTTACAATAGTGCATCTAACTCTAAGGGGGGGGGGGGTTAGAAGGATTACTTTATCCTATCCTAGGTATTCCTTAAAGAGGTGGGGTTTCAGGTGTCTCCGGAAGGTGGTGATTGATTCCGCTGACCTGGCGTCGTGGGGGAGTTTGTTCCACCATTGGGGTGCCAGAGCAGCGAACAGTTTTGACTGGGCTGAGCGGGAGCTGTACTTCCTCAGAGGTAGGGAGGCGAGCAGGCCAGAGGTGGATGAACGCAGTGCCCTTGTTTGGGTGTAGGGCCTGATCAGAGCCTGAAGGTACGGAGGTGCCGTTCCCCTCACAGCTCCGTAGGCAAGCACCATGGTCTTGTAGCGGATGCGAGCTTCAACTGGAAGCCAGTGGAGAGAGCGGAGGAGCGGGGTGACGTGAGAGAACTTGGGAAGGTTGAACACCAGACGGGCTGCGGCGTTCTGGATGAGTTGTAGGGGTTTAATCGCACAGGCAGGGAGCCCAGCCAACAGCGAGTTGCAGTAATCCAGACGGGAGATGACAAGTGCCTGGATTAGGACCTGCGCCGCTTCCTGTGTGAGGCAGGGTCGTACTCTGCGAATGTTGTAGAGCATGAACCTACAGGAACGGGTCACCGCCTTGATGTTGGTTGAGAACGACAGGGTGTTGTCCAGGATCACGCCAAGGTTCTTAGCGCTCTGGGAGGAGGACACAATGGAGTTGTCAAGTTGTCCTCTTCTTCCTCCTCTTGGCTGTTGACCCTGTTCGTTTCCTGGTCCATCCATTATTGGAAAATTGCAACTCTGTGTTGTGGTCTGTCTATATATGCTTGCCAATTGATTCTTCATGAGATGCACCTTTGAGCAATTTAGACAACTGGTTGATTGTTGGTTGAACTAACACTTTCCATTCCTTCATGAGTGAGGGTCAATTTCACCTGCACGATTCATCAATTCACGTTTTTGTACAAAAGGTCTAATAGAAATGTGTAAAACTATGCTTGACAGATTATGACAAATAGTTCAACAATTTTGCATGTAATGGCTTATGCAAGGAACTAATGCCTAGATGTTTTGAGGGGTAAGACTATTCAACAGAGAACCATCTACTATATTTTGATCAACATGACATGAGCAATTGATAATGTGGAAAAAAGCTGACACTTGTACATTATCAATTGCAATTTGTTCAAAGGAATAAGAAATTGCTTTAATGATGTGCACAAGTGACTAGATGATTTGGAATTTGTACAAGTAGTATCAAGAATTGCACTTATGATCTAAAAAAATGCACCAAAGCGACTGAGAAAAACTGTAGTAATTGTATGAGTGTGTCCTTGGTTTACCATTGTCCTGTCGATTATTATTACAATGTCTGTTGGTGCGTGTGAGTACCTGTGCTGTGTGTTTTGTCTTTCGTGCGATTGTGGATTGTGCAGGTGATTACGGGTCTCATAATATCATTGTGCGCTTGTGTTATTTATTCAAGGTACTCCTCGCTCTTTTATTTGGGTTTCAACTCTGTGTTTTGTATAGTGTTTGTTTGGTCTTCATCCCCATGCCTTTACACGGCACGCCGTAATTTGGGGTAAAATAAAAAACCCTATTACGCATTCCTGCGCCTGTCTCCCGACCATTTATGCCAACGTGACAGAAGGAGAGTGATGGAGTGCTGCATCAGATGACCAGGCCTCCACAATCACCCAACCTCAACCCAATTGAGATGGTTTTGGATGAGTTGGACCGCAGAGTGAAGGAAAAGCAGCCAACAAGTGCTCAGCATGTGTGGGAACTCCTTCAAGACTGTTGGAAAAGCATTCCTCATAAAGTTGGTTGAGAGAATGCCAAGAGTGTGCAAAGCTGTCATCAAGGCAAAGGGTGGCTACTTTGAAGAATCTAAAATCTAAAATATATTTTGATTTGTTTAACACTTTTTTGGGTTACTGTATGATATATGTTATTTCATAGTAGTAGTACAATGTAGAAAATAGTAAAAATAAAGAAAAACCCTTGAGTGAGTATGTGTGTCCAAACTTTTGATTGGTGTGTACATCTTAATGAAATTATACGCTGTCATACCTGTGCTTACGCTCTTTCTGCAGGCTGGTCCAGCAGTTCCCCAAGCCCATCGAAACCAAGCCGCTACTGAGTCAGAGAGACCCCAGAGAGACCCCTCCCTCCAGCACACTGCAGCAGCGCAGTGAGCGACGCCCCCTCAGTGACACCTTTGACCAGTGGAACGATACCTCCCACTACGACAACACAGGCTTCGTGTCTGAGGAGGCTCCTCTGGAGACCCCCAGTGGTAGCAGCAGTGGTAACCCCATGCTGGGCTCCAAGTCCCGCAGCTCCTCCACCTCCCACGGGGGCCGCCGGCCCCTCATGAGGCAGGAGCGCATCGTGGGCGTCCCCCTGGAGCTGCAGGAGGCCCCTCACCAACACCCACACCCCTCCCACCAATTTCATAATGTCCGCACCGCGCCTGAAAATGAAGTGCCTCAGCCTCCCCCTCCCAACCCATGGCAGAACTGGACGCGAACGCCCAGCCCCTTCGAGGACCGCACAGCTTTCCCCTCAAAACTGAGCTCCCCAGGCAACAGCCCCAACCCTGACCGCAAGGACTTTGAGCAGGAGATGCATCATGGGGAGCTGCCGGGCACGTTCCCCTCCACAGGGACATGGGGTTACCTAGACTCCAGGAACTCGGGGCAGGGTCAGGGGCGCAGCAACCAGCAGGCCAACATATCCAGCATGTACCAACATGTCCAATCCAAGCCCACTAGACCAAGCTCTGGGGCCATGGTGATGAGCAAGAGCTCTGAGCGCCTCTCTCCCATGATGAAGGAGGTGAAGGCTAAGTTCAAGAAGTCCCAGAGCATTGACGAAATAGACATGGGCTCCTACAAGGTGTACAGCATCCCCGTGGACAGCTACAGCTCCAGCATAGAGAACCATGGGAGTGTTGACCGTCCAGACATGCCGGCCCCCATGGAGCAGAGCATGTCCCGCAGCCAGTCTGCCCCCATGCTGGACGATGATGACGCCTACGGCACAAATAGCCAGCAGCAGAAGCCTGCCATCCCCAAGAAGGTCTACCACTTCGACCAGAGCTTCAACCCTCAGGGGGCTATGGATATGAGGAATCAGCAGCAGGAGAGGAGGGCCCCTCCACCCTTCCCCAACACCCCTGAGTATGTCAACCAGCCGGGGAAGACCCTGCCCAAAGAGCTGGTGAGCCCCAGGGGCTACCGTGGTTACCCGCCCATGGACCAGATGTTCTCCTACTCTCAGCCCTCAGTCAACGAGGAGAACCAGCCGCCCCAGCAGCAGCAACCCTTCCCCATCCCCAGTCAGCGCTCCCGGCCTGGGTTCCTGAGGCGGGCTGACTCACTGGTCAGCTCCACAGAGCTGGCTCTGTTCCGCAGGGTTCAGGAGGCCCAGGAGATGCAGCAGATGTCGGACCACTACGGCCGGCAGCACTTCAAAGGCATTCTGGAGCAACAGAACAGTCCCAGCATGGCCCAGCAGGACCAACAGTACAACAAGAGGAATGGCAGGTACGAGGAAGACTACTCCTCCTACCAGGAGCCCAAGAAGCCTATCTTGGGCTACCCTACAAAGAGCCTGACGCAGCGACGCCCCCTGTCGGCCAGGAGTTACAGCACAGAGACGTTTGGGGCGTCCCAGGCCAGGCCTGTGTCTGCCAGACCCACAATGGCTGCACTGTTGGAGAAGATGCCCCCAGATTATAATCTGAGCACGTGTACTGAGAATATAAAGAGCCCTGATGAGATGAAAATGCGCACCATGCAGCTGCAGCATAAGCCTGATGATATGTCCTCTAAGATGCCAGTAGACTGGAGGCAACAGCTGCTTAGACATATAGAGGCCAAACGATTAGACCGGGTAAGTCTGACAACTTCTTAAACACAGTTTATTACATGCTCACAAAACATCTATATGGGAGCTTCTGTTGACACACCACATGACTGCATGACTGTCAGTATTAATTAACGTGTTCAGTCCACTGCTTAGTAATGTGCGCCAGTTGTGGCACCAGACCCACTTGATGTTTCTCTATATGTATGTTAATCACTTATGTTGATTGTGATAAGAAGCACAAACATGGTAAGTTTTCCTCTCTACCTCCTTTCTCTGTTAGTATGATATCATACTTTAACAAGACAAGTATATCTGTCTGTACTACAACAATTTGGATGAGTTTCCCTAACACTGATTAAGTCTAGTTCTAAACTAAAAAGCTCTCCAGGACTAGGCTTAATCTGGGTCCGGGAAATCGGCCCTTGATAATATAGGCAAGTACTTCAGTGCTATACATCTCTTAAAGAAAAGTACATAATGTTGCTTGTATGGTATACGTAATCGTACTGTATCCATGAGTGTGTTTTTAATGTGTTTGTTCTGGTACTGTAGTAACTCTGTACTGTTGTTGTTCTGTTTGTCAAGCTCACTTTATCTGTTGCAGCTACGCAATGTGTGTTGGTGCAATCCCGTTTACCCAGTGGCTCACCCATTTACTCATGTCACGCGGTTGTTTCCCTCCAATCAGAGCGCTGTCCTTAAGCACAACACAGTAAACTTCGGCATGCTGTACTCTGGAGGCTATGCCGCACCGCATGCCGGCAGAAGCATGACAATAAACTTTTACAATAACACGAATAAGCATGAAAACCAAACAACACAGTGGCTACCTCTACCCAATGTGAGTATGAACCAGAAAACACAGAAACAGTCTCAGTGCAGATGAACCCTTTAACATTCATGTGATAGAGTGTGTACTGCATTTGTACTGTTTTGTAAGGACAAAAGCTTAAAAACAACATTTATCATTAGAAGCACAATATTACCAATACCTACAATTGCCAATGGAGAATGTGAATATTTGTTATCACTTGCCTTAAATATTGAAATGCTATGGCCGTATATATTTTTTATTATAGTCCATATTTCAACATCAAACAAAAACTAGTCTACAGATACACCATGACATATGATGGGCTAAGCCTCATGTATTACAGTATCAGTATAGAATCCATAGTGAAGCCGAGTATTATACCATTTCTCAGCCAAATGACACCAACTGTGTTGGTGTGAAACAAGCCAAAAAATGACGGACATGGCAATCCCTCCCATTTCAACTTCAAGCCAAGTGCTGTCTTTTATCTGTTGTCTGAAATCTTAAAATGTCTGCAGTGTGTTGCATGTCTGCAATATATGTGTCAGCTACGGTGTCTGCTCTGCTCTATGGGTTACAGCCGTCCTCTGTACAAGTATTACTGTGTCACTCAGTAGCCTCAATCCAATGGAGCCTAGTGAATAGACACCATGCATTTCAGGACATAGACAAGCACATTGTAATAAAAAGCGGAGATTGTATCTTTCTCGTATAGGTATTTTAGTGCCTAGATAATATATCATTTTGAAAGCCAACCCATCATTCAGAATATCTCTAAACCTGTTACAATCTATTCTTAACAAAAACGTTTTGTATGTGGAAAAATGACAGCAGGCAAATAACCCAACTAATATATTTATACGCATAGGACTTTGCGCTTACTATTATAAAGAAGTTAGGGTCATGATTGATCCAAGGACACCCACTGCTTTACTAGCTGCAGTGCTCCGTCAATAGTCATATTATTATCAACGATTATAACCTTATAATTAACACAGTAAATCAATGAATCTTTATCTCTGGTAAAACTGTAGTCATTTTGGCAGAAAACGCAGGTTAACCCCATAGCCGAAATGATACTCTGAACCCTGTTCCTTTACCCTATTCTCTCTCCAGACCCCTTCTCAACAGAGCAATATATTAGACAACGGCCAGGAGGTGGTCTCTCCCACCACTCAGTGGGCCCCCTACTCACTGGGCAGGAGAGACGTGCCCCCAGAAAATATAATGAAAAAGGTTTGTGCTTTACACTGACAAAGGACCCAGAGAGAGGCCTGTTTGGAGTGTTAGATATGTGGTGTAATGTCACTGTTAATTTGAGCCTAAACTATGCTGATGATATAGTGCTCATTATCACCCAGCTTGCTGACTGAAACATTGAGCTTGTAGCTCATTCATGTATTTATTTATGACATACCAGTACATTTAATGTCAAACCGTAATACACCCCCCACACATCCATTGTTTTAAACAAAGGTGACATTACAAGGACATACAGTATAACCACATAAGGCTTCATAAAGGGTCCCTTGTCTTGTCTCTGTTGTACTTCTTAAGGTTACTCCACCTGTTCTTTTAAGATGGGCTCCTTTATTTAGCTGTGATTGCTATGTCAATGTTGTTAAATGTCAGGAGTAATTGCTAAGCACCATGAATCATTCCAGCAGCGCTCCATTCTTGCTTGGTCTCCCTGGCAACCTCTGTTTTTCAGTTAGTTTGGCTGTCATTTCATTGTGGTCACATTCTAGCCATCAGTGTCTGTGCAACAATAATGAAAAAGGTAGACCAGGGACTTCCTATGAAATATTAATGCACAGAGAAAACTGTGAGTTGTGTATCCTGTTTTATTACTTGTACACTCTTAGATAAAATGGTTCCAGAAGGGTTCTTCGGCTGTCCCCATAGGAGAACCCTTTTTGGTTCCAGTTAGAACCCTTTTTGGTTTCAGGTAGAACTACCTTGGGTTCCATGTAGAACCCTCTGTGGAAAGGGTTCTACAGGGAACCAAAAAGGGTTCTGCTATGGGGACCGCCGAAGAACCCTTTTAGGTTCTAAATAGCACTTTTTTTCTAAGAGTATCATGTAGGATGATAGGGTTTGCAGGAAAGCCTTTATATGGTCATTCAGGCTTGAAGAAAACCAAACTAACAGAGATAGGGGCTGAAGCATGCTGCACCTCATCTGTCTGTTATCCGCCATTTTGTAAGACGTGACGTTTGCATCTTTGCAGCTTCCTGACTCTTTGCCTAACGGGTTGAATTACCCACAGGCAGGCGGCCACCACCCCCACCAATCACAGACAATGATAGTGACGTCCGCATCGGCCACACCCCCACACCGCTCGGTGCGGGACCAGCAGTACGAGGGCGCCATCAACAAGATCTCCATCCAACAGTACCAGTCTCCTCTGCCCATGGCCACCACCACCAGTCCCCGGCCCCAGAGCGCACGCTGTCTCATCCAGACCAAAGGCCAGAAAAGCATGGACGGCTTCCAGGAGCAGGTTGGCCATCACTCCCTCGCTCCACTTCCACCTCTTTGTTTGTCTCTGTGTTTGTCCCTCCATCTGTGTTTGTCTCTTTGTACTTCTCTCTCACCCTCTTCCTCTTAGGCATCCTTTCACTCTCCTCTCTCTCTTCCTTTCCCTCTCTCAATCTGGTCGACAACAGATCTCTGAGAGGCCTATATTCTGGCTACCGGTATATAGAGAGGAGAGATTTGCAACACGTAATTGTATCGTAATACAATATCAAATTTATATTTTTGGCAATATGAAGTTTTTGTGTCGTTTGGCAGTTCTGTGTGCGGATAGAGAAGAATCCAGGCTTAGGGTTCAGCATCTCAGGTGGAATCAGTGGCCAAGGGAACCCCTTCAAGCCTTCTGACATGGTAAGATTAAAGCAGCTAAATGTTCTCTGTGGGGGTCTGATACTGTGCAGCCTGTGCCATAGGAACATGTTCCATTTCTCTCTGCTGTAGTCTGTTCCTTAAGCTGTTTGAATAACCACTGCACAGCACTGTATGTCTCACTTCAGAGTTTCCATGGTAACAGGTGCTACTACAATGCTGTATGCTATGCAGTGCTGCAGTTGACTTGGTTAACTTTGAACCTTTTTATTATATGCCAATAATGAGCAAGAATCAAGAAGACTCCACATTTTTGTGGCAATGAATCGTAATGTAGACGTAAGGTTGGCAAATGCCCAATCATTCAATACTGTCTTGTTACCATGGTAACAGCAAAGAAAGGATGCAGTGAGAAAAATGTCCATAGCTTTGCATTTAAACAAATTCTAAATCAGTTCAAATGTTGTTGTTGTTTTTCCCTTGTCGTTTTGAAACATCAAAGCCTAGGGCTGGATTAAATCCTTATCGCAGAAGTATCGTGGAAGATCCACGTAAAAATGTAAAGGTAATTTCCGATTTAGATGACATATGCAGCGTTTACCGTGAATGCAGTAGCGGGAACATTGCCTTTAAATATCAATTGAGCATAACGTGGATCTTCCGCGAATCCGGTCCCTAGTTTCTTCTCCTTGACATTATATTTGCAGGGGGAAAGTATTGTAAGCCATAGAAATAGAATTCAAATTCAATTTTGTACACATTGTTATAGCCATTGAATGTGTTGTATATTTTGTATGCATATCATCCCCCATCTTAGCACCCCACTGAAAGGTGGTGCATGCTGATTACAGAGGGAATCTTCTGAGGGCCTGCTTTCCTGTGATGCCTCAAGGAGTCCCTGATGTAATACATGAGTCATTAGATGTTAGTAACGTTATTCGGGCTTCAAGTGAGGATTAACTGTTTAACTGTGTTGAATAAGCATCTTCATATGGTATTATGATCATCTTCATATGGTATTATGATCATCTTCATATGGTTTAAACGCATGCAAAGATTGGTGTATTTATAATCTCTGCCTTGATTAGACATTTTTTGGAAACATGAAATGTAAAAAACATCCCCCACAGGGTCCATAACTTTGTAAATAGCTGGAAAAATATATATATTTTTATCGTATCTGTTTTGGTACTGTTGATATCTTTTCATTAAAGTTAGATGTAAATGCCATGTAAGTACATGTAGTTCTTGAGTTTAACAAACAGAGCGCACTCAGACAACACTTCCATTTTTGATATTGTGACAGATCCTTACGGTAGTTGTCTGCTTTTTACAGTCCAGCTAAACCTATAAAGTTAATGTTGACAATGACGTCATCAAAATCATGCACAGAACTTGAGTTCGAGGAAACACAAAAAAAAGCGCCAAACACCCAGTTTGAAAGGCAAAGATTCTAAACAATCTTCACCATGTGGTTCCTAACCTCATATCACTTTTGACTTATAGGGTATCTTTGTTACTAGGGTACAGCCTGATGGACCGGCCTCCAACCTGCTTCAGCCTGGGGACAAAATACTGAAGGTAACCATGTTGTTCATCACTGCATCGATCATCATTGTCCTCTGAGTCTGTGAGAGCGCATCCTCCTTCCGCCACATTGCCAGTAGAGGCTTTGCATGTGGCATTTTGTGCTGGACGTACATGTGTCTACCAAGTGAGCATGGTCCTCTTTTTTGACCTCTGTCAAACTTCCAACATGCTTTACTTGTCCCTCAGTCAGGTCTTCGACTAATAGTGCTTATACTGTATGTATCCTAATAAAGGCCCATAGAAACAGACTGAAAAATGTAAGTGGATAACATACAAGTAAGTAACTTTACTGATATATAGGATTCCTAATGTGATGTTTTATATATAGTATCGACCAGCAATGTAATGATATCAACTTTTTTGATAACCTTGAAACCCCTGGAGCATTTTCTGCTATTTTTTCTCACTATCCTCTCCATCTTTCCAACTTTGCAGCAAAGATTGAATCTGGTCTCTTCCTCTATTTCAGTATTATCAGATCCTCAAATCTCTTCTCGTAAATACTTCAGGAGTAAACCTTTTAGGATGAGCATCAGAGTTCTTCTACCCAATGTGATAAGAAACTAATGGCACACTATGATGTGGTGATGTATTTAGCTTAGGTAGAGGGCTGTTACTCTAAAAGGGTAATCACCATCACACATACAGTACATAGGGATGAAGCTGTCAAAGTAAGTGTTTACCATAGTGCAGAGAGGGCACTGTACCCCTGTAGATTGTCAGATTCCTGGTCCATGTGAAGCTACTGTTCAGGCTATATTTGTCAGTCATAAATCCAAACCCATGACAGTGAAGCCTACATGAACAAGTCAGGCTCTCTGTGCCAATATAACTTAATGGGATTGGAATAGTCTCTACAGTTATTGGCATGTCTGTTATATCTGTGTCGCTTTAAATGTGTGCTAGTAGAAGCCATCGCCCCTTTCCCCTCGCCCTTTGCTCCTCGCCCACCCGTAGCCTGCAGAAGCAGGCACTTCTATACTCTCTCCACAGATACAAGTGTTAGCTGAAGGACAGACCTCTAAAGACCAGCTTCTCTCCTCCTTCTCTCCTTTACAGCATGACCGCCTTCTCTTCCTGTGTGCATCTCTCTGCTCTTCCTCTCCTCTTTTCCTTGACAGTGTTGTGTTTCTATCTCCTGAGCTAGGACTGTTTCCAGTCCTCTCCGTGCTGCCCCGCCCTGCCCCTCCTCACACCCTTCACTCTGTTCACCTTCTGCTTCATTTTTGCATTGCAGGGCAATGGACATAGTTTTTTACACATGGAACATGAAACTGCTGTGTGTCTTCTGAAGAATTTCCAGAAACCTGTGGACTTGGTAATCTTGAGGGAGAGCACAATTTAAATATTTTTTTACAACACCATTGCTTCTCACCCAAACGGTTTGTGGAAACGTGTACAACCGATTTTTATCTATGAACAGAGACATTTGCCAATTGCTGGACCAATGGCAAATACTAGTGCCAAATGTACTATAGGATACATATCTTATAACCTATCTATGAATTTTGTGTAAACAGGAAATGTATATTCTGAGTTGATGTGAATGAAAGTCATTTTTCTCATTCAGCCCGAGGCTGTAGGTTGGAGTAATTTCATGTTATTTATTTTTATTTGATCTTTGTTTTTATTTGGAAGTTTTTTGCTTATTTATATTGCCTTTTATTTTGTACCTTTTTCATTGTAGCTTCTCATTTTACGCTCAGACCATGAAAACACACTAGCTCTTTAGGACTTACATTCACCATAAACACTGCCTCAACTTTGTATATGCCTTGTGTAAATATTTTCATTTACAATAAAGACATGAACAGTAGAGAGGGGAATGGTACTGAAAATATAATTTTTTTTTGTTACAGAAGAAAGAAATCGCACTTGTCTCCAACCTTAATACAGGGCCAACTTATAATCAGTTTTTTATTTTTTATTATAGGTTTTCCCATCGGTTTATTTAATTGTTTTAAAACTATGTTGATCTCTGTACCCAACCAATCACTGCATTCTGTGAACTAGATTTTTTGTAGGTGCTCAATGCTCAATAATGTATATGTATATGTTTACACACATGAGCAAAATTGAAGTAGAAGCAATATTCTATCCCACCTCTGAAAATCTTTTTTTAACATGACAAGACTACCCTAGAGGGCCATCTGCTGGCTATATTATGTGGTTTCCCGTAATTGTGCCAAGGAGTATGTAATGTATACATACCCCCCACATTCATATACAGAAAAATCCATTGTTTGTGCACTTAAGCACAATTGTAACATCGTTTCTCATCTGTTTGTCTGTGTTTCTATAAAAAACATTTGAGTGGTTTTGTTCGCACTGATTTGAAGTGGTGTGAGTAATATTGCTTAGCTTTTCAGCACCACTCTGTGGAACACCAATTACTTTTTATAACTTAATTTCAAGCTCAGTTTATTATGAGTACGCATCATTGGAAAAGTATTAATGCGAGAACTATGATGTTTTTTTTCAACAATGCCGCTGCCCAGAATAAGCATTTCACCCTGCTACATTTCTGGATGGATGTTCATTTTAAGCTCTGATGTTACAGCATGGTCTTTGAATATGTTTTTGGGATACATTCTGTGTTTTGAAATAGATTTTAGGGTCTCTCTTATAAAGAGATTTCTCTCTTTTTGCAAACCGATGAGATTATTATATTGTCAAAATTGGTGCCATTTTATCCCAATCAAAAACGTATTCCTTATGAGCCCTGAATTTTTCATAACATTTTTGTCAAATGTAGCATCAAATGTGACATTCTTGAGAAAACAAAGCACCTATAACCCTATGAAGGGACCCTGGTTGAATTTGTGCCAAGCTAAGCTGGTAAGTGGTACTTCGGTATGCAGTCAATTATGAGTTCAAATATTCAAGATATTGTTACAGAAAGTTTGATAATATAATTATTTTTACTAAATGTTTTCAGGTAATTATTCGGAATATATTGATATACCTTTGCTCAAATATATAGCTTTGCTCAATTTGCGAGATTTTATAAGGACAATGAAAGAGTATGGATGAAGATCTTACGACTTGAAGAAAAGCTGTACTATCAAATGTATTTCTACAGTAATTGTGAATTTGTGTTATACAAATATTATATATATGTATATGAATATAAAAATAGTCATTTTTGTATGTGTTTAAAATACAATTAAATATAAAAAAGCGAATATATGGTAATTTTCAGTCAAATTGCAGTATTGATGTAAATAATTGTGAATGAAAACACATTGAGATAATTTATTCATAGATTGTGAATGTACTCCAAGCTTCTGCAGTATGAAGACTTATTGGATTTGAATGCTGCTTCATTTTTTGTGCAAAAAGTAATTTTAACTATTAAAAGAGAATTATTCTGTTTAGTTGGACAAATTTAGTAATAATTTATTATACTATTTATTTGCACATGCAAGTTTAAACCTTCCAGTTTTATTTCTGTATTAACACAAAGAAATGTAATTGGTAAAGTATATATTGTGTGTTTAGATTGCATTTCGCAGATGCTATCTGTACATATTTAAGATACATTTTTATTAAAAAAAGATTATAAAATTGAACGAAAAATGCTGTGCAGCAAATACAGAGCCATTTTCGGCTTTGGAAGTACAATTTTTCAGTATTTAAGAAGTGTTTTGAATAATGTATAAAAGTATATTGTACAAATAATAAAAATGTCACTTGTTATTTTTCATGGTCCTCTGTGGTCTTTATACAATCCCATCAAAACCAGTATTTTCTTCCCCTAAATTATGAAGTTAATTTGTCACTTGATAACAGCATCTGCTAAATGACTAAAATGTAATATTTCATGGTAAGTCTGGTATCTTACTGCCATCCATCACACTTGACTTTCCATGACTAGGTTGTGTTTTGCCACATAAAAATATTATTTTTCTGAACAGTATCATACTGTGTATTTATTAAAGACAATAACAAAGGATCAAAGCACCAAACACATCTGCCTTGTACACATTTAATGTGGTTGGATTTCAATCATTATAGTTGTTGGAGTCATTGAAACAGACATGGTTCAATTGTCTTACTCAGTTTTCATGAATACAAAGACAGAGTGCATGCAGACAGAAGTAGTGATTTTTATACAAGGTCTTCTGTCTCACATAAAAAGTGACTGAAGGACACAGATGTTTTTTCCCCCAGGCTATTAGATATTTGTTGTTACACTATCTCAATGTCATTACAAATGAATTCTTGAGAATGATATAACATTTTAAAATGTCTCGTTTGGATCAGAGTATCAAACAGGCCAAGGCCAAATCAGTAGTGTCAGATTATCTTGCAATTGCCATACATTCAAAATGAAACCCATGCATTATGTTATTAAACATTGAATGCAAAACTTTCCTAAAGAATAAGCATAGTGGAATTGCTATTGTTTTTCCATATATTGAGAAAAGGAACCAACACTAAGACAGGCTTTTCAGTTTGGAATGCAATTAAAATATTGCCATTGGTAGAAGATCTTGTAACATTGTTACAGTAGTCTCCCAGTAGTAATCATTCAAACTTTATATCTTAGATCAAACAAGAGAAGGTACACTTCAAATCATCAGGCTCGAATGTCATGAACACTTTTACAGAATAATGGCAGTTAGTTTCAAGGCAAAATCAAACACTGATTAATCATAAAATTGTACTTTCTCATTTGGTGTGTTGTATCTCATTTGGCTTTAATGCAGGTGACTATGTAGGGATCCTGCTTCGTAGGTACTCCAGGACAGCATCAGTTCCTCTGGATACAATGGCTGCTCTGGGGTTGCGGAAAGGATTTCCATCCAGCATGAGGGCTCTAAGGGAAAGACGAGAGAATTAGTGAGACCAGCTTCAAGACAGCTTAAAATATTGATATACAAACACATACTTCCCTCTATACAGCAACAGCTCGGAGCAAAATCACAACTATATGGATCACTGAGTTGGATGCCTTAGCGCATATACCTTTTCTGATTGCTATTTAACATTTAACTGACACAAATAGCACAGTTCCTGCAGCTTCCACCCCTATCTAAATAAAACCAGATATTACCACGCTTTTTGAAATCCTGTCCAGTTATATCTTCGTCACATCATATATTGTCCCCTAAACCCAGTGTCACATCCCGGTCCCTACCTCAGGCTCGTACAGTTGCCCAGTTCAGGTGGCACCTGCATGATGTCATTGTTCTGTAGGTCCAGAGTGGACAGCTTGTCCAGAGCTTTGAGCTGCAGTGGGTTAATGGCTCCCACTTGGTTATTACTGATAAGAATGGTCTCCAGGCTAGGAACCCGGTACAGGACCTCTGGGAACAACTTAAACCTGTCAAAATATGACATGAATTTGAATCCGTTTTTGAATTTGAATCCGTTTTTGAATCAATTTTTCTATGTACAGCACGATGACTACATCCCTTTAAGACCAGAGTGCTTACCTGTTGAATGACAGTGTGATGCTCCGCAGTTTCATTAGGGCCTCAATTTCCATTGGCAGAGATGTCAAAAGATTGTTTCTGAGGGAAAAGCCAACAAACTGCATATTACAAATGTCTCACATGCACCGATTTACCAGCTTAAGCAAATGTACCAATTTAAGACTGGGTTAAAACAATGCTCCCACCAGAAATGCATACCTCGGAGTCTAAAAAAGGTTTAGCCTCTCGTTTCACTGACCTACGCAACACAAACGGTACTTTTATTTGGAAAGACAAGGCCTTCTGATATCTGAGCTGACAGATGTGCTGTGGAGGCTGATTGTCAGTGTACCTGAGGTCTATGTGTGCCAGTTGCTGCAGCATGCAGAACTCCAAGGGGAGGCTGGTCAGCTTGTTAAACCCCAGGTTGATGTCAGAAACAGAATCCTTCAACTCCACAACCCTGAGGACCAAGCAGAGACTCACAAACTCATCCAACATTATCACCACAACAGTCCTACTGTATCTGACATTCTCTATCAATGGCTTTGTGGTGACTTTTAGGAGTGGTGTGATTCTTCTCACACTGAGGGTTTTTCCTCCATAGGCCCAGACTGTGGTGTGAAGTCACTGATTACAAGCAAGGTACCTGGGAGGCACTGCAGCCAGCTGGTTCTTGCTGAAGTTGACACTGGCGACGGGCTCACTTCCCACAGCATCAAACACATCATCAGGAACACATGCCATCTGCTTCTCACTGGAACCAGGGTCACACACAAAGCAACAGTTTACTGACAACACTTCATTACATCACAACCATCTTCATGCTGTGGCAATGCAATATCATTTTGTGGTAGAACGTTTGAGTTTTTAACTTTCCCAGAATGTCTTAACTGAGCTTCAAACACGGCACAAAAATAATAGTTGGCACACACCTGTAGTCCAATGTCTTCAGTGTTTTAATTGTGTGCACGTTGATTTTCGCCTGACTGGGCAGAGTCATGGCAGTGTCAGGCTCATCTCCTTTGCCATCTGGATCCTCTACAGATCCAAATGAAAAATGTCAGTCCAATGATATGAGACAGTCTGGTAAATCAACAGTGGCCTTTCCACAAAACCTTGCAAAGTAAATAAAAACGGTCTATTCACTGAATACGAGAACCTTCTGCATAGACAGAAAAAGACAAACATCCTTGTACCTTTTATTCGACCCCTCAAGTACTTCAGCAATTCATTGGTTCCTTTCTGTGAAGGACACAAAAGTCATATCCTATCACAGACTCTGCAATTGGCTACATTGCAACTCTACAGTGAGGTTAATTGAGGTTCTACTGTAGTGGTGAAACTGTAGTAGCTTCCAGAAGGTAATGAGATGTCGTCCTAACTAACTCACAGTCAAGAGGTCTCTGCGGATGCCTCTCAGAGGGTTGCCCTCTAGAGTCAGGATCTTCAGCTTGGGCAGGAGGGCAAGGGCAGCTGGCAGACTGGCTCACGCATACAAGGGAGAAATGCAGTAGCACAGCCATAAGATATCCAGGCAGCTAAACACTACACAGGACATTTTGGGGTGTTTTGACTTGTGAGTTTTGTTCTTATTTAATTGGTTTATATTTGTGCTGTGTATAAATCTGTTATATGCACTGATGGAAGAGGCTAAATCAACTAAATAATAAACAAATGAGTTAAGAATAACAGCACACAACCTGTGAGGTGGACCAAGTACAGTAACCACTGAGGAGAGACCAGGGGAGATCTGATCAGGCAAACCTACCTGCTGATGTCATTGTTGACTAGGTCTAGGCGCTCCAGGCCTTGGAGTAGTTTGATTTCCTCAGGGAGAGTCTTCACCTTGTTGTCCCTCAGCTCCAATACACTCAGAATGCTCAGGTGTTTCAGGTGCTCTGCCTCCAGCACCTCAATCTGGTTATTACCAACATGCAGCTCCTACCAGACAGGTGATAGAAAGCTGTCAGAGTATAGGGCACTTGCATAGGGCACTTGTTACCAATTAATTCATACAGGTGATCTCATTGAGACTCAAAAGTTCCTTCTCAAAGGAAATCTGATCATCAGTATCCTAACCTTGAGCCTTGAGGAGGGCAGTTCAGGAAGAAAGCGCAGTTTGTTGTGTCTCAGATAGAGCTGCTCTAAAGACGCCATTTGAGACAAGACAGGAGGTATGCTCTCAAGCTGATTGTGTGTGCAGTCCAGCAGTCTCAAATCTGTGGAGGCGTTCATACAGGATGTTATGCTTCAGCCATGTTCATGTCAAGAATATAACAGTGGATGCATCCATTTCTAACAGGTAGGCAGTACATACAAAAACTAAACACACAAAGCAAAACATTTGCTGCCATTGCCGTCTTACTTTTCATGACACTGATTCCTGAGGGGAGGCTCTTCAGCTTGTTGTGGGAGAGGTTCAGCTTCACCAGATGGTTCAAGTTGCCCAGACTGTCAGGGATGGCAGTTAGCTGGTTGTTGGAAAGATCCTCCCACCAACAATACAAAAACAAGTCAGCGAGGATCATCCAAAGAGTTAATCTAAGATAATCACTTTGTTACACTGACACATTTTAGTAGTGTTTCATGCCCAGTTCTGAATTTACGATATCATCCAGGTTAGCGAGCAGTCCCACTCCCTCTGGCAGGTGCTCCAGTAGATTCTGCTGCAGCTGGAGACAGGTGAGGTTCTTCAGACTCCATACCTCCTCCGGTATCTCTTTCAGTTTATTGTGACTGCAACAGAGAGATAATGGGGGTGGGTATAATTTGTGTTACATTCCAACAGGAATCTATTCCAAAAACGTTGTAAATAACAAGGTTGCCAACAAATAACGCATACAAAGTTGTGCCCTCAAAGCTCATCACTAAGCTAAGGACCCTGGCACTAAACACCTCCCTCTGAAACTGGATCCTGGACTTCCTGACGGGACGTCCCCAGGTGGTAAGGGTAGGTAACAACACATCCGCCCCGCTGATCCTCAACACAGGGGCCCCCTCAAGGGTGCGTGCTCAGTCCCCTCCTGTACTCCCTCAGTCCCCTCCTGTACTCCCTCATGACTGTACGGCCAGGCACAACTCCAACACCATCATTAAGTTTGCTGATGACACAACAGTGGTAGGCCTGATCACCGAAAACGATGAGACAGCCTATAGGGAGGAGATCAGAGACCTGACCGTGTGGTGCAAGGACAACAACCTCTCTCTAAATGTGAGCAAGACAAAGGAGATGAATGTGGACTACAGGAAAAGGAGGACCGAGCACGCCTCCATTCTCATCAACGCGGCTATAGTGGAGCAGGTTGAGAGCTTCAAGTTCTTTGCCGTCCACATCACCAACAAACTAACATGGTCCAAGCACACCTAGACAAACGTGAAGAGGGCACCAAAAAACCCTATTCCCCCTCAGCCACCCTAGTCGTAGACTGTTCTCTCTGCTACCGCACAGCAAGCAGTACCGGAGTGCCAAGTCTAGGTCCAAGAGGCTTCTCAACAGCTTCTACCCCCAAGCCATAAGACTCCTGAACAGCTAATCAAATGGCTACCCAGACTATTTGCATTGCTCCCCTTCTATGCTGCTACTCTCAGTTATTATCTATGCATAGTCACTTTAATAACTCTACCTACATGTACATATTACCTCGACACCGGTGCCCCCGCACATTGACTCCATACCGGTATCCCCTGAATATAGCCTCGCTATTGTTATTTACTGCTACTCTTAAATTATTTGCTATTCTTATCTGTTATTTTTTTTTTAGGTCCCCCCCCGTAAAACTGCCCTGTTGGTTAAGGGCTTGTAAGTAAGCATTTCACTGTAAGGTCTACACCTGTTGTACTCGGCACATGTGACAAATAAAATGTATAGGGGCAGAATAAGATACTGGGTAGGGAGTGGGCTATTTACTTAAGTTTTTCACTCACAATGTTTATTCCGAAAAATGTCTGTCCTCAATCTGGTATCCTATCGACAAACATTAAGAATAAGCTACGTGGTGAGTTGATGCCTATTCGGCAGCTAGTTAGCTAGGTGAATTGATCATGTTACTTTGTATGCGTTGTTTGTTAGCAACCTTGTACTTTACAAAGTTTTTGGAACAGATTCCTGTTGGAATGTTCCACAAATTATACCCATCCAGTTAATGGACAGCATTTCAGCAAAAAGTCAGCCTATAGAGGAAAGAGACCTCTTCTTTCTTTATAATGGAAGTCATTCCTGGTGTGCATTTCTCATTTGTTGAGTAACTTTAGTTGACAAAATCCTCCCATACCTCAGACTGAGTTTCTGAAGATGTTGCAACTCTCCAATAGACGTGGGTAAAGAGGTAAGCTGATTATCATGGACCTTGGGAAAGTGGAAAGACAAGACAGAATGTCAGAGGGTCATCGTAAACATCAAACTTGTCAAAGTAAGTTCTCCCATAAATCTTGGAGCATAGACCTTCCATTGAAGCTTTGAAAGGGCCTAGTCTATCACTTCTTAAATCAGGCAACATAAAACACGTCATAAAAAAACAATACCCACATCCAAAACAGTAAGGGCTGGCAACAGCTTGACATCCTCTGACAGAGCTTCCAGCTTGTTTGAAGAGAGAAGCAGCTTGGTCAGATCTGTCTGGTCCCACCAGCGATCATCTGCCCCAAAGGACAGGTTCTGTTTGGCCTCCTCGGGTGTGTCTAAGTTCAGCCTCCAGACACTTTGTGGGACTAAGTGGAGAATAGTGGTAAAATGGTTAGCATTACCATAACGTTACATGCACTCATTCAAGTGGTCCTCAATCAACCAACCAATCAACACCATACCCTTCCTATATTGAATTGTTCATTGATGTACCTTTATCTGAAATAGGAATTAGTAATGATCGATATAATTAACTTTTTGCTATTTTATCCAATGATGCAGCATGATTTTAATGTGTCATCATGATAAATAGGCAGAGTCTTTCTTCCCTGACAGTTACCTTCAGTCAGCCCTCGCCCAGACAAATTGAGCTGCCCGCTTTTTCTGGCGGTTTTCAACAATCCATAAGGGACAGCAGCCGGTTCCTCTTTTTCTGTTCTAAATCCTGCTCTAGAATCCCCCTTGGCACCTATTTTAAAGCGTGACATTGTTCATATGTTGTTAGTACCACTAACTTTGTCTAACCAGCTTGTTAGTCATGCCAATGATGTTAGCTAGCTAGCTCGCTATGTATTTGTAAATTGCCGATAGAAAGCTATATTTAAGAGCCAAGCATTTCGTAAGCCTTTCTGGGTTAAACGATCATTTCCGGTTCAAATGTGAATATTTAATTGTAAAAGTCATTTTTCAAAGTTAGAAACGTTGTGAAAAGCGATGCATATTGAATTGTTCATTGTTGTACCTTTATCTGAAATAGGAATTAGTAATGATCGATATAATTAACTTTTTGCTATTTTATCCAATGATGCTTCATGATTTCAATATGGACTCTTAATTTGGTAGTACGTGAAAACCTTGACCCGGAATAGGTTCAGCAGCTGAGTCAAAGACAGTACAGTATTAGAAACTCTGTGGCTGTTGGATGAGTTGGATCCACTGACGTATAATAAGAACGGTTTTGGCCGGGGTAGGCCGTCATTGTAAATAATAATTTGTTCTTAACTGACTTGCCTAGTTAAATAAAGGTTAAAAATAAAAAGAGGATGAGGCGAAGCGAGAGAGTTTACTCCCGGCAAAATACTGTCCACAATAAGCAAACCAATAAGCCTTTGGGATGACTACACAAGACTCTCTCGTCGTTATATACAGTATCTCTAGTTGGATTACTAGATTCAATCAAATATTCGCCTGTTCCTCTCTGATTTACCGTCACGTCAGCATCCCGTGGTCACAGCTGGCCACATTAAGTTGTAGTCATTGGTTGTAGTAGCCTACATTTGTAGTGATTTTTATTTCTTATTTTTGTTTGTTTTATTTAATAAAATAAAAAATCATAAATAGAAAATATATTTGTGATGTTTTATGTTTTTTTGATTTTTGATTGGAATTGGAAGATAAAATATATAGGACAATAAAAAATAAAAATAAACATTGACTTCCGTTTTTCCCCTTCAGAATAAAAGCTTGCGATGAAACGCTCCTTCTTTGGCGTATACATCGAGTGTACAAAAGATTAGGAACACCTTCCTAATATTGAGTTGCACCCGCCTTTTTCCCCCAGAACAGCCTCAGTTCGTTGGGGCATGGACTCTACAAGGTTTCGAAGCGTTCCAATGGGATGCTGGCCCATGTTGACTCCAATGGTTCCCATAGATGTGTCAAGTTGACTGGATGTCCTATGGATGGTGGACCATTCTTGAGACACACATGAAACTGTTGAAGTTCTTGACACACTCAAACCGGTGCGACTGGCACCTACTACCATACCCCATTCAACAGCAGTTTAATATTTTGTCTTGTCTATACACTGAGTGAAGTGGATTTAAATAAGGGTTCATAACTTCGCCTGGATTCACCTGGTCAGTCTTTGTCAGGGTTTCCCAAACTCTGTACTAGGGCCACCCGGGTACACATTTCGTTTTTTGCCAAAGGACTACACGGCTCATTTAAATAATCAAATCGTGATGGTGAGTTGGCTATTTGAATTAGCTGTGTAGTGCTAGGGCAAAAACCAAAATGTGCACCCAGGGGGGGGCCCAGACAGAGTTTGGGAACCCTGGTCTATGTCATGGAAAGAGCAGGTGTTCCTAATCGTTTGTGCACTGAGTGTATTTGCCGCCTTCCCTTGCCAGTCGGAACTAGGAAATTCAGAAATGTCAGACTTGCTAAGTGGTTGAACGTGGCACGTGTATAACTACAACCAGTTAACAAGTCAGACATTTCTGAGTTTGCTAGTTACTACTAGCACATGAATGTGGCACTAGATACAAAATCATTTTTGCGGGGCAGTTTTGCATAGTGCATAATGTTCAATTATGATACCTAATTATAACTACATTGGGGAAAAAGCTAAACTCAAGAGTATTCCGACTTTTTACAAGTTAAATAATATAATAATGTGGAGCATATTGAGAAATGGTTGGAGCCTAAGTAACCTTTATGCATGTAAAGAACATAATAATAGCCCACCTGTAAACCATGTTGCAGATTCCTTAAGAGCAATGTTGTCTTCTGTTTTTTCATTCAGTTTCTGTTTTTCTGTCTTCTGTCAGGGAATGGAGGGTGGGGGTTTTCTCGATGTATTGTTTGCTGTCATTATCTGTCTGTAAAACTGAAAATTCATGACTAAAATATAGGCTATAATAATAACAATAATAGCCTACATGTAAAATAATATACAATTAACATATACAATTATAAATAACTATTTTGATTATATGGATTATTGTTAATTTACCTGTGTTTAAGGATGCAATTTTTAAATGTATGTTTAAGCATCCCACTTGGCACAGACGTCAATTCAACGTCTATTCTAAGTTGGTTCAACGTAATTTCTGTCATGGATCCCTCCGGAACTTTCATTACGCACACCTGCCCCTATTCCCAGTGATTGGTAATTGTATAAGTGTGCCCTTGGTTTACCATTGTCCTGTCGATTATTGTTACAATGTCCGTTGGTGCGTGTGAGTACCTGTGCTGTGTGTTTTGGCTTTCGTCCCATTGTGGATTGCGCAGATGATTACGGGTCTCGTCCCGTGTGTTAATCATTGTGCGCTTGTGTTATTTATTCAAGGTACTCCTCGCTCTTTTATTTGGGTTTCAACTCTGTGTTTTGTATAGTGTTTGTTTGGTCTTCATCCCCATGCTTTTACACGGCACGCCGTAATTTGGGTAAGAAATTAAAAAAAACTATTACGCATTCCTGCGCCTGTCTCCCGAGTCATTCATACCAGCATGACAATTTCATTGAAATGACATGGAATCAACGTTGATTCAACCAGTGTGTGCCCAGTGGGATTGTTGTATTGCACAAACAAATTTGACTTTAAAGAAAATATATTGATTGTGTGTCCATAAAAATAAAGTTCAGTCTACTCATTAGAGCATACCATAGTATCCAAAAAAGGTGAGTTGAACAAAAAGCTAGGTCATAGGAAGTGTAGCTGGACTTTTACTGTGGTCAAACTGGTTTATGTGGGGCCCCTGGACACTATATGTTAGAAATATTGCACTGCACAGGAAAAATATTTGTTGTGTGTCCAGTCTTCTCACTAGAGTCCCTAGAATACAAAACGCGTTTGAAAAAAAAACCTGTTCATAGGAAGCATTGCTATCAGTGGAGGCTTCTGAGGGGAGGACGACTCATAAACATGTCTGGAAGGGAGCGAATGAAATGGCATTAACCCTCCTGTTGTGTTCGTTTCATGTTAATAAAGTCTGTGTTCCCGGTCCAAAATGACCGCCCCCAATATAGCTGATTATAAATCCATAACAATCCATATATTATCACCTAATGTTGTGTTAGATCTTTTTATCAACTTAAGTTCTTGTGAACGTTACAAGTTTTAAACTTCTATTTGCTATTTATGGCCTGTAGGCCTCCTTGACCTGAGCTCATACAACACATTTTTGAGTAAAAAAAGCATACTGCATGGATTATTTTCCTTATAACAAATTCTCAGATTAAACATATTGTGCTATTTATCACAGACTACGTTGTGTCAAAGTTTAACAAGGACCCTCTCCTGTTGATCAAAGATATGATCAACAGCCTTACATACATTATATAGTTTGGTCATTGTGCTGCCACAGAATGAATTGTGAGCAAGGCCTCAAAAAAGCTTTATTTACCAGAGCTGCGATAAAAGTTCTATATATTGTTGAAACAATGTTGTGATTGTTTGTGAGAATGTCAACAGGTGTGGTTCCCGTGGGGGAAAGATTCTATTGGGGAAAGGTTGCCATGGAAACCAAGAAGGGGAGGTGTGTGTGTGTGTGTGTGTGTGTGTGTGTGTGTGTGTGTGTGTGTGTGTGTGTGTGTGTGTGTGTGTGTGCTCAAACACACATGCATGTGGGGGTCTGGGAGAGGAAGTGTGTCCATCTGATGAATGGGCATGTGCCTGAACTCAAATTTAGAACCTAAATGTAGTCTCACCCATTCATCAACCGGTCATTTTTGACCGGGAACACCACAGGTGTAATAAAGTTAAATAAAACACCCAAAATTTAATGAAAATAATCAAAATGTATTTTTTGTGTTTTATGCCCTGTGTGGACAAAAGTCATGGAACCTTATGATAATTAGATCAAATGAACTACATTTTTCAGAGAGAAAATATATAAATCGGTCCAATTCGACCGGAAGACAGCAGGAGGTTTAAACCATGTGTTTGATGTATTTGATACAATTTCACTGATTCCGCTCCAGGCATTACCAACAGCCTATCCTCCCCAATTAAGGTGCTGCCAACCTCCTGTGATTGCTATACCAAAATAGCTTACATTCTAAAATGGTAGCTGTCCATAGTGCTGATATGTGTCAGTATAAAGCTTCCCAAGACCTAGCTTTTTGTTCAAACTCACTTGTTTTGTATTCTAGGGACTAGACTAACCTATAGAATTAGGAATTAGAACTCCATGAATTAGACTGGATTCTAAATACATGGCTCAGGACTGAACCATGGTACAGTCAATAATGATGAAAGATGACATTATTTCACTTTCTATGCCATCAATAATGATTTCAACATAATCTAAAAGGAGTTATCTGTTTTACAGCATAAATATAACATTGATAATTTTTCAAGTCAAGGCGAAGGTCTCCCCCTACCGGACACAAGAAGTCATCACTGATTGAGCATATTAATTTATGGCCAATATTGCTCAGGCCTGGTTGGCTGGTTGGAATGCAATTGCTAATCATCCATCTGAAACCGCCCGACTAAATGTGATAAAGTGAAAATCTGAGGCCCCGACCCGACCCTAACACGCTAATAGTGAAAATGCGCTGTAGGCTGCAGTCAGAGATGGCGGAACGATTATTATTTGCCTGATTTAAATGTTTCTGCTTATAATTTCCAAAATTTTGGTTGGCTATTTGTTAGTCAACTTTTCTATAATTAGATACATGCAGCCTTTGCTCACCAGCATAATGTCATAAATCAATAGAATGAATGTGTAACGCACTTTAAGAGTAGTGCGTGCAGAGTCAGTTGCAGGAAGCAGAAGGTACAGAACAATGTTTTATTCCGGCACAGAGAAAAATGTTCACGCCAATTCCGGGCGCACATAAAAGACCGGCCCAAAACCAGGACCCAACCAGTCCGGAGGAAAACCAAACGCACTACCACAAATATACACAGAGGAAAAATAAGACCGCACAAAGAGCAGGCGGGCCTTACTGGCTTAAATAGCTAGTAGACCGGTGACGACGACCGCCGAGCGCCACCCGAACAGGAAGAGGAGCCACCTTCGGTGGGAGTCTTACAGAATGCTTCAATCTAGTTGACATAGGTAAAGTTTTCTCTGCCATCTCTACTTCTTTCGTCATGCAAAGACGTTTAGGGACCTGGGGAGAAAATGCAATAAACCCCCACCTCCAAAAAACAGAAAAAATTTTATAGCTAAATTTCTAAATGTTTCAAGTTTCAAGTTTTAATATCACATGCACAAGTACAGTGAAATTTGTTTCTTGTAAACTCAACACCCAACAATGCAATTCAAACAATGTAATACTAGAAAAAAACCACAAGAAATATGAAGAACAAAATAAGTAAGTAGGCTACTATATACAGGGTCAGTTCCAATATCATGTTTACAATGTGCAGGGATACTGGCGTGATGGAGGTAGATATGTATAGGGGTAAGGTGACTATGCAACAGGATATAAGATTAACAGTAACAGCAGCTTGTATGTGAGTGGGTGTGTGTAGAGTCAGTATAAATGTATGTTTAATTATGTGTGAGTGAGCAGATGATGGAGTGAGTGTGTGTGTATGAATGTGTAGGGCCCTGTGAGTGTGCATAGAGACAGTGCAAAAATAAAAATAAAATGTCAATAAGTACACAAGGTTAACTCCGATAGTCAGTGAAGCTATTTTTATTAGGTATTTATCAGTCTTATTGCTTGAGGATAGAAGCTGTTCAAGAGCCTGTTGGTGCCAGACTTGATGCACCGGCATGGCTTGCCATGCGGAAGCAGAGAGAATAGTCTATGGCTTGGTTGGTTGTGGTCTTTAATGATTTTCAGAGCCTTCCTACCACACCGCCTAATATAGATGTCCTGGATGGCAGGGAGCTCAGCCCCAGGTATGTACTGAGTTGTACGCACCACATTCTGTAGCGCCATGCGATTGAGGGCAGTGCTATTGCATTACCAGGCAGTGATGGAGCCAGCCAAAATGCTCTCAATGGTATAGCTGTAGAACTTTTTGAGGATTTGAGGGTCCATGACAAACTTTTTCAACCTCCTGAGGGGGAAGAGGCTTTGTCACATCAGTTTGACTGGTTGTAAGGAAATAGAAAGCTGTGAAAACAACCCAACATGTTTCTGATAAGATTTCAGTTCGGCTTGGACGCATATTTTATGTGGTTGAAATACTATCAGCTTTTATTGGTTGGTTAAGGGCTGTAAATAAGCATTTCATGGTAACCTGTTGTATTTGGCGCATGTGACAAATAAATAAATACATTTTGATTTGATGCTGATAAAAATAGCACCTCTACAGATGGAATATAACTGCACCAGTGTCAATTTTAGAATGTAAATCTTGGTGGGGCAAACTCAACATATATTGTTTTAGATGCATGCCAGCAAAGCCACTACACAGCAATACCTTAATTGCTCTATAAAAGTGACAATTGAGATGCATAAACTATGGCATAGTCAATATAACTATTCAGCACTTTTGAAAGGTACAGTTACAGAATTTAGAACATGGGCCATTCTTACAGTATTCTCCCTGTACACCAAGTCAGAACCGTAGGATAAATAAAGGGGGCATATAAGCAGACAATGAAAGATCTTACAATATTTGATGACAACATTTCTTTAAAATAGGCTATAGGCTACATGTACATCACCAAGTCAGAACAGTAGGCTAAGTTATGAGGGGAAGGGGACCAAATTATTAGGGTAAAGCACATTGGCTACTAACAGCTTACTATGCAACATACACTTAGTATTACTTTCTTAGCTACAGTATACATATCTCCCTGACATATTACATAATTTATGCAGCAGCATAAAATACATTTTTGGACCATTGTGCTGTGCTTACATGAACAGGGTGGTGGCACGGGAGTTCTTCTTGTGGCCAAATTTTGTAATGACACTTTGTCATCAAATGTTGTCATTCTCTGGATCTATGGTGCTTTCAAGACAACTGGGAACTCTGAAAAAACTAGGTTGAATCATGATGTCAGTGATCTTCAGGTAGGAGCTCTAGAAAAAGGCCCGAGTTCCTGACTTGGAATTTCGAGTTGAATGACCGTTCAAAATGTATTTTCCTAGTCTGAGCTAGTTTTTTTTCTTCAGAATTCCCAGTTGTCTTGAACTCACTGAAGTCTGAGATTTCCCAGTTCTGAGTTTCCAGTTGTTTTAAACATGTAGAAGTCATGCTGGATTGACAACATGGCCAATGTATTCAACCCTTTCTGACCCGTGGTGTTGCATGTGAATGTTTATCCTTTTTTATCCTATCTTGGAAAACCCAGACTTGGTCCACTCACCCTCTCCACCGAATAGCAGGGGAAGCAAAATACTGATTACTTTGCAACGCTTGCAGTTAGCCACTGATTCCTTCCAACATTTGTGCAATGTTTATGTCCAATGGCCGATGAGCACCGATACGTTTTATCTATAATTTATCTTCATATGACAAGGATTAAAAAGGATTTGCCAGTAGATTGTCGATGTGATTCATGAAGATGACTGCTTGTCTCGCTTGCTAGCTAAGATTTTGAAAGTATGATGTTGACATGATCAGTCCAATCAAAGCTCCTGTAGATGTAATGTGATTTGATGTCATTTTATCTGTGGCCAATGACCTTAATCCTTCTTGGATGGGCACTTCTAATGTAAATCTATGGCAGCAACCAAGGGGGCTTGAACATTCTAGATCTCCCTGTAGATTTGAAAGGTGATGTAGTGTCCCCATGAGTGACAGAACACTGAGCCAATCACAGCACAACTACTGAAGATTACCAACCCCTATGCTCTGTACTTTCCGCTGGCTGCCCCACCACCACAGAAAGCGCTGAGCTAGGCTGAAACACCTGCATTTTGGAGCCTTCTTACTCAAGAAGGCAAAAAAGAGACCATGTTCGTATCCATGTTACATAGTTTGCAAACTGATATTTTACACGTATTAATGCCAAAAGAACATTACTTTTTAAAAACCTAAACAGGTGGGGCTCAAAACAGGTGAGGCTCATATTTCGCCACTCTTTCTCCCAAGTCAAAATGTTGCCTACATTTGGTGTATAATTTTACTGCAAGAAATGTTTAATTTTGCAGGAGTTCAAATTAAGGCTATCGACCTACAATCAGTGTCCAAATTTCAGTTTCCATTTAACCCATCTGAACAGTAGGCTACAATTCCCTTGATGTGCCGTAGTCCTATTTGAAGTTCCATCTTGTGACTGTGGAATTTGTATTGTGCCTCACAATCATCACACATAGGCCTAACATAGCCAGCACTGCTATCATCCTCTTTTATCACTTCAACAAATCTTTCAAAAACATTTATTTTCTGGTCCTCCCTTATCTTTATTTTCAACTCTCCATTTCGCAACTTTTCTCTTATTGAATTAAACTCCGACATTGTCCTTTTTGCCTCCATGGATCTATGTTAACTTTTTCTGCCCATTCCCAAAAGCATTTGTCGATTGGAGTGTAGGTTATTTGGCGCACATACAGTTAGGCCCTAAAGCTTAGGCTTACACACTAATGCCAGACAGCTTTGCACACTCTTGGCATTCTCTTAACCTGCAAAGCTGTCATCAAGGCAAAGGGTGGCTACTTTGAAGAATCTAATATATGAAATAAGTTTTGATTTGTTTAACAATTCTTTGGTTCCTACATGATTCCATATGTGTTATTTCATAATTTTGATGTCTTCACTATTATTATACAATGTAGAAAATAGTAAAAATAAAGAAAAACCCTTGTAGGTGTGTCCAAACTTTTGACTGGTACTGTAACTGAAGACATCGATGGAGTGGTTGGTGCACGTCGACTGACCTATATGGTGGACGGAGAAAAGAAATTCACTTAATCCATGCTACTGTTCTTTGATGAACAGTAGTCTCTCCCTTCTCATCTAAAGTTAGGATTCATGAAATACCCTGTAAGAGCTTTTGTGCACAAGCCCCTTCAGTGTCATAAATGAAAAAATATTTGGTAATGTGTCAAGTGTGTGCAGAAGGGAAGAATATTGTATGTCATATGAAGGGAAATGCTGCAACTGTGGAGGTGAACATGCACCTGAATTCTTGGAGTGCCCTGTTAGCGTGAAGGAGAATATGCGGTGGCAAGGGTAAGGAGTGTCCAGATTGTCTCCTATCTGGGGGCATTGAGAAAATTGAACGAGTGGCGGGGAAGAAGCAATGGTAGTAGAGCCACAACGACCAGTGAAAGTTTCTCATCTCCCGAGGGATGGTGGAATGTTACACGCTAAATATATATGTATTGTTTTTTACAACTGCAACCTTCTGGGATATTCAATGCTTGTAATTGTTCACATAACATGCTTAGGGTTGCTTGGTTGCTCCATGACAACTCTTTAACCTAATTGTGTGTGAGGTATTGAGTTTCTTAAAGGAAGAAATCCTCTACCCCACACCCTCACCTTATAATCACTGACCCAGAGAGCAAGGGGATGCAGCTCTATACACTTGTATGTATTGAAGTCAAATCAAATTGTGTTTGTCACACACACTGAATACAACAGGTGTAGACCTTACAGTGAAATGCTTATTTACAAGCCCTTAACCAACAATGCTTTAAGAAGTTTGTGTGTGTAGATTGTGTGGCCTGCGCCTGCCAATTAAATTATCCTTAGCTCTCAGTGTAAAAGGCTGCAAGATTCTACAATACACAAAAACACCAAAAGTCACAACAAAACTATGAAGGGGGGAAATGTGTGGATGATTCAGCTATCAGGGAACCGTATAATATCATGCCAAGGAATATAATATAATTCCAGTATAAATGGACCCCTGTTTCCAGTTCTGTTGAGTTCAAGGTGGTATTTGTCAGGGCATGTGGGAACAGTGAATGATTTAGATAGAACGCAGTGCAGCAGGCCAGGCAGGTAGACAGCTAACAAACAGGGCTAGAGGGATACCCTGTGATGATGATGGGAGTGGTGAGGAATGTTGCAGAGTTTTTAAACCACGCTTTCAGATGGGCTTCATTTCCAAAGGGACAGGTCGCTGCTTGAAGAAGTCTAGGGGGAAGGGTACCCTGCTGACAGCCCCTAAAATCCTGTTGAGCCGACACAGCATGCTAATGGCAGCCAAGGGGAAGCAGAGTGATTGTGGGGTTAGCCTGGCAGACTGTGACACATTTGCTCTCTTGTAATGGGGGAAGATGGAGTGTGGTCTCGGACTCATTACTTAGATGCTGTTGGTGGTTTCAAATTGCTAGTCACGCCGGTGTGAAAGCGACCTCTGATAACTAAAAGCTGATGCACACACTCCACAATATTTACAACTTTAACTTTAATCTCCAGGGAGGTTATGGCCCATTCAGAACAGAAAGTAAAAGAAATCACAAAAGTAATGGAATGGCAGAGTGTTGTTCACTGATCAAGCTAATCTTCTGTCTAGCTTTTCTGCTCTCATGTTTATAGTGATGGTAATAGGGTGAAAAGGAGGAAACATCCTGTCTCTCAGGTTATCAGTGCTGGAAAGGCAATGGTTTGGGTGGGAAGTCTCTTTCCCTTTACTAAATAGATTAATACTCCATGACACAGTTATGTTTTAGGTTAAATATCAATTTCATAAAAACATTCATGATGGATTTTATGGACTGACGACACAGAGGTGAATTGAAATGGTATGTATATTACTGCATAGTTTGAAATGGTTATGATATGAGACAAGAAATGCATGAATTCCTAATGACAGTGAATGATTGTGGAAAATCTGAAGTTGCAACCACTGACCCACTATAATCAGACCCATACCTTGCATGTTGCACTCAATCATGTTCTTTCTCAGCCAGAAGTGGAGTGTGTTTGGTTTAGGATAGGTATTTGCAGTGGTGAGGGAAACTCTTTGACCGCTGTTTGACTACAAAACTATTTGAACTGCTCTGGGTTGACTAAGAGCGGAACACAGTTTGTTTAAGTGATCAGAGTGGAGGTATCCGACACCTTGAAGCACAATCCAGGTGCTTTCTGTGAATGTTATCATGGAGCCTCTGACTGAACCCCCTGCTCACACTGACAGCTTGTCTAGATCAAGTATTTTGTTGCCACACTGATGTCAAATAAAATTTGCCAAGTTCAATGCAATAAATCATCCATATTGAGAAATAGCCTACCTTTCACGTCTGAACAATAGGCGTTGTAGCGTTTTCATTATTACAAAAAGCCGCATGAGTTGAAATAATTGATAGAATACTGAAATATAAGTGATATGTACCACTTGTCTAACAGAAATTGTCCAAAATTGTTATGGATCAAAGCATCAGGCTGTAGACTTAGTGGCACATATGGAAGATAATTGGTAGTCATGTATACTACAGCCTTTCATGTTTCCTAAGCTTCCCCCCCTCATTAAAACATGTATTTAATTGCCATGCCATCATGTAAGCTCCACCTGTCTTGTAGAAAGTTGAAGTGCCATGTCAAATACATTCTTGGGGCTGTTAGTACCTGCATATGTCTTAATCCACTCAATTTCTCTTGTTTTTTCTGCTTAAGCGGCAGAGAAGAATGCCCAGACTCTGTCAGGACACACCTGCAGCCCAGGCTGCTCTCTTAGCACCTCTCCTGCCATTCCTGACCCCCAACGATGCTGCATCCCTCCCTCCCTCCCTCAATCTGAGAAAGAAGTTGGCTAGATGCTATGAGAACCCAAAACAAGTAGGTCTGTGTATAGTCATACAGTAACAAACTCGCTACAAACTGAAGGGTATCTGTGTTGGACCCATGGGCCAAGGTGCAGCAGTAAAATCCAGGGCTGTGAGAAAGCCACAGAGTCATTTCTAATTCCCCCTAGACACAATGTTTTCACTGCAGCTGGCACGAGAAAAGACAGGTCTAGAATTGCTCATCCAAACATGTTTTCTCTCTAGCCTGACTAAATCAATATCGAGCTGTGACTTTTACAGGGCTTCAGTAATTGCCCCTGACTGTAGGTCTGACTCAAGATTTTGTGGCTTAGGTTTAATGCACCTGTAGAGTTTTTGCATGTAAACTTCTGGAAGTGAAACGCTGCATACCTGTCAATTGTTAGCTAATCCAATGCTGTCTGTCTCTCAAAAGCGATGAATCATTTCCTAAAGCATGGCCGTGGAGAGAGATGGAGACCACCAGGGCTGTTATTTCCATTATTATTTCTCCTCTCACTTTCAACTCAGATGAAAACATTTGGCTTTCTCTTATCTATTCCAAATTCAGATATTCCATATTACAGTGTATTTTGTTGTTGTGTTTAATTCTGAGATCTCCCTATGTCAAATGTTGAGAAAGCTTGAGAGGAGGCCCTCATGTCCCCACTGTCTCTGAGGACATTCAACCAAGCTGTGGTGCGAGTACAATATCACATAGATCTAATCACACTCTTCACCCATATTTTAGTTCCTGCTCTGTCTCTTTTGTTCATAGGAGACTACCCTCTACTAAACACTGGAATCAAAGGCAAGCAGGAGGGGAAACAGGCTTTGAACATAACATGTGTCAGTCCCCCAAAAGCAGCCCTTTTAAGATCACTGTATGGAAGGTAAATATTTTTGTCTGGCATATGTAGTGGCTGCACGAAGCATGCCATCCATTTCTTTCTAGTCTTTTCTTAAATTGAAAAACATTATTTTTTCATCTTTACTAGTAGTTTTAGTCTACTCTTTGTTAGAGGTGAGATGGGCCTAACTCTTTCAGAGCATTTCTTTATTGATTTATGTTGTTTTGAATTTCATTAATATGTATCTTTACATTCAGAAAAAACATTTGCAAATACACATAAACATGCTTAGTTTTTTAGCTAACTCTGGGCAAAGGAACAGTAGGGTAACAATATGAATAATCTCCACAGACCGTTCTCTCCTAAACCAGCAGGTAGCACTGTATACTCACCAATGAACAGTTAAAGGTAGCAATGGAAAACCTGTAACATGTTACTCCACTACAGAATGTAGAACTATTATATATATTATCTAATCTAGTGGTTTTTAAGCACATGATTTTCCCAAATGCTACACAGAGATAGTTGACCAAAAAAAGTTAAAACACTTATTTACAGATTGAATGTGAATTCTGATTTGTAATTGCATGTTATTTTATATTTGGTAAGCTTTTTAAATACACTCGTACCCGTGTACGGGTTGAAAATGGCAGATTTGGGTACTGATAAACGCCTAAATTGGAATGCAGTAGCATGCTATGAATGACATCAGAACTCATTCTCTGCACTTCACAGTGCTGTATGGGTTTTGAGTGAGAGACTTTCTGAACTTGAGCACCGCATGCGACAAGAAGTTGCCCCCAGCCTTCCTGCTAATTGGGTAACTTATCACATTTTTGGTTGTCTGAGTGAGGGAAATGCTGTAAATTTAAGGACTTGATATATTTTGAAAGATGAGACGTTGAGGATTATAATAAACACCGCTTTGATGTCATACAAGCAAATCAAACACCTGAGTCCAAATGTGCACTTCAGATTTCCATATCATAAAACTCATGTCATCTACAGTGTCAACGTTTATGATCACTATGTTTGATGACATGGCGTCATACCCTGGGTTGTTCTGAACAGAATGAGCCTATGATTGTATATTGTGAAGAAAATTTGCCATGGAACACGCACCTGAATGCACACATTACTTTTCTATGCGGACCAAAATGATGATCTGTTTCTCTGAATTGCCCTGTGAAAGCCTACCACTAAGATCTTATTTTATAACTTAGCTAGTCATGTTGGCAATTGAGCAAGCTTTCAAATTATGCCCACCTGACCCAGATTGTGATTTATAATGGCCGTATTCGGATTGTGTAAACAACAACAACAGTAATTGTGTGATGACGGTGACACAGGGTTGTGTTCCTAACAAAACAACTACAAGTGTGCTTGCTCTAGTTCAAGAAAGCACCTTATAGTTGAAGACTTATGTCATCAAAGTGCAATAAAATTACTTAGGAACTGTGCGTACTTTGGAGCAGTGTGTTGCCACTTGGAGAAACCAGTTAGTCCTCTCACTCAAAACCTTGTCATTGCTTTGTCTTATGCTGCATCCACCACACATTTTCCATGGATATTCTTATCATGTTACTGGTAAGAATCAACAAGTGCAGCAAAAAGAAAAAAGGCACATCAAATCAGCAGTGTAATGTTTGGATTCAGTCTTGTGTCAGGTGAACTGTTGTGTCCTCAACTTTGGTCTAATAATTTTCCTAAAATCTCCAAACTTTCCCCCTTTTCAATTGCTACCATGTTTATGCATATGCTTTTCATTTTTCTTCTGTAAGAAACATGTAAATGTAGCCCTATCCATATAGGCCAATCCCCATGAGTTTAAAGGGTTACATTTGTTCTGCAGACAAATCTAACAATCTTGTGAATCATGGTACCCTACACAATAGACAGGCCTTGACCAGATCAGTCTTCCACCATCCCCAGCTTTACACTGTTATACACTCTGTATGGCAACACTGTGGCTTGGCGTACTGTTGAAACCACCGAATATGATCGTTTTTCAGTAATGTATTATGTTCTATACTCAAAATACCCCACATTGCAGATATTCAGGACATAAAGAACAACTTAATAAACCTGGTTGTGGGACTTTGGTATATTGTCATGTAATGTTCCATCTATTGCATTGCCCCCAGAAATTGAAATAAAACAACGTTTTTTTGAGAAATATAATTGTGCAGTATTTTACAAATGCCATTTTATTCCAGGTGAAACAAAGGCAAATTGTTGTGTTCCTTATTTTGAAAGTCCAATCTTCTCAGTCCCAAACCGAAACCAGAAGGGAAAATCAGAACAACATAATCCTCATCTGTAGAAGCATTATTTGCTCATTACAATAATTAAATAAAGTATGGTGTAAAAATATATCTAAAACTTAACTCTTTCCTATCCATGCAAAACAGTGACAATGACTTAAACATCAAACCTCACAGGGGAGCACTTATTTGCAGCTAAATATACTTCAGTGAATTGAGGTTCATCGTTTTTTTATTTTGAGGGGGAAAATAATGAATTAATGGTCGAATGTCACATAGCAGCTCACTTTCCCGGCTCAGCTAGGCTGACATGACATACATGGAGAACTAGGCATCATTACATGAGAGATTGTTCGCTTAGCTGAATGGATTTTTCATCTTCTCTTGTGTCGTGCTCCAGTGCTCTTCTGCACATTTTGTGCCTGCTGTTTTAAAATCCCTGACACTGTGTCTGTGTGTGTATAGTCTTATGTACTACTGTATATGTTATCAAGGCACAGACAAACATTTTCATTTGTTCCCACACTTATGCACACAGAAACACATACACACAGCTTTACAAAGTGACATCTTTTTCCACAGTGCTCTGGTTTGTAAGTGCTGTAGGAGGTGGGTAAAAGATCACAAGTTACATACAGGTGTACAGTAACAATTGGCCGTGTGGATTGATGTTGCCTACAGAGGGCTTGTGGTTAGGAACATGCGTGACTATTGCACCGAGCCCAGGAAAGGAAGGATGGCACAGCAGCTGTGTGTATGGAAATTATTTTCTTGTTTGTTTGCTTATTGGCTGCTAGAGAACTACCACGCTCTTAAGGACCTTAATCCCACTGGAGCGCAAGCGGAAATTCTGATAGTTTCAACAGAACCTTCAACAAAGTCTCCCGCTAAAACTCAATTAATTCCAGGGATGATGGAGTGCATGTTGTTTTCACTCAGTTTAGACCTGAAGGAAGGACACCTGACATCAAACTAATCTTGAACTTGTTACCCTCAGGTAAATATTGGTTTATGGGTGCTCAAAAGCTTTCTCCCGTTTCATCCATTGTGTCAACAGCTGGCACAAAACAAATCTAGGTTTGCATTGGTTCTCTTTTGGAAAAAACATAATTAGGTTTGAGCTTGTCATCTTTAGGGTGTAACAGTTCAGAAATCCAATGATGTTCCCAGACTGTTTGTAGAGGCTGTGTAGAGCTTCCTCTTGGCTCAGCTTAGCTCAGCTCAGCCGGTCTCCCCAGTGTTCGTGTGGCTGTTGTGTTGTGTAGCAGCTGATGGCCTCCACACATACAGGGTATAAAAAGATGAATGAGAGCCCAGCTGGAGAGGAGAGTGAGCTGCATCAACAGCGAGGCTCTGAAACAAAAGCCAGCACACACGTGAGATCTGAAATGTCAGAAAAGCGAATTGGACGCAAGCAACTGAGTCAAAGCAAGGTGGATTAAGGTCATGCTCAATTTGGAGGGCCAAGAGTTTCACTTTTTGTCTGACAAGATTGATAAATCATCTTTATATGATGATACTGTAAGTATAGTCAATTACAACAGTATTGGGTCATTTGGGCCATTGCAGTCTGGTGTGATGTGGTTAGAGGTTCACTCAAAATAAAGTTGAGATTTTCTCCAGTCACGTGCAAGCTTCACCCATGACTAGGTACTTGTGTTTTTGCTCGATTTAAACGAGGCACTGTGATTTTACCAGTATTTCCAACATTATCCGGCTAGTGCTGTAGGTACAAAATCCTAGTAATTTGCACAAGGTGTCTCCAATCTATCAATCTATGTCTGGTTATGCATGCATATTTGAGTCAGGGGTGGTGTAGCTCTGCAAATCTTGATTCTACAAAGTCTATTATTTGGCGAAGAAGATTATTTGTAGATCAGTGATTCTGCTCCTCACTTTGCTCAAGCTGATCCTCTCCAATTGACTCAATCTCTGGTCATCGGAAGTTGTAAAAGTGGGACAATTACGGGAAGTTAAAGGGGAGAGTCAATGAAACAAACCATGGAAGTATAGAGTACCACAGTATGAGTCATAATACCCATAAAACCTAGTGATCAAACAAGGAAATTGTTCCAATCGCTTTTCTAACTTTTTCCCCATATGGGATTTTAGAAACATTTATAAGGGCTGTGTTTTGAGTAGGCTTACCCCGGCGTGAAGTTTTAATAACTGTGTAAATCTCTCTCGGATAATGTGACTTTTATCAATATATTCATCTGTATTTACCCCCCAAAAATGAAATGCTAATTAGCTGCTAATGTGGCTATCATAAAGAATTACAAATGCCATGATGATCTGGACGAGACTGCCGAATAGAGGCAAAGGTAAGAATCTCTGGATTAACTATATAATGTTAGCTAAATTTAGTAATGAATAAATTGCCTATATTTCTTTAAATTGACCTTTCAGTGAACTTTCTTGTGCAAGTTTTACATTGATACAATACTTATTAGCAAAGGTGTCAGCTACAGATGACGTACAAGAGCTTGCAGGGATTTTGATGCTAATTAGCATTTTGATGCTAATTAGCATTTTCAAATCTGAGAGTAAATAGAGCCGAATACATTGATAAAAGTCACCTTGTCCGAGAGAGATTTACATGGTTATCAAAACGTCATGCCAGGGTAAGCCTACACAAAACACAGCCCATATTTTAAGTGTTTCTAAAATTCCCTATGGGAAAAATTTATGGTCGAAAAATAATTGGAACCATTTCCCTGTTTGACCGCTAGGTATTATGGGTATTATGACACCTCCACTGTGGTGCTCTATAAAGAAAATAATAGGAAATCCAAGATCTAGAAAAGTGCATGAATGTCTATTAGTATAGTAATACTAATAGAAAGAACGATACAAACAAAACAACTATCTGTGCATTTGTATCATTACTTTTTTATCTTACTGAAGCGTTCTCTAAGTTTGGCTCTAGTTAGGCTTGGCTTATATGTAGTATTCATCTTCTTCAACGAGCTGTCAGCCGTCCTATTTGGCCACTAAATTGTTTGCCCAAATATCTGCGTCTGCAGCGGATGCTCCTGGACACTACCCAAGGCTGGTCTCTTTCTGTTTCAGGCTGTGCCCATGGAGTGTGACCCCGCGGAGGCCTGTACATTAATCATGATGTGGAGAGAGGGCCCCAGACAAGCCTGGGACATTCCTGGGACAGCTTGCCGCTGGGCAGGTGAAGCAGCCAGTCACGCCGACACTGCTGGGAGGGCAAGGTAGGGGCCAAGAAGGGTTGCTAAGGGGCTGTTCCCCACTGTGAGTTCGCCAACTGAACTCCTGACAAGTAAATAGGATGAGTAATTAGATATTATAATTTAAAGATTAATGGTGTCAAAGGAATTGTCCCCTCAACGCCTGTGCGTGTAGGCTAGCTCCTCTGAAGTTGCCCAGCTGTAGTAGTGCATTCAGTCAGTCCCAGTTTGCATTGTAAATATGACTGTGTTGATAAATGCACAGACCAACCGTCCACTCCTCCATGAGTGCTTGGATGGTTTCCAACATGTAAAACCTAGCAACAGGATTTGTCTCAGACCTCTGAGAAATACCAAGTGGTGTGCTGGCACACAAACCAACGACATATGGATCTTTGTTTTGCTTAGTGCATTTTGTCAGCTGGTTAGCAGAGTGGATTGCTATTCTTACTGGTTGTGCATTACAGCTATGTTTTCATGGTTTTGTACTTTTGGATGACATTTTTTGTAGATAAAAAAAAAGGTAGTCTAATGAACAGTGTTTCCTCTAAGATTTTCTTTCAGCAGATGTGGCATAGTTTGTTGGGGGGGGGGGGGTCCGGGGACATGCACCACCGGGGTATTTGTTTTGTGAAACGACTGTGAGAAGGTCACTTCTGGTGACTTTTTAAAAGGATATTCTACTCCAAAATGAATGAAAATTAAATTGACACCATCTGAAATATAATTTTCCCTTTTAAAAGCATTATAAGCTGTAGCCCAAATGATGCAGCATAGCGGCTTTAAATAAATAGGCGGAAGCATGGGGTTGCCCATCTTCATTTACCTCATTGAAAACCACAAAAGACTCAATGAATCAAATGCTACAAATATACAGTACGTTGTAACTTGTCACTCCAGGGTTTTTTCTGGAACAAAATGGTGGGGGTGGCAGGGAAGTGGCAGTGGACATGGCCAATGGCACGGTCTCTGATTGAAAGATAGGCCCTTCTCTTGGCTGCAGAGATGAGCTGTTATACATTTTATTTCCTGCAATTCTACACATTTTGTCATGGGGCTGAGAGAAAAAATGTCCATTTTTTAAAACAAATTTCCTGCAATTTGACACATTTCGCCATGGCTTATGCCATGTTCTTATGCTATCTGAGTGACTCAGACATTAGAACAAAATCAATGGGATACCATGACATTTTTGGAATTTTAGATTCTCCCTGACTGTCTAGTTATTATTTTGGTGACTGTTAGTTCTCAGAGGATCTAATAAAAAAAAAATATATATAGGTCCATTATCTTTTCTACATACTTTTTATCTGGGTTTACACTGAAAACATTTTACCATCCCAAAAAATTATAACAAATAAAAAAAGGAAACTTTTTTTGAATTCATAATTTTGGGAGTGGCAGCAACAATTTAAGTGGTGGCCCGCCACTGCTAAATGAATATAGGGGAAACACTGAATGAACTATGATCAAGTCTTGTTGTGTACACAACAAGCATGGTATTGGGGCCAACAAATTCTGGCTCACAGTTTCAGAACATGCGCTTCAGTGCATCTGGAATCTAATATGTATGTTGCTGATCCATACAGGACACTGAATAGGAGAAAGAGTTGCCTGTGGTTGGATGAATGCAGCATTAAGCAATGGCCTTAAAGTGCTACATTCCTTCTTAATTGATGATGACAGTTGCAATTACAAGCAACAGTCAGTCTAAGTGAAGCTGACACTCAGTTTTGTGGACACCTATTCCAGAACTCTGGTGGGCTGACCGACATAACCTCTTTGGATGGCTGCCATGTTTGATGGCAACCAGTACTTCAAAACATTGTGCCTAGGCTATTTTGAGCTTTTTTGTCTTAGCAAGTCATGGTAGAAATTAAGAATAAACATGCTCATTGTTTTGAAACACTTTTCCCCCCCTTCCCAACTCCTGTCTGGTGACATTATTGTTGAGAATGGACCTCTCTTGAGCTCTTACACATGTATTGGATTGCTGCTGCCCTGAAAGGCATTAGCGTAGGACACCATTGCAGTGTGTAATTGTCGTAAAAGACGGCACACTTTTCAATGTTATGTTGGTAACTTCAATTCTTAGCTACACTGCCTAATTTAGAAACACGTGTCCATAATAACGGTATCAGAGCTGACGACACTGTTTTGACTATGCAAATATGGGGAAAAAGTGGCGAAATCCACACCCAGCAAAATCAATACAAACATTATTGTTACATTTTCAATCTGTCTCAGCATTGTTGTATTATGTAGACATATGAAACATTGTCCATTGTCCAATATTATTTCCAGATGTAAATAAAACATCTGAAGCCTGAAATGACCACTTGATTGGACTACATATCGTTACACTTGAAAATCATCTCGTGGTCTACTCTATTCTTAGTTAATTGAACGGTAATATAGCCTAGTCTAATTGCAAGTTGACATGGCAGCATGCTAACAATCCCCCTGCTTGATTAGAACATTTTACATAGTTAGAACTCTAAAATGAACATTGATAAATTGCTCTCTTCATTTCTGACTACCTTGAAATAGAACCACTCATATGTTAAAATGTCTCATGCAATAATACGGTGACAAATATTGAGATTATGATCATTTTAGTAATTTTGCATAGTTCAAAGTAGCCAATGCTTGGATTACCAAAATCAGTTCATGTAATGATGTGTTGAAATATGGGAGTAATGTGCCATGGAGCAGGTTAGAATTCTCCTCATTTTACACAGATCACTAGTTTCTCAGAGATCTAGTTATAGTAGGCTATTTGATTCACATTGTTTGGTTTAGTGTATTTGTATTTTTGTAATATTTGGGTGACTTCACCTGCAATGAGCAAGATGGTCACCTTGAACAAAAGCAAGCAAGTCAAAATGCTAAATTATATTCATCTTCACAATCAAGCATGAATGGCATTCTGTTCTTTGAGGATATACTGTATTTGTCCCTTCGTAAATGGTTGGTTGCTTTTGGTCATTGTTGTACTGGCATCAAGTTTATAAACTACTTAAGGCTTACACTTGGTCACATTTACCTTTTTAATTTGCTATTGATTGGGATTCAACAACAGTTTCCTTTAGTTTGCTGACCACTTGATGTAATTACCGTCATTTGCACAATAAGGAGCCGAGTAAAGGCCTGTGTTTTGAAGTTTATGTCAATAAGGTTAGAGTGAGGTCATCCTCTTTGATGCCTGTCTGGGGTAGGATGCTGTCGCCCCCCCCCCCCCCCCCCCCCAGCTCATAAAGAGAGAACACTATGATCAGAAGCCAGAGGCCAGGAGAATGACCCCCCCCCCCTTCTCACAGCAATCACTAAAGTAATACTCTCAGCTACAGTCAGTCACCACAAGACAGTTTATGCCATGTTTAAAGTCTCTGCCACTTGCCACTCATGAATACGTCCAAATACACAGCTTTGAACAAGTTGTCATTGTCAACATAACCAGAGTTGTGCCATTATTAGTGTTAATCATGTTGACAAGTTGACAGGCCGTCACAGTTTTCTCTCTTCACCATGTTGATTTCTAGAATCCTTAACCCCCTTCCTGTGCTCATCTGCAGCAGTGTGTATTGTCTGTGTTATGTTTTTGAAATGCCGCCTAGTTGAGCGCTTGTATTGAGAGATGAAAGAGGAAAGATTGAGCTGCCTCGCCCTCCGGTTGTTCTGAAACATGGAATAGTCAGCGTTTGCTCACCTGGTCATACAGTGGGTTCCCAGGCATTAGCAAACAAAGCTGGGCTCTGGGAGCAGAGCAGACATGCGTAACAGCTGTCCATCGTAGGCAGCGCTGAGCAACAGATCCAGCCAGGGACCTCGCCCTGTTTCCCTGTTCCGCTCCAGAGAGAGACTCCTGCCTGCCTCACTGCAGTCAGCTGCATAGGCGTGGCTCCTCTGTTCCTCTCGCACAGAGTAGATCTCACAGAGCCACCTAATAACTGCTGTAAAACTTCAATAATAGCCTGGTGTCTATTTGCTTAAATCACTGAACACAACAGGCGCTTATTAGAGACGGGCTTCTATTTCCTTAATGCACACCGTTTTTGCTCATTTGCATAGTTAATTGTTTAATTCTAGCATTCACTTCCAGTATTTGAATCAATTTCTTAATTTCCTGCACTGTTATAATTTACACACTGCATCACATTTATTTTGTCTTAGTATGTCTCTTTCTGTTTTATTTATTTTTATTGACAGAATAATTATTTTCACAGCATTTTCGGCAGTTCTTACTTTCGCCACTAGAGGGTGATTGAACGATTTCTGGGGGTCTGTACTTCCGAAGTTGTTGACTGTTTTTGTGCTTGCCAGTTAGCTAGCAGTTTTCAGCTGTTAGCACCCAATGGCTAGCAGATTCTTACTGGCAATAAAAACAAATGATTGTCATAATTTGAGTCATTACTGAATTATTTCATGTAACAAATCAAACATTAAACCTCGTTAACAATTCATGGTATTTCATGGTAACCTAGTAAACAATTCATTTAGATCCAGTATTTATTTTCTGAAATGTGTACTGTTGTTTAATAGCCCGGCTATTAAAAGGGACAGGCGGCTGTTTGAAATCGGTGTTTAATTGAAATTTTACAATATGGTGTTATGACTGAATTTTGGGGCGGGATTTTTACCCATCTTATTAAAGTGTTTCCTCTTAAAGATTGTTTATAGTTAGTCAAGTGTACATATTTAAACTACTTACGTTATTCTGACACAAGCAAGACCTATAGTCTGAGCCATAGAGCGAGCTAGTCAGATCCTCATCAGGTTACTCTGAGGATGTAGCTTTATACAGACTGAATTGTTGTGGTGTGTTAGTATCATAAGTCGCAGGTCTGATCTGTACCCACTCACTTTAGTTCAGAGACCCTTATGACTTTGGCAGGTGTGTGTGTGTGTGGTGGTATATTTGTTCTGTTGCCTCACATACACTACAAACACAAGGGGACTGATATTAGGAATGAACTACACAAATTTGTACTGGGCTAGCTTAAATTGTATCTACTGGGTGTGTGTCTGCTTACTACCTTGATCTGAGTCAAACAACACTTGGTAAGACTTTGCGGGTTGTTTGGCTTTTGGACATTACCTCTGCTTCCATTGTGCAAGAAATCCTGCAGTCTGATTGGTTTCCAATTGTGAACGCACCTCCAAGACATCATGAGTAGTAACTGACTTTTCATGAACAATTGGCCTCCTCACAAAGTGGGTGGGAGAGCCTCACAATAGAGCTTCCTTTTTACCAGGAATTGCTCAGTGATGTGTGTATACTACACACAAAAAGCAATACGCCTGGCTTTGGGGGCTAGAGTAGAGCTTGTAGAGGTCAGAGAGAGTTTCTTCCTCTCCTGATTCTCCTCATACAGGGAATGGTGAAAAACAACCTTGTGAGGAAAGTCATTTATTTGGAGTATGATCAGCAGCAGTACCCTTGTCCTGATGCTGTATTTATATTTTTCAGATTGATTGATGTCCGCTAACTCAAATAATGTCACTTGCCAAAGCTTGGAATTGGCTGTGTGATTAAAGGGCCTTAATGGCAGTTTAAACATCCTAATGGAATAATTCAACCAGCCAAGAAATTGGATCAAGAAAAAGCTTTAAAGAGTTTACTTAATTATGTTTAAGACTTTTTAAATCAATATTATTGTGATTTTATTGTCAATGTGATTCACATTGGGTTGAAAATGTTGTATTCATTCAACTGTAACCATGTTGTAAATGATACTGTTGCGCAATAAACTATTTGCATATCAAGCATCAGCCTTTACATGCAGTACCTCCCTGTTGACTGTACTGTGTGCTTACGTGAATAGTGTGTGTTAATGGCCTGAATAAAGCAGGGACTCCACACAGCCTAAGGGCTTTATAGAAGTCTGTGATTGCCTTTAGGCTCCCTTGGTTACGTTTTTAATGCTGGTCAATAAAGTGTTCTCCAGGGAGAGGTGTGAAGTAGTAATTGCGTCTCTTCATTGGGTGTGAAGAGAAACATGGGCCCTAACAAGGTTATTCACATGGTCATCCACAAATGACCCCTCAGAGGCCCATCTTTAAGCCTCAGCACCACTCATAAAGGCCAATCACGTGAGGAATTTCCTGTTCCCGGTAGCCCTTAACAGCTGGGAAGAAAAGCAGGGGACTTGTGAAAGGGGAGCTCCCAGTGGGGAGGGGGTTTATTATTTTTAAGCTGATCTAAACACCTGTGCCACCCCCCACTCCTCTGTTACCTCCCTCTTACTCCCCATTCTCACCCACCCCCCAGTAGACACCTTTTACTGACGTGAATACACAGCAATTTGTCGACAAACTTTTTAATGAGTTGGCCCAGATCAGTGAGTAAGCTTATTAGTGTCTGGTTTGATATTGGTGACATCATGTGAATGGTGTGTAATACTGTTCCTCCCTCACTCTCAGTGTAAACCTCCCTCCCTCCTCTAATCCCTGATTGGAATGGCAGGATGGTTGGGCTACATCAGACCTTGTTTGCAATGCCACACATATAGTAGAGAGAGACAATGTGTAGTTTCAGTTTCATCACGGATGAGCTTCAATAAAAATGAACGCCATTTTTTGTACACTTTTATGTTGTTGACAATTGCAATTAAATTGTACATCTAGTGCATTATCTGTTTATGGTATTGTGACGTTCTTAACAGTGGCTATTAATAGACAATCAGCAGCAAACTTGTGATTGTGAGATTCAAGACGTTTCTTCATATGCAAAAGTAGAAATCTACTTTCAACCTAATTCACTTCATTCCACTGTGTTCCTGATCCAGCAGGTTGCAGCAGTGATGTGTCCGTCAGTCTGTCTCTGCACAGACGGATGTTCCTGCCTGGCCAGACTCTGGCTGCCTCTTTCTCTTTTCTTCCTTTGCTGAAGCCACTGCCTCATTGCTATGCACTGCACGCACAGCCAAGCGTATGTTGATCCACAGGACTTGGGAAAGAGAAAGCAGGGGGAGTGGGTGGGACATTACCATTCATTCCATCTTCTCATTTACATTGTAACCGTCAAAGCAAAGCCTGGTTGTTTTTCGCCAACGCTGGTCACTCTAGATATGAATATGGTCCATAGTCCTGCTACCAGGGGTCCCGGGGGAGGGGAGTTCCACTATCTTAGGTTGAGAGACACTTTACAGTTGGACTTAAACTGTTGTAAATGATCATGAAAAAGCTACGATTTTGAAGACAGTTTTACTACCAAGCAGCCCAGTATAACCAGAGCACTTTTGGAACCTCTACTCCATCCCCCCCTTACAGCCAGCCCCCCTTACCTCCAACCCCCCTTACCTCCAACCCCCCCTTACAGCCAGCCCCCCTTACCTCCAACCCCCCTTACCTCCAACCCCCCTTACCTCCAACCCCCCCTTACAGCCAGCCCCCCTTACCTCCAACCCCCCTTACAGCCAGCACCCCTTACCTACAACCCCACCTTATAGCCAGCCCCCCTTACCTCCAACCCCCCCTTACAGCCAGCACCCCTTACCTCCAACCCCCCTTACAGCCAGCACCCCTTACCTACAACCCCCCCTTACAGCCAGCACCCCTTACCTACAACCCCCCCTTATAGCCAGCCCCCCTTACCTCCAACCCCCCCTTACAGCCAGCACCCCTTACCTCCAACCCCCCTTACAGCCAGCACCCCTTACCTCCAACCCCCCTTACAGCCAGCACCCCTTACTTCCAACCCCCCTTACAGCCAGCACCCCTTACCTCCAACCCCCCTTACAGCCAGCACCCCTTACCTCCAACCCCCCTTACAGCCAGCACCCCTTACCTACAACCCCCCTTACAGCCAGCCCCCCTTACCTACAACCCCCCCTTACAGCCAGCACCCCTTACCTACAACCCCCCCTTACAGCCAGCACCCCTTACCTCCAACCCCCCTTACAGCCAGCACCCCTTACCTCCAACCCCCCTTACAGCCAGCACCCCTTACCTACAACCCCCCTTACAGCCAGCACCCCTTACCTACAACCCCCCTTACAGCCAGCACCCCTTACCTCCAACCCCCCTTACAGCCAGCACCCCTTACCTACAACCCCCCCTTACAGCCAGCCCCCCTTACCTACAACCCCCCCTTACAACTAGCCCCCCTTACCTCCAACCCCCCCCCCCTTACAACCAGCCTCCCTTACCACCCCCCTTATCTCCAGCCCCACTTACTGCCAGCCCCCTTTACCTCCAGCCCCCTTTACCTCCAACCCCCTCTTACTGCCAGCCCCCTTACCACCCCCCCCCCCACCCCCCCTTATCTCCAACCCCCCTCACTTCTAACCACCATACCAGCCTCATTCATGCTTTATTTCTCAGTCTTCTTTCTTTCTTTCTTTCTTTCTTCCATTTGAGAAGGACTATGTCTATAAAAAAAAGAATGTTCTTGTTTCAGATGGCAGTGGAGGTGAAAATGGTCTGTTAACAAGCAGGTGCATGGGCCCTAAGCAGCTGTTTTTGGTACTCAAGACGAGGCGGCCTGGCTGCCTCAAGCACTCATGTAATCCTCTCATGCAATTCACACTGTAATTGCTGAGATACAAGCTGCCAGGGCCCAATTTCTCCCCCTCCAATAGCAGTGTCCTCAGCAAACACAGACCTCTGCATTAATTGAGAGAGAGAGAGTGTATATTCTGTGAGTTCCCTTCTTGAGGTACCGGCATCGTCAACAACTTGAGCTGAAGTCTGGCGGATAGGCTACGGGCGGTGTGGGTTATTGTATAGTATAGTGCTCTTCCCTTCTAAGGCCTCGTTTGAGCTATGTCTGCCTCTATCTCATCGTTTCATCAGCCACAAAGGTTTCTTTTATACCCCTCTACAGGAAAAATACAGTTTTATTCTGTCTAAACTGAACATGTCTTTAAAAAAAACATTGTAGTTTCATATGCTATATTATAAATAGGCTTTGTTTAATTTACTTTATATAATATGTGCATATGGAAATTATATTTATGTACATGTTTAAATAGACAGGTAAAACCTTTTTGGATTCAACAGGTTGTTTTGTTTGAGGAGAGGTGGTCTGGAATTTCCTAATATTCCATGCATCTGCAGTAAGACTCCCAGGAACAGTTGGCTTGAGGGATGGATGGGATGCTTCACTGAGTTTTCTGTGACCATTTCAGTTTACTTATCCCAGAAGCTGAATGGACCAATCAAAAGAACGCTCAGTGTGTCGTGTGGTGTGGGTTAAGTTGTTTTCCAATGCCATGAATACTTTTGGGGGATTTAGCTCTTGGCCCCTGAAAGTAAAGGAATGCGCTTGCTCGCAAAAGGGGCTGTGGTGGATTTAAGCTGCTGTCCCCATCACTAAACCAAATTCTTTTGCCCCTCGCGAGGTCCCCCCAGGGATGACACAGCTCATTGATGCGTCTCTCTCATTAGCATTTTACCAGCTCGCCTCACTCATTTCACAAGCAATCTGTCATGAGAAAAAATGAAGAATGTGCTCCATTTGCATTACTTTTTTCTTGTTCCTCATTTGGTCATTGTAATCTGCCCCAGCCTATTCAACTTTCCCAGGGAAATCACAGAAATCATATCAAACCAAGGAGAAGACTCAATTTTAAGGATGAAGAGAAAAAAGGGATGGAAAGAAGGCAAGAGAGAGGCGGTAAAGTGGGAGAGGAAGATAAGACCCAGGGCTACGGTGCTCATATCTGCAACTTATTTTTGTGTGTACAGCACACAACTTTTTGTATGGGCTACAACACTTTTTGCATGCTTGATTGGTTCTGAATAGACAGTGATGCTGTTTAAAAAGTAGATATTACTTTGCACTTTATCATTAGTATCACAATAATATAAACAATACAATTGGCAAGGTACAATTATCCTTCATTAGCAATATGCTACCAGAATAGTTTCTTATGTTTGACTTTTGTGAATGATGGTGCCTCAACATATGACCAGGTCAGATTTCCATTTGAAGAGATGTGTGTTGGTTAACAAGATCATTAGAAGGTGATCTGCTTCAAACTGCTCTGCTGATCAATAACCACCTGTTACAGATAATCCACCATACCAAAGTGAAAACGTACGTTAGACATTTGGATTAAATGAACTTTTTTGACTTGATGTTGATTTTATGATCAACATCAAGGTGGCAAATGTATACATTTGTAATGTCATTTTTGTCCAATTTGACATTGGATTTATTGTTATAGGTCCATTATTATTTCTTATCAAGGTCACCGAATGAAAATACTTTGTACGTAATTCAAAGCTTATGAAAACAGACCATGGTTGGCTGATCTCTCAAAATAATAGACTGTCTTCCCAGCCTCTCGAGTGGGTTAGTGCTGATCAGAGTGCAATTTCATTAATAATAGTTAATTGATTTAGCCTTGGAGGGGGGCTGCTGTGTCTCCCTCTAGTCCCTGCCTACCTGCGGTGCTGATGGGAAACTGTTGTCTAATCCAACACTACATCCAGCTCATTTTTAGATGATGGGATCCTCTATTATCTTACCTCTTTGGGAGGCAAGGAGCAATCTTATTTTAACAGGCATCTCCACACTGAGCGTGTGACAGACATACACACACACACTTGCGTGCACACACATATATATATATATATATATATATATATACACACACACACACACACACACACACACACACACACACACACACACACACACACACACACACACACACACACACACACACACACACACACACACATAGACCTGATTAATGGCCGCTAATTAGCAATGTTAATGACCAGGTGTCCGAAAACAAGCCAGCTTCTCTCAGCATGGAGGGGCTTCTCATTGAAGGCCTGCAAATCCATTCCAAGTGACCCCTTCCCCTCAGCTGGCAGCCCCTGATGCGCAGCCCTCTCATTACCTCAGAGAGCAGCTCAGAGGGAGGCCAGGGCCTGAGAGCCGGCCGCGTTCCCATTTCCACCCAGGCTTGTATTAATTAAGATCAGGATTTGCCAAGACTGTGGGGGTGCATTCTGGGAGCAGAGGGAAGGATGGCGAAGGAGGTTCAGCAGGAGGAGGTTCAGCAGGAGGAGGTTCAGCAGGAGGAGGCTCAGCAGGAGGAGGCTGAGTATTAACCCTTTCTGTAGTGTGCCTCGGCCATGTCGTATCCCCCAGCCCCCTGCAACATTGTCCAGTCAACAAGTGCAGTGAAACAAACAAGCCTCCCATATTAGAATGCCGTTATCTTGGGGGAAGTCTGGCTGTTAGGGCTGCCACAGGGAACCCCTTTAAAGTACAATTTTCACCTTCAAATGATATTTTCCATTATACAGTGCATTCAGGCCCCTTGACTTTTCCCACATTTTGTTATGTTACAGCCTTATTCTAAAATATATATATTTTTATGTTCCTCATCAATATACACACAATACCCCATAATTCTTGCACGTTTATGAAAAATTAAAACAGAATTAGCTTATTTACATAAGTATTATTCAGACCCTTTGCTATGAGACTCAAAATTAAGCTCAGGTGCATCCTATTTCCATTGATCATCCTTGAGATGTTTGTACAACTTGATTGGAGTCCACCTGTATAAATTCAATTGATTGGACATGATTTGGAAAGGCACACACTTGTCTATATAGGTCTCACAGTTGACGGTGCATGTCAGAGCAAAAAACAAGCCATGAAGTCGAAGGGATTGTCTGTAGAGCTCCGAGACAGGATTGTGCCGAGGCACAGATCTGTTTGGAACCACGAAGACTCTTCTTAGAGCTGGCCTCCCGGCCAATCTGAGCACTCGGGGGAGAAGGGCCTTGGTCAGGGAGGTGACTAAGAACCCGATGGTCACCCTGAAAGAGCTCCAGAGTTTCTCTGTGGAGATGGGAGAACCTTCCAGAAGAACAACCATCTCTGCAGCACTCCACCAATCAGGCCTTTATGGTAGAGTGGCCAGACAGCAGCAACTCCTCAGTAAAAGGCACATGACAGCCTGCTTAGAGTTTGCCAAAAGGCACCTAAACGGCTCTCAGACCATGAGAAACAAGATTCTCTAGTGTGATGAAACCAAGATTGAACTTGATGAAAACCTGCTCCAGAGCTCTCAGGACCTTAGACTGGGGCGAAGGTTCATCTTGCAACAGGACAACAACCCTAAGCACACAGCCAAGACAATGCCGGAGTGGCTTTGGGTCAAGTCTCTGAAGGTCCTTGAGTGGCCCGGACTTGAACCCGATCGATCATCTCTGGAGAGACCTGAAAATAGCTGTGCAGCGACACTCCCCATCCAACCTGACAGAGCTTGAGAGGATCTGCAGAGAAGAACGGGAGGAACTCCCCAAATGCAGGTGTGCCAAGCTTGTAGCGTCATACCCAAGAAGACTCCAGGCTGTAATCTCTGCCAAAGGTGCTTCAACAAAGTACTAAGTAAAGGGTCTGAATACTTATGTAAATGTCATATTTCTAAAAACCTGTTTTTGCTCTGTCATTATGGGGTGTTGCTTACATATTGATAAGGAAAAATAACAATTGAATAACGTAACAAAATGTGGAAAAAGTGAAGGGGTCTGAATACTTTCCGAATGCACTGTATCAATATGATAATTGATTTGATTTCCATGAGTAAATCTGACATGGTCCACTATTTGAATAGAAGACTACTCTTGCTGTGAGGACACAAGTAAAGTTACAAATCGTGAGGTCATTAAGAACAGAGGAGTAGCCTACCTCAGTTTACCTTCTGGCTCTTTGTTAGTCTCACAACACGTGAATGGTTCACCCCGGCCTCTGGTGTAAACAGCTCTGCCCATTGGGCTGTTAATGTGCAATTACTGCTATTGTTACCAGTACTACTCTACTGTAAGCAAACAACACAAATACAACACTTCCCATGCTTATATTTTTTTCTAATGACTGTTATTTTTGCCTTCACGGCATGATCTGCAATTAGAAGTTTTACAACTGGCAATGCCAAGTCAAACTGGTGGGGACACTGTAATATCAGCTCTAGCTGCTTTTTATTTCAGAAATGGACATGCAACCTGGAATGTCATTCCGAAACCATTAATACACAGAAGGAACTACAGTAGACTCCTACAGTAATATATGCAGTGGCTTAGGACTGTTATGAATGTGTGGCTTAAACTAGATCTTGTTCCAGGGTAATGTTTCTGATTTGGGACCGGTGAACTGTATGACACGAATCAGGAGTTGGCTGCTATGTCCTCCATAGTATTTACCTGTGTGAAGTGAATTTGAAGCAATTAAAAGTTGGGCTGATGTTGAGAGAAATGAAGAAGAAGCTGATGGAATGGGACTATTGTCCAGCACATCAGGATGCAGACAGTCGGGCTCCATGGTCCTGCTGTACTCAGACCCTGTTAATCTGCCTGCTGTAATAGCACGCATTGATGACTAGGAGAGCAACGGCACTCAAGGCTAACCAGTAATTAAGGAGGCATTTTCTCGTTAAGCTTTAGCATCCTGGTTATGTTCTACTTCATTACCCTTTATGCTAAAACCTGCATTCATGAGAGGCAGGAAATCTTGTTGCAATTAGGCATGGGATATGTCTGAAGCAGCAAAGGGAAGGTAGCGAGGAATACTGTGCTGTGGGAGTGCGATATTGAGGACATGCTGCTCATGTTTTGTGGCCAGATATGAACAAGGCTGCGGATGTGCAATTTAAGTGAATTTATCGTCTCTTGATTAGCTTGAGTTTGAGTGAGAAATTGTGAAAAAGTGCAGGTCTCCCCTCTACCTCTCACCCCACTCTCTTTTTATTTCTCCTCATCTCCCCTACCACTTTCCACTCTTTCTCTCTCTCATTCACTCACTCAGTCATATACGTGCGCGCACACACACAGGTTGGATTTCGTGATAACCAGTGGCAGGACTAAGATGGTAAGGTTAATTTGCATCCATTCTCGGGCACAGGAGTGGGAAAGTAGCATTCATCACACAGTGTGCCACGGAACTCTGGTTCCCACACACTCTGGTTACATCATTACGGGGGTTTGTGAGCAGGGCGTCCAATAGAGCCCTGGGGCCACGGTCAGCTGACCTGGGCATGAAAACACGGTGGAAACCCTATCCCAGCGATGTGATTTCAGCCGGAGCACACTGATGGCTGCCTCGTCTCTCTCGCCGCACTGCAATTTTCAGCTTCAGTTTCACCTTTGCTTTCATGCTAAGCTGTCGGATCCCAAAGGTTGATGAGTGTGTGTGTTTGTGTATGTGTGTAAGACAGTGAGCAGGCTGGACCGGGCTTTGTGCTCAGGTGCCATGGTGGAGCTTCACATACTGTAGCGGCTATACAACAAGCTGCCCTCTCCAGAGTATCTTCCTTTTTATAAACTGGGTGGGTCGAGCCCTGAATGCTGATTGGCTGACAGCCGTGGTATATCAGACCGTATACCACGGGTATGACAAAACATTTATTTTTACTGCTCTAATTACTTTGGTGACTAGCTTTTAATAGCAGTAAGGCACCTTGGGGGTTTGTGGTATATGGCCAATATACCACAGCTAAGGGCTGTATCCAGACACTCCGTGTTGCGTCATGCATAAGAACAGCCCTCAGCCGTGGTATATTAGCCATATACCACACCCCCTCGTGCCTTATTGCTTAATTAAATCTTGAACCCCTGCGTGCATACACACACACACACACACACACACACACACACACACACACACACACACACACACACACACACACGCACACACACACACATTCATAATTTAACCTGCTGGGATTTTGAACACTAGAGGGAGACAAAGAATGATACGAGCAACATTATTCTTTTATATTTTGGTTAATTTAGCGATTTTATATATTTTATTTAATCCCTCTGTTTTCTACAAATGTAGTGTGGCAAAGGTCCAATCCTTTGAGTTATTGTAACTCAAATGGCCATAAGTGTTTACTCAATCCATACAACCACAGCCAGATGAGAAACATTACGGCCAATCATATTTATTTTAATTCATAACATGTCGGTGTAACCCCTATAAACAGAGATTGCTGACTAGTGCTAATTGAATCTCTGCTAGTGCTGGAGGAAGCATTATAGATGGTCACCTCTGGTCTCCCTGGTTCAGAAGAGTTGTGTGATTCATTTGTGACCAATACCCAGAGGCTCTGGAGGTTGCTTCTTAGGGTTAATGAAAAGCAACCTATGTGGTGTGTTAGCCTCATCTTATTTGTATCATAAACTCAACCAGTCCTTTAGGACAATGCCAGTAGGATATTAGCAGGTTCTAATCTTCAGCTAATAATTCAGTGCTTCAGGGACTTGACACATGGCATAATCAAAACAGCCTTTATCAAAGGGTAGCCAAGGATTACACAGCATGTTTCTGCAGCAGATATTAGACAAAGGTCCACCGGTTGGAGTATTATTAGCACTCTGGACTACTAAAGACCCTCCCCCTAAATCTATCTCCTCAAGCATACAATCCAACTAGTCAGCCAGGGGAAACAGCAGCGGAATGAGCTGCTCTCTATGGGCATGCACAGGTCAAATATTAATAATAATTTGGCTGGAGATTCCTTCCGGTTTGTTTGTGAAGACTGTCAGGGATGAGAGTAGTGATCCTCTGCCTGGTCAGTGCAGTGAGTGACACGCCTCCTAGTCATTGGAAACTCGATCATAGATCAACCCCTAGGTGGTAAATTCACCCAAACTTGATTGTTAATTCTCTAGGCACTCTGACTCATGGTGAAACTAGAGAGGCCTATAAGACACAAGCGGCGAGCCTCTTCATGTCACATAATTAGAATTGCGGTTGACGCCTATTTCCTTATCTTTACTGCGGGAAGTAAAGCATGCTGTTCTACTTTGATCACATTAACAACATATTTGTCACCCTTATATCCACAATTTATATGACGTTTAGGCTACATGTTGCATGCTTTTGTTAAGACCAGCATGAGCCACACACAGGCCTACATATCATCCTTAATGATATGATACACTCCACTTCACTTCTTTTATCTGTCCCACACAAACCAAACAGCACAGTATTTATTAGACCCACTGGCTGAACTTGGGACTGTCTCTAGAATCCATACTGAAAGTCCCAAATTGAATCCAAGCAAGCATGACAAAAGGGCCCCATGCAAGAAACCACAACTGTAATTGCTACTAAGGTGTGACTATTACAGCAACTGGGGTAATGTGAACCTCTCTAAGTCCTCCCAGATTTAAACATGCTCTCTCTGTGCCCGGCAGGCAGCACACAGCGTTGTATGCTGGCTCGCACCTCATGCATTTCTCCCTCCCGAGCCATGTTACCTCTCAATTGTGTGTAAGCCTTAGCCTACTCCACTTGACAATCAAGGCCAAAAGCGTTCCTTTTTTAAAGAGAGACATTGTGAATGTTCTATTTTCCCTATGTTATTAATGATGTGAAATCAGCCTGTAATGGCAATGGATTTTCCAAGGTTTATTGTTTGTTGTTCCTTAGTGTTTATGCTTGCAATTCGTTTAATTTAATTTTGATATAGAAATGTTATATTCTGATCAAGGACCCTGTTTTATTATGGGGGAACCTTGTTTTTAAAGTCGGTGCTTAATGACTTTTTGAATGACAGCCCCACTGCATTGACATATATTATTAATTGGTTTTCTCTTCCTTCTTTTGAAATGTCTAATTCGTTTTATAGAAATGACAAAATAACACACCATTCTGCCTGGGTTTCAACCGAACAGAAATGAGTTGGAGTTATTAAATATGATTGTTAATGAAATGTCAATGAAATGTCAATGAAATGTCAATGAAATGTCAATGATCTTGCATGTTTTGATCTAACTTATTCTAGAACTTATTTTATAGCTAGCCATGCTGTTATTTTGTCCACAGGTACTGGTATCTCTTGAAAATGACCGGTTTGAAATGTGAACTTGCACACTCACACCCAGCCACATCAAACCTGCGTCTGCTATTTGTTTTCTGGGTTGGGTGGGTCCCTGTGGTCTGTGGGGGAAGCAGGGCCATGGCTGTCCTGCCAGTGATTTTGAACCTTTGTGAACCCTCACCATTTTGAATGGATGGGAGGCTGTGGCTTTTCATCCCCGCTGCCTTCAGGTCCCTACCCTGTTCCCATTTCAGTCTCCTGGGAATGGGCGGAGGATCCCTCTCCTTTCTCTCTCCGGTGCTAGTTGTCTTCATCCCCTTCCCCTGAGGGCTCCCAAAAAGACCAGAAGCCCTTCCTGTCCCATTGACCCCGGCACGACGGAAGAATAACTTGATATCAACGTACCTGGCTTCCGTTTTTCATATTCCACAATTGTTCCCCTGTAATAAATAGGGGACATAAAAGGCTGACGGTAATAAGAGCTATATTAGCTCACCACCAGCTAAAGAGAGGGAGCTATGTTAACTCACCACCAGCTAAAGAGAGGGAGCTATGTTAACTCACCACCAGCTAAAGAGAGGGAGCTATGGTAACTCACCACCAGCTAAAGAGAGGGAGCTATGTTAACTCACCACCAGCTAAAGAGAGGGAGCTATGTTAACTCACCACCAGCTAAAGAGAGGGAGCTATGTTAACTCACCACCAGCTAAAGAGAGGGAGCTATGTTAACTCACCACCAGCTAAAGAGAGGGAGCTATGGTAACTCACCACCAGCTAAAGAGAGGGAGCTATGGTAACTCACCACCAGCTAAAGAGAGGGAGCTATGGTAACTCACCACCAGCTAAAGAGAGGGAGCTATGGTAACTCACCACCAGCTAAAGAGAGGGAGCTATGTTAACTCACCACCAGCTAAAGAGAGGGAGCTATGTTAACTCACCACCAGCTAAAGAGAGGGAGCTATGGTAACTCACCACCAGCTAAAGAGAGGGAGCTATGGTAACTCACCACCAGCTAAAGAGAGGGAGCTATGTTAACTCACCACCAGCTAAAGAGAGGGAGCTATGTTAACTCACCACCAGCTAAAGAGAGGGAGCTATGGTAACTCACCACCAGCTAAAGAGAGGGAGCTATGTTAACTCACCACCAGCTAAAGAGAGGGAGCTATGTTAACTCACCACCAGCTAAAGAGAGGGAGCTATGGTAACTCACCACCAGCTAAAGAGAGGGAGCTATGGTAACTCACCACCAGCTAAAGAGAGGGAGCTATGTTAACTCACCACCAGCTAAAGAGAGGGAGCTATGTTAACTCACCACCAGCTAAAGAGAGGGAGCTATGTTAACTCACCACCAGCTAAAGAGAGGGAGCTATGTTAACTCACCACCAGCTAAAGAGAGGGAGCTATGTTAACTCACCACCAGCTAAAGAGAGGGAGCTATGGTAACTCACCACCAGCTAAAGAGAGGGAGCTATGGTAACTCACCACCAGCTAAAGAGAGGGAGCTATGGTAACTCACCACCAGCTAAAGAGAGGGAGCTATGTTAACTCACCACCAGCTAAAGAGAGGGAGCTATGTTAACTCACCACCAGCTAAAGAGAGGGAGCTATGGTAACTCACCACCAGCTAAAGAGAGGGAGCTATGGTAACTCACCACCAGCTAAAGAGAGGGAGCTATGTTAACTCACCACCAGCTAAAGAGAGGGAGCTATGGTAACTCACCACCAGCTAAAGAGAGGGAGCTATGGTAACTCACCACCAGCTAAAGAGAGGGAGCTATGTTAACTCACCACCAGCTAAAGAGAGGGAGCTATGGTAACTCACCACCAGCTAAAGAAGAGCCATGAACACTTGACACCATGCATTTACTTATGGGTGGGGAAGGGGAGATGGGGAGGCACTCACAACTTATTTATCTTCTTTGTGATTCCCATTCTCTTTCGAAAGATAGCATGCTGAATATTTTTTTATGTTATTATGAATACAAAAGTCACCCTGATCTTTTTGTGTCCGGCATGGGATTTTAATGTTCCACAGAGAGGTTAATTGCATATTTGACCTTAAAGATAAAGTGCCTCTACATTTACTGCTATCCCTCAGAACCTATGGCAGGAAAGTCACCATTATTAGCTTTTTCTCATTCTTTTGTTGAGGTTGATAGTCCATTAATACACTGTTTGGAGATAATGCCAATTGTGCTTGATTGTACATAGGCTGTGATAACTTGAACATTTAACTCCAATTCTCCTAGGTTGTTATTATCTAGTCCAATATTTAAGTGAAGAACGTAGTCTGGACAGTAACTGCTTATACAGTGCTGTCAATCAAATTGTTTTCTTCAAATGAACCTCATTGCACTAGTTGATAACATGGTGTTGAATACATCACTGAAGATATGTTTTATGACTTGTAAGTGAGTTCAGGTTATTAGGGAGGTCATAACCTACAGTCTGTAGATACATTTTGAAATGAATGCTCTTAAAGCTGATTCATAAACATGTACTGAAACAAAGTTGGCTGATGTTGTCATCACTTGTATGTGTAGTGCATTAATCCCTCCTAAAAGTAATAAGCACTGCTTCTGACAAGAACCTTTTAGAAGACATTTTGAGTTCTGTCCAATTGAGATAAGGCTCAGTTGACAGGCTACTGCAAATTGGAATGACTGTACCTGCCAAGGCAAGAGAAGGAAGCCGTTTTGGGGGTAGGAATGGGGAATGTACATACAAGCGTTAGTAACCCAAACTGCATAGTGTGACACTAAATCCCATTCCCCAAAACAAACAGCCACACACAGGAAGTCAGGAGACAGGCCCACAATCTACCGTGACATAAACTGGAATGAATCTATGAAGGGTTCCAGCTTGGTAAATACGTAAAACAACCTCAGAGGAGGGGTGGGATTATGTAAATGTCCCTAATTCTGACCTTAACGATCATCCAGGCATATGGCAGGCCTGAAGACAGGGCCTCCGCCCCCCTGTTCCCTTTCCTCCCCTGATCAGACTGTCTCCTCAGGGAATGGGGGATGATGACTTGCTACCTGTCTCATTTACCTGATCACAAAGCCTGATACGGTGACAGAGCGAGAGAACAAGAGAAAAAACAACTCCTCCAACTCACTGCTGCTCTGCTGCTCTTCTCCAAGGCAGTGCTGTGGTAAACACATGTAGGGCCTACTTAGCTATCCACTTTGTTGTGTGTAACGGAGATGGTCTATGTTCTTGTGTATTTTGGTGGGAGGTTTTGCATGATTGTCCCCCACGATGAAGTCAGGGAGGGGACTGTGGATTTGTTTATGTCCATTAGTTTTAGAAGTGTTATACTGTACAGGTACGGTCTGTACAAGTTGCCCTGGTGGTGGTTTAAAACTCTTCTTTCGGTCTGTTTTTACCTGCATATTATCTTCGAGCCATCTGTATGAAGAGAACACCTGTACTAATGGTAAATGGCTAGAGGGCCACACACGCCTGAGTTATTGAACATAGTCTGTTGGTCCTAATCAAACAATGAGATGGTGATGGTGTGACAACAAAGTCCATGGTCCATTATTCACAGATTTTTGTTGTTTTCCTATGGGCTTGGTAGACACCCTCCCTCTGTGCTGGTTTAAGTTTAAGGAGTTGGTACTGGATGTTGTGTTTTTATCAGCTTAACAGAGAACTTCAATTGTTACTTTTAATTAGTTTGGGTGCTGAAGACTGTTGAGGCTCCTTGGTACAAGGTGGGGGACTGACAGAATGATAGACTATTATGCCAATCCTTGAAAGACCATCCTTCAGGTATCGGATGCCTAAAGTTGAGCTTTCTGGTCAACCAGACACCTCCCCTGGGACCCTCCTGGGCTGAGGGCTACCTCTAGCTCGCTGGCGGAGCGGAGACAGTCACCTGAGCCAGGATCAAAGCTGCTGCTGCTGCTTCTACCTGCTGGACTGCTGACTGGGGGACAACACACACACATCCCCTCCACTGCAGTGCACTCACCTCAGTCCCACAACTAAATGTCCGGTATATCCTGTGGGACTTGGTGTCCTAGACAAGGATAGACTCTCAATAGTGAGTCCCCTGTATGTAAGGGATTCATCATTTTTTACAGAAAAAATTAAAAAGCATACCTCCTTTAATAATTTAAAGGAATTTGAAAAGGCATTTGAAAAGGCAAAGGCGCAACGCTTGCTCACCATTAAAGGGATTTTGGCAATGAAGCCCTTTATCTACTTCCACAGAGTCAGATGAACTCATGGATACCATTTTTATGTCTCTGCGTGCAGTTTGAAGGAAGTTGCTAACTAGTGTTAGCGCAATGATGAAGTATATGGTAACTGCTAGCATGCTAGTAGATACCATAGACTTCCAGTCATTTCGCTAACGCTAGTTAGCTAACTCCAACTTTAACGCTAGTAAAACTACCTCCAACGTCCTTCATACTGGATGAAGAGACATACAAATGGTATCCATGAGTTAATCTGACTCTGGGGTATTAGATAAAGCGCTTCATTGACAAAATCCCGAAGTATCCCTTTAAAAACTCTTTGGCCTTCATCAGAGCCAGAAACGTCAAGCCTTTAACTTTGCTTAACCCTTTACACTTGTGGGAATTGGCCTATATGAATGGGCTAAATTGAAATATTTCTTCCAGAAGAAATATGAAAAGCATATGCTTAAGCATGGTAGCAATTGAAAGGGAACAGTTAGGAGATTATGGGAAAATTATTAGACCAAACGTGAGGAGACGACAGTTCACCTGACACAAGACTGAATCCAAACATTACACTGCTGATTTTATGTGCATTTTACATTTACAGTACTTTTCAGCACATTTGTTGATAACGAAATTTGAAAATAATAACATAAGAATATTCCTGGAAATGAGGGGTAGATGCAACATGACAAAAAAATGACAAGGGTTTGAGTGAGGACTAACTGGCCTCCAAAGTATACACAGTTCCTAAGTAATTTCAATGCACTTTTAGGACTCAAACAAGAGTCTTTAACTATAAGGTATTATTTTAGCTCTCCTAGCTGTGTTGTTGAGGAACTAAAGCAAGAACACTTGTAGTTGTTTTATTTGGAACACAACCCTGCATCCTCACCATCACACAATTACTGTTGTTGTTTATTCAAAACGGTCCAAAAACGGTCCATTATAAATCACAATCTGAGTCAGGTGGTATCATTTGAAAGCTTGTTCTATTACCAACATGATTCAAAGTTCTAAAATATAATCGTACAGTGATAGGCTTTCACAAGGCAATTCAGAGAAACAGATCTGCAATTTTCAACCTTTATATGGGTATGAGTGTAAAGGACTACATAAGCCAAAATAAAACGATGAGGTCCACCGCAACTGGAGGCTTAACAAGGTGTGTGCACCTCTGGACAGCATCACTGCTCTTATTTTGACCTGGGCAAGGAGCACAGACAGATCTGAGAAGGAGATGAAGTTTTCTAGGACCTCTCTATTCTCCCTGTTGGTTCTATTCAATGCCGTTGTGGCTATTCAAAGAGGTGGGAACATTTACACTGCTTAGATTGAGCGTGGACATTGTGGTGGCTGTTAAGATGGCCTAATTTCATTCTGCTCAAATGAAAGTAAGCCTCAGTGTTGATTCACAGGATCCAAATAAAGGCATTATGAAAATAATTTTATAATGACCCTCTCTAATGGAAATAATGATCTTTGCCGATTTGAGCAGAGGGCTGGAAAATGCAGGCGCACAAAGACTGATCATCAGGCCCAATTTTCCTTTATGGTGTTGTGAAAAACAGCATGGTAGAGATGAGTACAATGATGTCTTCATGTTGTGAATAATTATAATAATTTAAATCATAATGCTTTGATGATACTTATGCCACTGTTCTCCAGTTTGTTCCCAGTAGCCAATTGAGACCAACTTGGTCCCACATCTAATACCTCAGAACCCAAGTAAACACCTTAAAAAGGGTTATTAGGATTTAGTCTACACAGACAGAGTGCAATTCAGGGAAATGGGAAATTGAGCCTCAAGTAGGCCTTGGTAAAGATGAACCTGTTAGACAGCAAATGTTTGTGTCTTTAATGGCTTTCTGCTTGCCAAGCTTTGATCTTTGTAATTTGACATGTAGGATTACATTGACCAAATATATTTCCTCCTCTCATCAAAATGGAATATGCCCCCCCAAAAAATATATATATAGTTAGTCATTGTGTGAGGTGTGTAACATTTTGGTTCAACTGATTAAACTCAAGGCAGAAAATGTGTTGTAATACCGGAGCATATTAAAATCTAGTTCCAATTTAACTAAAAAGCTAATCCAAATATGGTGAAACTATGGTCATGGTTTAATGATTAAAGGCAATTGTTCTAGTAACCCTTAGCAACAGACTCGTATAGGAACCATTGAGTTAATATTATTGTTTCAGTACCTATGGCATGGTAGTCTGCCTATTTGAGCCGCTTGATTGTCATTGGTTTTGTAACTCAATGTATAGTACAGTACAAGTACACTAAATATGTTTTTAATATCATTAAAGGTAAGTGGTTTATTGATATGGGAAATGAATATTATTATTGACACTGTTTATATGATGTAAAAACAAAGTGCTTTCCTACTACTCCCTAAAGTGAGTGGTTTGTCATGTAGGGGTTAACTAGCAACAGACAAAGAGGTGTGATATTATCTGATTCTGGGGAACATTACTCAGTGTATCTACCTACTCAGGCAGGGAACCTGTAGCGTCTCATAACCCCTCCACTCCAACACTGGGAGGATATCTTAGCACCACAATGTGTAGCGTCTCATAACCCCTCCACTCCAACACTGGGAGGATATCTTAGCACCACAATGTGTAGCGTCTCATAACCCCTCCACTCCAACACTGGGAGGATATCTTAGCACCACAATGTGTAGCGTCTCATAACCCCTCCACTCCAACACTGGGAGGATATCTTACCACCACAACATTTAGCGTCTCATAACCCCTCCACTCCAACACTGGGAGGATATCTTAGCACCACAACGTGTAACATCTCATAACCCCTCCACTCCAACACTGGGAGGATATCTTAGCACCACAATGTGTAGCGTCTCATAACCCCTCCACTCCAACACTGGGAGGATATCTTACCACCACAACGTGTAGCGTCTCATAACCCCTCCACTCCAACACTGGGAGGATATCTTACCACCACAACATTTAGCGTCTCATAACCCCTCCACTCCAACACTGGGAGGATATCTTAGCACCACAACGTGTAGCGTCTCATAACCCCTCCACTCCAACACTGGGAGGATATCTTACCACCACAACGTGTAGCGTCTCATAACCCCTCCACTCCAACACTGGGAGGATATCTTACCACCACAACATTTAGCGTCTCATAACCCCTCCACTCCAACACTGGGAGGATATCTTAGCACCACAACGTGTAACATCTCATAACCCCTCCACTCCAACACTGGGAGGATATCTTAGCACCACAACGTGTAGCGTCTCATAACCCCTCCACTCCAACACTGGGAGGATATCTTAGCACCACAACGTGTAGCGTCTCATAACCCCTCCACTCCAACACTGGGAGGATATCTTACCACCACAACGTGTAGCGTCTCATAACCCCTCCACTCCAACACTGGGAGGATATCTTAGCACCACAACGTGTAGCATCTCATAACCCCTCCACTCCAACACTGGGAGGATATCTTAGCACCACAACGTGTAACATCTCATAACCCCTCCACTCCAACACTGGGAGGATATCTTAGCACCACAACGTGTAGCGTCTCATAACCCCTCCACTCCAACACTGGGAGGATATCTTAGCACCACAATGTGTAGCGTCTCATAACCCCTCCACTCCAACACTGGGAGGATATCTTAGCACCACAACGTGTAGCGTCTCATAACCCCTCCACTCCAACACTGGGAGGATATCTTAGCACCACAACGTGTAGCGTCTCATAACCCCTCCACTCCAACACTGGGAGGATATCTTAGCACCACAACGTGTAGCGTCTCATAACCCCTCCACTCCAACACTGGGAGGATATCTTAGCACCACAACGTGTAGCGTCTCATAACCCCTCCACTCCAACACTGGGAGGATATCTTAGCACCACAACGTGTAGCGTCTCATAACCCCTCCACTCCAACACTGGGAGGATATCTTACCACCACAATGTGTAGCGTCTCATAACCCCTCCACTCCAACACTGGGAGGATATCTTAGCACCACAACGTTTAGCGTCTCATAACCCCTCCACTCCAACACTGGGAGGATATCTTAGCACCACAACGTGTAGCGTCTCATAACCCCTCCACTCCAACACTGGGAGGATATCTTAGCACCACAATGTGTAGCGTCTCATAACCCCTCCACTCCAACACTGGGAGGATATCTTACCACCACAACATTTAGCGTCTCATAACCCCTCCACTCCAACACTGGGAGGATATCTTAGCACCACAACGTGTAGCGTCTCATAACCCCTCCACTCCAACACTGGGAGGATATCTTACCACCACAACGTGTAGCGTCTCATAACCCCTCCACTCCAACACTGGGAGGATATCTTACCACCACAACGTGTAGCGTCTCATAACCCCTCCACTCCAACACTGGGAGGATATCTTACCACCACAACGCCCATTCTCTCTGCTGGCCTAGCAGTCCCCCTGGAGCACTTGTTACTCATTTTACACTATTTAATTCAACCCGAAATCAAACCCCAAACCACTGACTGGAAGGACAGGAAAAGTTCTATCCGTCTTCTGGGAAGTATTAAATTAGCCTGCTGACAGATAGGAGACGGTAAGGTGTGCAGGAGGAGCATCCGGATGCTGCCTGGAAAGTGTGTCAGCTACCTGGGGGATTGGCCAAACAATACCGAGGGTGGTAGGGCTCAAACCAAGGGTTGCATTACTGGGTGGAGATCGGCCCCACCCTTTAAAGTTGTGAGAACCAAAACCTGGTCCTAGCTACAGGGAGGTTGGGGGGAGGATCAGAAGGCCAACAGACAGACAGACAGCCACACACATCTCCCAGCCTCACCCCCACCCCAGCCCAGGATCCTCTGCTGGCCAACTGTTCCCTGGCCACCAGGATACGTCCCAGGAGGTTGGCTGTGTGTTTGTGTTGTTTCTCTTGAAGAACCACAAGGCAGGCCAGCTCTTCCCCTCCCCTTCCTTCTTATCCCATATGGGCAATGGAGAGATGGATCACACCCACACATCGACCTAAAAACCACAGAGCATGTGCCTCAACAACTTATTCTAGACAAACTTGATAACTCATAACCTATTATCATAACTTATTATTCGGAAATCTATTGTTAGCTCCAGGAATACTGCTATACCTGCAAAATATGTATTTATTAACAAAGGCAGCACTTCAACATAGTCACATTGACCTTTGTCAAGGCAAGAAGTGAATCATTACTTTAGTGTGAATGTCAATGGAAATGATTTATAAAAACCCATTTAGAGGACGTAGGCTACAAATCCATAGTATGGCATACACTGTCTCAAAGGAAACTATCAATCTAATTAGAAGGAAAAACAACTCACAGATGCAGTAATTTTGTGGAACAAAAGTTAGATCTTTATTTTATGGAGCAGAATGGGGCCGATGATATCATTTTGAAACTTAAACCTTGGGAAACACTACTTCTATAATATTGTCAAGTTTAAAGCTGAGCTTAATGGCAACTCATGTTGTCTAGGTTACCTGAACATACAGTAAATGAAATTATCGTTGGCACCCTTCCCATGACAAGTCCCTTAGCCATGTTTGTTATTGCGTTGGTATCTCATTGTCTGTGACAGTGGTTTTCGAACCCCTTTTCGGGGAGCCCCAGACGTTTCACAATTTTGGTGTAGCCCTAAACTAACTCACCTGATCCAAGTAGTCAAGTATTTGATAATTAGTTCAAATACATGGAATGGCTGGGGGTCCCTGAGGAGAGGTTTGAAAATCCCTGGTCTGGGAATGATGTTGGGTGGATCCTTTAGAACCAGTGGGAAAAAGCATGCCATTGTCTCTTCTCAATAGGTATATCTTTGTAACTGGACTGCAACTGTTCGAGGCAGGAGGAAGCTGGATATCCACCCAAACAACCATCCTACTCTGTCGATGGTAGTGAACTTGGACTGTCCATCATAATCCAGTTGTTTTATGTGACAATACACTAATGGCAGTCTTGAAGCAGTCTTTGTATAGCCTGGTCCCATGCTGTGCTGTAGCCAGCTCTACTATTGTTATGATGCCATACTAGATAGGAGGTTCTTGGAAATGAAGGTAATATTCTTCAAGGAACTGTCAATGACAGATGTGATTTGCATGCATGTGAATTGCAGGCTTTCTAGAGGCATTATTAAAAGGACAATCTGCAGTTGCTACATCCATTTTTGGACTTGTAAATTAATGATACCCATAGATTCTTGAAGAATATAACTTATGAATACTTTATTAGCTTAGTTTGACTGTCATACTTCATCAGAACCCAAAATATAAGCTTGCTTTACTCCAATGTTTGTAAACAACATAGATCTGCCTAGAAATTTGGCTAAATTGTTCCAGCCCCATCCCTCAGCTTTTTACCAACACATTGTTGGGTGTCCACTTTGTTATTTAGGTGAATAAAGGTGAAATACAGATTGCCCCTTTTAAGCATAACAATAGCTTGTCTGGAAATATGTTTCTATTACTACACTATAGCTGGGCTAATAGCTATGCATTAACACTTTCACGAGAACCTCCAACCAGCACATCATTATTTTCAAATACACCTTCTGTAAATTAAAGCAAAGACTGACATTTTTTTTCTCTGACTTGAAACTATACATGTCTTTATTAATGGAATTTTGCCTGGGGCACATGTTGGGAATATACTTTGAAGCTCCAAGACGTTGATATTTTGCCAAAAGGAAAAAAGAAAAATTGGTTGTCTTACTTCCAAGCTGACACACCACGTTTTAAATAGATGAGTGAACAGTTTCATTACATTAGTAGCATCAGTCTCCACCCTTTGAAGCTGTGCCCCAGCACTTAGTAATTTGGTAACAGGTTGGAAATGGGCTGTGGGGTAAAATGAGACTCTGTTGTCCTGGTAACAACTACCCACCTCTTATTTTTGAATCAAGCATGTAGCATAATGTCTCATTTTGCTATATGGGGAAGACACTATTGTCAGCAAAATATCCAGGCAGCCACTCCTTTCCAACAGTTTACAGTAAACAAACAGGACAACTGGAACCAAAGTTAAACACCACATTAGCATTTTAATAACGTGTCAAGCTATTGACTCAATAGTTCTAACAGCTATTATTCGAAGAGCATGACATGCAAAATTAAATGGGCAGGAATGTATTTGCGATTTCCTTTTTTCCTCTGAGTAAACACAATACAGTTCTCCTAGGGCACCTCAACAAGACTGTTGTTGGATTTCCTATAGTTTCCTACCTAAGCAAGTGGCTATAGTTGTACTTAACGCCAATTGCTACTGTCACGCCCTGACCTGTTTCACCTGTCCCTCATTGCCGATTTCCACCGCCGACACCCCGGTCAGCCAGGTATGCGCCCAGGAAGGACGCCAGGTGGCGTCCCTAGGGGGGGGCTGGTACTGTCACGCCCTGATCTGTTTCACCTGTCCTTGTGATTGTCTGCACCCCCTCCAGGTGTTGCTGATTTTCCCCAGTGTATTTATCCCTGTGTTTCCTGTCTCTCTGTGCCAGTTCGTCTTGTATGTTATTCCAAGTCAACCAGCGTTTTCCCGTTCTCCTGCTTTTTGCTATTCTTCTTTTTCTAGTCCTCCCGGTTTTGACCCTTGCCTGTTTCTGGACTCTGTACCCACCAGCCTGACCATTTTACCTGCCTTGACCACGAGTCTGTCTGCCACTCTGTACCTCCTGGACTCTGATCTGGTTTTGACCTTTTGCCTGTCCACGACCATTCTCTTGCCTACTCCTTTTGGATTATTAAACATTGTAAGACTCCAACCATCTGCCTCCTGTGTCTGCATCTGGGTATTGCCTTGTGTCATGATAGTACGAACTGGACGTGACAGACCCAGCAGACTTGGACCAGCCCCGCCACGCTGTCTACCTGCAGGGAGCCACCATTGGGAGACATAAGGAGTTTGTACAGGGCCTTTTGGAAGGGCTCAGGTCCTCGACGGAACACCACGACCATGGTTTAAAGGCTATTATGGAGCAAATCAGGGCGTTAGCTCAGAGGTTGCCTGCCACCTCTGAAAAACCCCAATCACCCAGTAATTATTTCCCTCTCTGTGGTGAGTTTGTACAGCCTATCCCGGCTCCCCGAGAACCCTGCTTACCTCCTCCGGAGCAATATTCGGGGAATCCTGGTGCCTGCCAGGTCAGTGCTCGCTTATTTTTGAGCTACAGCCATCTTCGTTTCCTTCAGACCGATCGAAGATAGCGTATATCATTACGCTTATTTCGGGAAGGGCGCTCTCCTGGGCTACGGCAGTTTGGGAGCAACAATCTGCCATTTGTGGTCATCTGGAGGAATTTATGGCAGAGGTGAGAAAGGTATTTGAGACTCCGGTATCTGGGAGAAAGGAGGCCAGTAAACTGCTTTACTTATGTCAGAACTCCCGTGGTGTGGCAGACTACGCGGTTGATTTTCGCACGTTGGCCGCCAAGAGTGCCTGGAATCTGGAGTCTCTTTTCGATACTTTTCTGCACAGATTATCTGAGGATGTAAAGGATGGGCTAGCTGCTTGGGAATTGCCGGTGGACCTCGAATCCCTTATCGCCCTAACCATCAACATCAATGGACACCTAAGGGAACGTAGGAGTGAGAGGAGGTCTGGTCTCAGGCACACTCGTGCACCCGCAATGGCTCGTTCACCTTCGAGGGAATCCGGAAGTTTCCGAAGGAGGCTTTTCCGAGAGGATTCGAAGCCACCCGAGCACTCTCGTGAATCTACGATGGGTGAGTTGGATACTCCTGAGCCTATGCAGTTGGGAAGAGCAAGGTTATCAGTTGGTGGAACGCTCACAGAGGATGAACAGTAACTGTTGTCTGTACTGTGGAGGGGCAGGACATTTTATAGCTACCTGCCCTATTAGGAAACCCTTGTCTCTAGTGGGTACCAGCACTATGGTGAGTCAGACTGGGAGTTCCCTAATTCCCATCACCCGCACACCCTTTTTTGTGCTTGTGCTGTGGGGAGACCAATCTGAGTCTCTCCGAGTGCTCATTGACTCTGGGGCTGATGAATGTCTTATGGATTCCACGATAGCTTCAGAGCTTGGTATTCCCACTCAGCTTCTCTGTGCCCATGGATGCTAGGGCACTGGACGGCCACTCTATAAGTCACTCATAATACTGTGCCCGTTCAATTACAGGTTTCTGGTAACCACAGTGAGACTATACAGTTCCTCCTCATTGCATCTCCCCATGTTCCAGTCGTTTTGGGATTTTCCTGGCTACAAAAGCACAATCCGGTGATTGACTGGACCACAAGCTCCATCCTGGGTTGGAGCCCATTTTGTTCGTCCGTCTGCATCTCCTGCCGGAGCAGGGTTTTTCTTTGTGGAAAAGAAAGACAAGACCCTGCGTCTGTGCATTGACTACCGGGGACTTAATGACATTACGGTAACAAATCGTTATCACCTACCTCTCCTCTTCTCGCCGTTTGAACCTCTCCAGGGAGCCACCATGTTTTTCAAGTTGGACCTTCGGAATGCCTACCACCTTGTTCGGATACGCGAGGGGGATGAGTGGAAGACAGCCTTCAACACAGCCAGTGAACATTATGAGTACCAGGTCATGCCATTTGGACTCACCAACTGTTTTCCAGGCTTTGGTCAACGTTGTGCTCCGGGACATGCTAAATCGTTTTGTGTTTGTTTACCTTGTCGACATCCTGTTTTTTTCCCGATCTTCCCAAGAACATGTACTTTATGTCAGACAGGTTCTTCAGCGCCTCCTGGAGAACCAATTGTTTGTGAAAGCCAAGAAGTGTGAGTTCCACCGCTCTACTATCACCTTTCTGGGATATGTCATTGCTGAGGGCAATGTTCAGATGGATCCTGGAAAGGTGAAATAAGTGGTGGATTGGCCTCAACCAACGTCCAGGGTGCAGTTGCAATGGTTTCTTGGTTAAGCTAACTTCTACCGCCGTTTTCTTCGGGATTACAGCACCCTGGCGGCGGCCCCCCTCTTGGCACTCACCTCTCCCAAGGTACCGTTCAAATGGTCTCCAGCTGTCGACAAAGCCTTTGTGGACCTGAATCATTGGTTCACAACAGCTTCCATCCTCATCCATCCGGACCCCTCGCATCAATTTATGGTGGAAGTTGATGCTTTGGATGTTGGAGTGGGTGCCATCCTGTCCCAGCAATCTGCCCAGGACCAAAACCTTCATACCTGTGCCTTCCTGTCCCATCATCTCAATCCTGCAGAGAGGAAGTACGATGTAGGCAAATGAGAACTCCTGGCGGTTAAGATGGCGTTGGAAGAGTGGAGGCACTGGCTGGAAGGAGCCGAACAGCCATTCTTGGTCTGGACCAACCATAAAAACTTGGAATATCTCTGTACAGACAAGCGCCTCAAATCCAGGCAGGCCCGGTGGGCCCTCTTGTTTACCAGATTCAACTTCACCATTTACTACCGCCCAGGGTCAAGAAATGTGAAGCCTGACGCTCTCTCCCGCCGATACAGTTCCTCTGCCACACCCTCGACCTCTGAAACCATTCTCCGTACCTCATGCCTTGCTGTCACTGTCGATTGGGGTATTGAGAACCTGGTTCGCGAGGCACAATGCTCCCAGCCGAGACCTGAAGGGGGCCCGGCTAACCGTCTGTCTGTCCCTAACCCAGTCCGGTCCTGGGTACTGGAATGGGCTCATTCCTCCTGGCTGACCTGTCATCCACTAGCCTTCCTCTGACAACGTTTCTGGTGGCCCACAATGGTTCCTGACATCTCTGCCTTCGTCGCTGCATGCACAGTGTGTTCTCAGAACAAGACTCCACGGCAAGCTCCTTCTGGCCTCAGTCCAGATGTTTGTCCACCGCTGTCGACGTACCTGGAGAAGAGCCAGGGTGGCTATTCTAAAGACCAATTCCAGGTATTGTCGACAGCGGTGTGGACCGTCGCCGGACCCCGGCTCCCCGCTACTGCATTGGGCAGAGGGTATGGCTTTCCACTCGGGACCTGCCCCTGCGTGTAGAGTCCTGCAAACTGTCTCCCCGGTTCATTGGTACTGTTCCCATCTCCAGAGTCCTGAGTTCCACTGCTGTCCATCTTGTGCTACCCCGTACCCTCCGTGTCCACCCTACTTTCCATGTGTCCAGAATTAAGCTTGTGTCTCACAGTCCTTTGTCTCCTGTTTCCAGGCCCATCCAGCCCCCCCCCCCCCACGGGTAATCGATGGCTAGCCAGCGTATACGGTGAGATGCCTCCTGAAGGTTCGACCACGGGGCAGGAGTTTCCAGTATCTGTTTGACTGGGAGGGTTATGGCCCGGAGGAGAGGTGCTGGGTTCCTGCTAAAGACATCTTGGACCCGGCCCTCATCGCCGATTTCTACCGCCGACACCCCGGTCAGCCAGGTATGCGCCCAGGAAGGACGCCAGGTGGCGTCCCTAGGGGGGGGAGGTACTGTCACGCCCTGATCTGTTTCACCTGTCCTTGTGATTGTCTCCACACCCTCCAGGTGTCGCTGATTTTCCCCAGTGTGTTTATCCCTGTGTTTCCTGTCTCTCTGTGCCAGTTCGTCTTGTATGATTTTCCAAGTCAACCAGCATTTTTCCCATTCTCCTGCTTTTTGCTATTCTCCTTTTTCTAGTCCTCCCGGTTTTGACCCTTGCCTGTTTCTGGACTCTGTACCCGCCTGCCTGACCATTTTGTCTGCCACTCTGTACCTCCTGGACTCTGATCTGGTTTTGACCTTTTGCCTGTCCACGACCATTCTCTTGCCTACTCCTTTTGAATTATTAGACATTGTAAGACTCCAACCATCTGCCTCCTGTGTCTGCATTTGGGTCTTGCCTTGTGTCATGATAGTTACTGTATAAGTAACTGATTTCCACTGTGATATGTAAATATTTATGATAAACATGGAGTCTGATACCTATGCGCTTCATACACGTTAGATGGATTCATATTTCAAGACAGGAGCCTGGTTGTAGATCATGTCTCTTGAATGATGTGCCATAAGGCTCTCGTGTGTAATCCAATTCTCTTGCCATTGCCCCTAACCATTCAAAACCCAAGCTGCGTATTGTGTTTTCTCCAGAACAATGGCGTTTCTGCTGTGTCCCTGATGAAAGGTCACTCACACAAAATGTGAAATATAATCTGCTGTCGACGATGTTATCCAGGCCAGATTCATCCACTCTAACTGTTACTGGTCTGCTACAGTCAAACACGTTGATGCTACCCAACCATATAGCTTTTATCTAATATCAAAACATGTCTATAGTTGAGGTATTTTATTATATATTTCATATCTAATATTGTTGGGCAGGTAAAACACACTAATAAGAACTTTTGTCTGAAGTGAGAATCCCTATATTCCATAGCTGTTAATGTAAGCAATGGAGATACCGTTTGGAATATGTTTTGTGCTTTAGCAGACTACTCTGACTACTCTACTACTCTCTGTGTCCGTTCGTTGTCATGTCTTTCTCACCCATGCCGTCATTCCTTCCTGTGTTTAGTGACCCAGTTCTCTTTGACCAGGTCCGATATGCAGTTTAGGATGCTGCTGAGTCATATAAGAAAATAGCTGTGTATTTCCCAGGAAGAGACTGCTGCTGTCAAACAACCCTCTCTTATAAGAGAAATGTCCCTTGACTTCACACCCGTTACTGTGGCAGCTGGAAAGTTATGACGTTAATCAATTTAGAACATATGTGTCACTCATATTTATGAGTTCTCAGACGTTCCATGAGTTGTTCAGCTAGTGTGGTCGTAGTAACTATTTTGAGGGGATGGGACTTGTCCAGTGGCATCACCATGTCACAATATTCCCACTCCCCTTGGATTTTTAAATGGGGCACCAGCCTTGCTTCCTAATTTGCTCTACCCTGCGTATCCCAGGGAATATCTTGGTGGTGTCCAAATTGATTAGGCCGACATCATAAGCGGTGGACTGAGTGAAGAGGGGTATTGTGGGTAATTAGAGATTACTTGCAATCCGGTAGTTTGTATCATGGCTGGAGGTCGGGAGCGGGTCACTGCACATGGCAAACTTAAGGAACCGCCAATTCACGGGTGACGCCAACCCAGAGCAGTCAAGAAGAGCGACGCGTACAGAATGGTGGAGCCAGAGAGACTGGAGGGGCTGGCGACTGCAGTGGCACCGCTTCGCAGGCAGGGTGGCACTCAGTGAAATTAACAGGCAACTGCACCTACTGCCACATCGCATTCCAGACGGCTTCAGTCACTGACCCACTTTAGCTTCCCAGTGCCCCTCCCCTCCTCTCCTCTCTCCCTCCCCTCCTCCTCTTTCCACCCCCTCATCTCCTCTCTCCCTCCTTCTCCTCTTTCCCTCCCCTCCTCTCCTCTTTCCCTCCCCTCTTCTCCCCTTTCCCTCCCCTCCTCTCTTCCTTCCCTCCCCTCCCCTCCTCTCTCCCTCTTCTCCTCTTTCCCTCCTTTCATCTGCCCTCTCCCTCCCATTCCCCTCTATCCTCTCTCTTTCCTCACCTCTCTCCCCCCCTCCCCCTTACTCCATCCCCTCCTTTCTTCTCTTCTTCCTCTCCCCTCTTCTTCTCGCTCCCCTTCACGTGTCTCCAGCAGTGTTACTGACACAGCCCTGTCTGGTCAACTTATCATAGGCCAGACATATCTGATGATCAGTTATCTGTATTTTAGAATCACAACTTGAGTTTCCATGGAGACGGGGAAGCAGTTTGCAACTGAAGCAGTTTGAAAATTATGCAGGTTATTTTTCTCCTTCTCTCTAGCAAGCTAGTAGAGACCCATAGCCTTCCAGTCATTGCGCTAACGCTAGTTAGCATTGGCTCGCAAAACAACCTCGAACTTCCTTCATACTGGACACAGAGACACAAAAATGGCATCCACAAGTTCATCTGACAACATCTCGAAGTATCCCTTTAATGTCTCAGACAGAGATGCTTGCTATTATTCTTGTAATTAAGCCCTCATAATCATGCAAAAAGAAACTCTCGTACTTAAAAATAGTCAAGGTTGATTAAAAAAGACCTGTTGTTACCCCACTGAGAGTTGAATACCAGTTTAAATGTTTTTTTAATTCCCAGGCGCATTTACCATCTTCTATAGGCCTTGCATTGTGAGTGAACAGCCTAACGAGTTTGATACTGTAGCTGTCATTTGATCGATCTGATGAACCATGTCGAGAGGAAAGAAGACTCGGGTTTCACCAGAGTAATTTGGTTTCCCAGTCACTAATTACCTGCACCGTGGATTACAAGGCTGATTGACTGTCATTTAAGCATTTTAATTCACAGAATTATTTTTTTGCTATAGATTTTGTTTTGACAACCTATGCATGATAATATTGTTTGCGAAAGCGGCATTTTAGTTGATCAGAAGTGCATTGTCAATTGTACATAAGCAAACAAGACACAATTCCATAGAAAATGCCAAAATCTTCAGGGTCAAAGCTAAAATCCACAAAGTATGATATTTTATATTTAAACAAACTGGTATAAAAAGGATTTGTTCTTTAAGAGCTTGTATTGTTTGGAAACATTTCCCTTCCACGTCCCTGTATGCACAGTGATGTCCTCGCAGCAGATGTAGCTAGTTTCATTGCTCTCTCTTAATGGACTGAGATCTACATTCAGCAGCAGATAGTGGCCCATCAGTTGTCATTGAACAATCGTCTAGTTGCTCCCAGGTGCTGTGGAGTGCTTTTAGGGCCTGACTCACCTTACCCTATATGATCCAGGCTGCACTTTTACTACTACAAAAGGCTTTAAAATGTATTTTACCACTACAAAAGGCTTTAAAATGTATTTTACCACAACAAAAGGATTTAAAATGGAACCTGAAGTGCTTAACCCTTATTATTAATGAATTCACCTCAAACACATCATCTAGTAACTGAAGAGGGGACTAATGGAGGACGGGCTCAGGTTTGTTGTCAAAAGTGGCTTTAACGGTCCATGATCTTGTTGGAAACAAACCATGGTGTTTTCCTCTTCCTCTCTATACTTCATGTCAGCAACGAGCAAACCCAGTACACTGTGTCAATGGTTATCAAATACCTCTGAAGCTGTTCATAGTGTCAATAGTATATTTGCTAGATGGTTTCAGCTGTGTGTGGAATAATGTTGCATATGAGGATTAAAGAAAAACTGTATTCAGATGAATCCTAAAGCAATGCCTGATTCAAAATATTCTGGGAAGAAATCTCTTTCCACATGGTGCAGAGCCATACGGTTATTAGTAGATTTTTGGACTGAAAAGTCCGAAAAGCAAATGGAGAAAAGTATCCAATGGAGAGATCGGATCTAATTCAGTCATCTTAATGATGGACATGATTCAATTGGCTGAAATGACTTGATGTGATCTTCTTTGATACAGTCAGTGTGCTGGTACTGTGTGGGCACTCTGTACAGTAGTCAGACAGACTGGCAGTACAGAGGCTGGGTCGATGCGGGGATCTCGGTGCATTAAGCGAAAAGGTACACAACCCATATTTTCCGCTTCTCCTCAGATCTGGCGTGGTTAGCGTTGGTGCGGCGTGGCGGTGGCGGTGGCGTTCTCTGAGCTCATAGATGTCATTAATCCGTCCTCCGGGACGGGAGCTCTACTCTCCATCCATCGCTCTCAATAACTAACGGCCCTGGATCTGTCTAGACCCCCGCACTGATAGAGAGAGAGAGTGCTGCCTTGAAGAACTATCCCCATATCCGCCTAGCTGCTTACCAGATTAACTTCACAATCCCTTAATAACAATTTCATTCTCTCTCCCCCTCCCCCTCGCTCCCTCTCTCTTTTAACCCTCCCAGTTCATTTTGACCACTTTATTTCAAGAGGTATTCATTTGGCAGGGATCACATGGGGAGTGTAATGACAGAACATTTATTAATTAATTGCATGTGTAATTGCAAAATTAAGTTTTGGAAAGTTGGTAATGATCTGTGGAATTACAGGATGTGGTCACATTATGAGGCGGGGACTTTAGACTAGTGTCTCCAGATTGTTTTGGGGAGAGAAAGAGGGAGTGCAGGATTCCCAGTGTATTCCAGGAGGAAGCATTTGCTGGTCATTACGGAGTTTTGTCTTCCTGGGTAATCTTGTAAAGTCCTGTCATGCCCATCACTCATTTCTGACCAACCAGTTTGTCAGTCCGGGACCAAGGAGAAAAATCCTCATTGATTTAAACTTTGCCACTTTAATTAACTTTCTCCAAGATAATGGTGGATCTTAGAAGGAAACTCTGGGAAAGAATTGTCCAAAAGCGGAATGTACGTAATTTATTTTTGTCAGACTGTGTCTGAGATTTTAACATCTCGTCTGAGTTGTTTATTGTCTTGGGTATTTGGGAGCAGATGCATGGTGTTTCTGTAGCGAGTCGATATGACGTCTTCTATTAGGTGCTGATGTGTAAATTCTATGGATGGAGAGACAGAAATGTCCTTGGGTGTACAATGGGTTGTCTTCTGCACAGCCATGGGAACTGGCAAGAGTTCTGTGTTCAATGGAAGGTTATTCACAAGTACCTCAAGGCACAGATTTAAATCAAAATAAAAGCTATGCTTTCGCAATCAAACACATCCAGAATTTTTCTACAAAAATATGACATTATTTTTGTTTTTGTTTTTATACAATTAAATTATTATCAGATAATTGATTGTGGTTAAATAATTTGGATTTATAGAGAACACAATGACAGTCAAAAGCGAAGCTGCTTATGGCAGTTTCAAATACTTTTGCACAGCTTGACACATGTTTTAGTATGAAGTGGAATTTGCATGAAGTGCAGCACTGTGAGCCTGTATATGTGGTGATGTTATGCCCTGGTAGAGCAGCCCTTACTACATCAGGATGTTGTCCTCCTCCTGTACAGTCTGTCTCCCACCCTAGTCCCCAGCAGGTGTGGCTAATCGCTCCTCTGCCTCGCTCTCTCTCTCTGTCCCCTCCAGGCCCTACGACAGGCGCTGAAAGAGTTAAGTGCGATCCTCCCGATAGTTTGTATGTTTCTCATGCAGTTCTGTTTACCCTGAGAGAAAGGCTTGTATTCAGGGGGAGAGGCTCATCTGTTTGTTTCCCAGGAGTGTCCTCCTCTACAGGTACAAATGACTTGTTGTTCCCGCGTCCCTGCCTGCCTCCTTGGCGACGGATAGACGAGAAGTGCTCAGGGTGCACTGGGACTCCAGTGTGATGTGGGTCATGCCTGTGGCAGGCGGAGCAGAGCAGGGCCGGGGGGTTCACTCAGTCCAGTCACACACACACAGGCACAGCCAGGACCCGTGCCACCCCCGCTTTCCCAACCCCTCATTTCCCAGCCTCTGGCAAAGGGACTGTCACCAAAGTGGGAGGATGGGTGAATCATGTTATAGTGTAGGCCCTCATGGAAAAAAACGGTGTAAATCAGGGTAGAGCCAGTCAGCCAGAGTGGATCTCTTTAAAGAAAGAGCAAAGTAGTTAGACTGTACTTCTGCTGTAAAAAGTCTACTGCGTTAAATGTTTTGGGGTGTTTGCTATTTTGTGGTAAAATGTCCAACAGTGAGTGGCATCTATACATGTTTACAATAACAATAAACATTGCCATTACAAGTGTTTTATTGTCCAGTGTTGAAAAGTTGCACTGTGAATAATAGTAAAACTGTGTTGCACTTGTCTGCTTCTCTTTTTGAGAGATGGCTAGGGAGCCACAAAGAGGGGTGGGTTAGTCTGGGTGGGTGGGAGTTCAGTCAGATCTAAGGGATCTGATAGAGGGACACTTGATCACATTTATGTGCAGTTTACACCTTTTTTCTTGATCTTTGAGCTATATGGAGATCGCGTTTCCAGCCAAAGAAAGGAGGGAGGAAAAAAGCGGGTCTCTGTGAATGCTGGTCTGGATTGAAAAGTGAGCCTGGTGCTGACAGCTAAATGCGCTAATTTTCTTCTGGGAGTTGGCTTTGTCTCACAGGGGGGCAGTGGGCGATCACCAGATACTGGCCAGGCCCGGCTGCTCTATCCAGCCTCCAACCTCTCGCCCAGCACTGTGATGTCAGGAAGCAGGAGGAGCACTAGTTTAGTTTACGTCTGGTTGTCAGGCAGGTAACAGTGAAACATAGAGCTCTTTGTGGGGGGCAAGGTCCGCACAGGAAACACAAACACAACAATCAGTGGACGAAGGGAAATGTCACCCCATGCTGACAAAGGTGTGTGTGTGTGTGTGTGTGTGTGTGTGTGTGTGTGTGTGTGTGTGTGTGTGTGTGTGTGTGTGTGTGTGTGTGTGTGTGTGTGTGTGAAAAGTGAGCTACAGTTTCTCTAAATGCAAAACGTATTTAGACTCACATTGAAGAGAGCAGGCTCAATGAAAGTAAATGTAAGCCAACAGCAATCTGAAGTAATTACAGTCTTTTTCATTAGGATAGATAATATACATGGTCACACACCACAGATTTTCACCCATACAGTATACTGAATGAATACAATACCTGGTGATAATCAGAGGTTTTTTATGTGTTAAGGTTGCTGCTTTGGGTTGTGATTACCTATATTATAAACTCTTATCTCCTCTATGCTCTGCTTCATTACTCCCACTGTATTCCTTACAGTGCAGTGAAACCTGAATAAAAGGGCCCAGTTTAAATGTTAAAAGCTATTTTGGGTTCATTAAAACTTATGAGCCTGGGCGAACAAAGCAGCTTCACTGTAGTCAACAGAAGGGACTTGTATGGCGTTGTCGCGTGATGGCAAAGAATCAGAATTTAACTATATTTTTCTTGATGACAGTTTAGTATCCTGTTTTTCCAATAAAATAAATAAAGTATACAAATATAAAATGAGTAAAATGAGCTTCTAGCTGCACAAGCCAAAAGGATACCTTCTGTCAGCTACATTTCCAATCACTCCAGTACCATGCTTTTTAATAATAGTGTAAAGTCTGTTTAGTCTGAGTGTGAAGTGTCTTCCAGTGATCCACTGGGGGGCAGTGCCACTGCATACCCTCTGAAACATGAAGTAGTCCAACTCAGTAATTGATCTGCGAGGCTCTTATGGGTAATTCATTTGTAGAATGATGAACAAAGAGGGGACATACTCTTTTATTACCCTAAGTAGGGAGTTTGAAGATGTTATGCTATTAGCAACCTTCTGGAAAGAGAAGGTTATCATACATGCTTTACTGTTTTTCTAAGTCCTTTTAAAACTCAGACATCTAATTCATGTAAGTTATATATAAGGTATGTATCACAGCATCACATGGCCCAGTGCACCTGTTCTCGTGGTTTGCTTACTAATGATTTTAGAGAACTTTGACAGGCGGATCTAAAGATGAGGGAACTCATTGTTGCCTTGGTCATGCAGTAGTGGAGGACTGCACCATTACAGTACTAGTACAGTACTATTACAGTACTTATGATCATAGATTAACTAGTTTCTGATTTACATGAAAACCACCTTGTGTCCAATTTCCAGAGACAATAAAAAAGTACTGTATGTGATAAGAGATTCTTCAGTAAAGCTGAAATCTTGTCACTGGAAAGTAAACCCATTATTTCTCCCATCCAAATGAGAACAAAAGTAGACCACTAAAAGGAAATGGAAAGAGATCAAAAGTGCTGGACACGCTCCATTGGCTGGTAATACAACCTGGCTGTTGTTGTTTTGGCTTCTTCTTTTTTTTGATTGCTTCAACTTGTTGGACACCCTTCATGGTGACATCATTCTAGTCACAGATGTTTTCACCACTTTAAGAGTGCAGGACAAAACAGAGCTGTAAACCAGGCCAGCTTGTGGTGAGGCCGTTCACAGAAGCGCTGGATGGTTCCCACTAGGTTCTGGTCGGCCTGGAAACGGCAACTTATTAATCTTGTGATGAAGGGCCAGCTGCAGAGGTGGCAGTTCCCCTATTTCACTCCCAACCTGGGTCTGTCTGTCTGGAGCTGCACTTTTCACTGGTTTAGCTTTACTCTCTATCGTGTCATTGTCTTTCATTCAAAATCACATAATATGTGGGTCAGGGTTTCCCAACTCGTGGCCCGCGGGCCAAATTTGGTCCGCAAGTGGTTTTATTTGGTTTTCTGAGCAAAAATTAAATGTAAACAAAATATTTTGGGGTTGAATTTTCATTGTTAGACATAAAAGACAGGAAATCAGCTCAAAGTGATTTTAATATAAGAAATCTGTTCCCAAGTATTCCCACGCATAATAGAGAGCTTGAAATTTGAAATGTTTGAAATGATTATGTTTCAGTCAAATGTTATATCTGTTTGGGCTTCTTGTGGTCAATTTCAGTCTACAAATGATTTTTAATTATGTTCCGGCCCCCCGACCATCCACTCAAGTAAAAGTCGGTCCACGGCTGAATCTAGTTGATGATCCCTGATATAGGGTATTCTTAGTATCAATTAATGAATGAATAAATGAACACGCAAACACAAAAAAAAGAACATTGGGACAGACTTTGATGGTTGCCTCGTGTGTCATCCTTTTTTTACCCTTCCTTTTTTTTACCTCTGCTGATTAGGTTTACAAATTCAGAAAGACTGCTTAGTTTTCCAACTTTAATGATATTCCCCCGGCATATCGCTCTGGTTGCCTGGAGACCGGATTTGAGCGAGGCCCCTCATCCGATTCCCACACAGCAGAGCCTGAAAAGCAATTTTTCTCCTTGAGCTTTTGATTCAGTCTCTCCCTGAAACCCTTCCCCTGCTGTGACAGTATGGGTGGGCAGAACACTGGCAGAATAGGCCAGGGGTGAAGGGGAGGCCTGAGAGCGACTGGTCACACATCAAGGCCTGGAAACAAAGGCCCCAGGAACCCTCCTTACAAACACAAATTCTCCCCTTGGAAAGAAAATGTGTCCTCCGCACTTCTGGATAGTGTGGACATCTAGACAAGTCCCTGACCATATCCAGGATGATGCTTAAGTGAGGCAGCAGCTGATATCAACAGGTAGCTAAGCTATGCATACAATAGTCTGTTTTTGAACAATTGTAATTTGCCGTTCCATATAATGTGAGGTAGCTACACACTCAAATATTTATTTTGCTATTTTAAATGTGGTGAATCAATTAAACGTATTTATTATTTTTATTTCTCGTGTGTTTTGTTCTACCTTGTTATTTTTTGTGCTACATTGATATTGATTACTGCATTGTTTTGTTTAGAGCTTGCAAGAAAGGCATTTCACTGTACTGCACGTGACAATAAAACTTGAAACTTGAAAAACAAACTGAAAACACAAACAAAACTTGTACGGTATACTGAATTGCATTAAAATATTAAACTGTTTAAACAGTTTCATAAGTTTCCCATAAACAACCCCACTTTAGCCCTAATGTGAAAACGTCCGTCCCCGGCCACTTTGTCCCACTCCTGTAAATGGGGCATAAATTGTTGAGGATGTTCCTGCCACTCATCTGCGAGTGACTGAGTTTCATGTTGCAGTCAGAAATAAAGGCTGCATTTGTGCCTCCCTTATCGTGGCCCTCGCGTCATGTAGGCCACGTAAGCGATAAGCTGCAGCAACTCGGCCACAACAAGGAGGGGACTGTTTCCCCTCCTCTCACTGCCAAGCGGAGGCCTCCTTCCTGTGAAGCTGTATCTTTCGTGCTCAGCATTTTATTGCCTTTGTGTGGAGATAGCTTACAGAATGGACACATCGCTGTACATTACCACCAGAGAGAGAGCTGCTCTACATAGGGGATAGGCAACAGCCTTTGTGCAGGTGCTTGTTGCTTTGTTTTGTAATGTGTCTATATTGTTTATAGGTAGATAGGTAGACAAAGGTGTCCCCATAACTATGAACGTCTTTATATAACCTATGCTTATGTAAAGTATTGGAACCAAGAGTTTGTCCAATTCCTATTCGCAGTCATCATGAAGCTGCTTTCAAACTTTTCTGCTGCCCAAATGGGAAACCAGTTTAGAAGCAAAATAGTATAGATGTGCATAATGTCATTGCATGGAAAGAAAACTCTGGATTTCAAGAATTCTAGATTTAGCATAGATTGCAAGCTATTATCTCTAAAGAACATGTAATGTAGTTGAGGGAGAAATAAATGTCTGCCTCTCACGCCCCTCCCCCACTGCTTGTATGAATACATAAAGAACATAATGGAGTTTAAATGAAAAGTAGGATTCCTCGTAGCAGTAAGATGGGGTAAGATAGTTAGGTGCCTTAAAGCCCTGCTCAAAGTTGTATACGTGTATTGTCCACATTGAATAATATAGCAATGTTGGTTTTCTGTATGGGAGAAGCTTGTGGATTTACAAACTTTGAGTACCCCCCACTAGCCCCACTAGCGACCCAGTAAAGCTCCACCTCGGGATGCCTACATGCTGATGTAAGACTCCCAAATGAGCCTGCTGAGGAGGGCCTAGATTAGTCCGGTTGCCAAGCACTAGCCACTCCAACTGCTTTCCACTCCACTGCTTTGAGCCTCTAACACTCTGAAAAGCATCATTTAAAATTAATTAAACCTTTTCGGATTCGCCTCCAAATCTCTCTTCTCGTGAGGCAAATTTCACTCTGCTGCATACTCCTCTGTAAGGTGATAACATTTTTACACGAGCCACAGAGAAGCATTTTCCTCAGCTTACAGTACTAAACATCTATAGAGAGTGATCTTGTGTTTCGTATTTCACCCCTGAAAACGCTATACGTAAAGCACTGCTCTCACAAATTCTGTGATAGATTTTCTCATATGATAATAACCATTACTATTCATTGTCTAATTTCTGTGTTGTCATTAGAATGGGGGACTTGTTGCAGTACTACACATAAAACACATGCTAAAGAACCACTTTCTCAACATTGACGTGAGTATTTGTTTGTTATTATATTGATTTTATTCACAACATTATTCAAAAGGCAGCCGGGGATTTCAAAGGAGTGGGGAACTTTAAGAGACTACTATAAATAGCTTGGCTATTTCCCCCCCATGACCCTCTAATGCTACTGTTTTTCAGCCTTGCTTTGAAACATGTACAATCTGTAATTGCCGTAAATATTGTAATATATTTTGAATTCACCATGCTAGATTATGGCACAGAACTGGGACAAACCATACAAGATTAGAGTCAGATTGGAAATTTGCTCCGTAGCCTTGTAAGGATAACAGATTAAATAATATGAGAATTTCGTGAATGCCAGAGTTGGTTTGTCACGTAAAACACTTTCAATTTTGATGGGTTATTTTCAACTGTTCCAGGTATAATTTTGTCTAAAGTGGGTTACTCCTCTTATCAATATGACATAGGATTTATATCCATCTCTATACAGCTTGAGTTAAATATTAAGTGAATATATACCATGAACAGTCCAATCAAATCTGTGTTGTTTCAAGGAAAATGGTATCTGTATGAATACTCAATAAGAGGCGTATGCCTTTCAAAGTAGATAAAGCTTTGTTGTTGATACACCAGTTTACTGGTTTTGTAAGCAACACAGAACATTAGCTCGCTAAGATATATTTATTTTCCTTTTATATCGAATAGCCATAAAGGTGATCAAGCTCGGGCTATAAGGTGATGAATCCTTCCTGGATCAGTCTGTTGCCTCTTGGGAGTTTGCTGATCCTATCTGTTCAGTTCAACACAGAACACAGCCACAGACAGACAGACACAATCCCAGTGCAGTATGGGCACTCTGCCATGGCTTCCTCTCTCAAGCCATTGAACATATTGCTGCACCCAATTGTGCCCTTTATCTCAGGGCCGGAGTGGAAAAAAGAGAGACACACTTGTGGGTTTTTCAACACATGCTTTTGAAATGTTGAAAGGACAGCCATTCCCTTTCCTGGCTCTTTAGATTATAACTGATTCCAACAAATAAGTCGGTGTCACAAACACTGTCATTCAGAATGAATGGCTTTGAAAAGGCATCATATAAAATCTCAAACGTATAATGAAAGCAATCCAAGTCGCTCTGGATAAGAGTGTGTGCTAAATGACTAAAATGGAAATGCAATCACAAGCAAAAAACAACATTGGAATGTGTAAGGTATTATGTATAAAGAGCAGTTGAATATACAGTATATTTTTGGACATATAATTGTATATCTTTGGACATATAATAAATAGTCTTATAATCTATTCATCAATCTTTGTTAATATCTTCAAGCAAAACCAATTCTGGGAGACAATTTACCATTTATTAGCATCATGTCTGTCCTGTCCCTTGCCTGCTCTGCACTTTGATAAAGATAAGATAAAGTCAAGATAATTCATTTAACTGTAAATTACAGCTTTCAGTCCCGGCGTGGCCGTAAATGAGGGATGTTGTGACAGCCAAGCATGCAGGTTGTCTCTAAGCATGATTTTCTTTGGTTTAACGACAAAGATATCATGTGGCGCGACTTTAAACATGACGTTGACATGTGGTACTTATTCAGTCACTTCAGTAACAAGTAAAATTGCACTTTATGACATTGTGTTATTTCATATGATGTACATGTAGGTTGCCACTGATTATTAGTGACACTTTTTCAGATTTATGCCAGCTTTGAAGAGTCAAACATGACAAAGGAGACAAAGAGCCATTGTGTATTTACAAATTAAACTGTTCCTCTATTGTTGTACAATGAGTCAGTTATGAAGACAGTAGTTGTATAAAAGACCAATTTTATTCTAATTTCATTCCAATCTGCATCTGAAACAATTAAAATAGGCATTTGATGTGTTTATCTTGATGTGTAATTGGGTATTGTTCGCTGCTGAAACGTTTCCATCAAGAAGAGGAGATTGAGAGGAAGAGGAATGAACGTTGGTGGTTAAGCTGTTCTATGTCGGAGGGGAAAATAAATGGTCTAACAAATCTTTTTGCCTTTTGACTTGTCTTAGGTCTTAATCAAATGACAAAATATCATTACAGCCAGTAATTCTGTCAGGCTGTTATTGAAAATCAAATCTGGACTACAGTAGTTGTGCCACTGACTGTCTTCTGTCATTCGGTTGTGTCCCTGTATTTAGTCAATGTATTAATATTTATGATGGACAAAAATCTTGATTTCTAGAGGAAAGTAATAGGACCGAGGAGGCAGTTTTGCATCAAGTGATGATGTACCACATGAGGGCATTGCTCCAGACAACAGACAGCAATGGTGCCCCAGACTTCTCAAGCCTTCCATCTCTAACTCAATGATAGTTATATGGCCTTGTACACAATGTGACCTTTCCATGTTTGATACTCTCATGACAGTCTAAGCCTTTACAGCCGAGTATCAATGCAGTCAGGAATGAGCAGTTTAGCTGATAGAAACTTTACGAGGTTAGCTTCAAGTAGCTGTTGCCATGAAATACAGTGCTCTGACACCTCAAGTTGACAACACTAATCAGCCAGGGATATCATATGGATCATGTCAGAGAACATGAACTAGAAAAATGGCCAGTTGTTGGTGTAGGCGTACTGAGTCAAAGGTTTGCCAACCTTAACTGTTGACATATTGGTATCGTGACAAGGCCGTTGCATTAGCACATAACCCTCAGCCCACACACACACTCCTCTCTGGGCACTGGCCTGGCTCGCCTGCTAAACCTAATTAATAAGCTGATTGTGCTGGAGGTGCGCACCCTGTTTGAGCATGCTGGCGTTTTTTTTTTAAACGGCTGTACACACCGCGTGAGATCAAAAGGAGAGGTGGGATCCTGTGACCCCGCACAGGTGTGTGCGTGCGTGTTTGTAAAGCACACAACACCCTGCCCAGTCCTCTCAGTGAAACTCCAATGGTAGCATCTTGAGTGAAGGCAGCTTTGTGTGTTTTTCTCCGAGACCCAGACAGGAACCTGGTGCTGGGTGGTTGTTGGGGGTCTTCCTTATGGGCTTCCCTTAATACTGTGGAGAGCTGGATTAGGGGGGACTGCTCTGCTTTCTCTCAAACACACTGATAATTAACTCTCTGAGAATCGGCTTGCGGTGTGTGATCTTTCCTGAGTGTATAGCGACATAACTTCCAACAATATGAGAAAAAGTTACTTTTTTCTTTTCAAATATGCTTTCAATGTGAGATCATTGCCAATTTACTTTTTTTTGTTGGAAAAGTACTGTTGAGTGTATGTAATATATTATTTTCAGTATGAGCTATATTGGATCAGTCCAAATTAGTAATTTCTTTGAGGCCTTCCTATGTTCTCTGTGTATTTACTTCCCAAAATGTCACAACAGAGCACATACAATACCACAGTAGAAGGTTCTCTAAATGAGAATTCACTGGTCTTCAGTATGTACTCTGATTGCTTAGAATCCTTGGACAATATTAATTGTTTTTGCGGCGCTGTAAAGTTGCAGCTTCTTTCAAGGGTTGTCCCCTCATAATTAAACAGATTAAGGGTTTGGTGGGATTTTAGTTCATTGGGAAATAAATAGATGATTAAATGCCTGCAGTTCAGAATAATTCTAATTAATATTCTATGGGGGGAGTAAAGAGCTTACTCCACAGGTATGTACTTCATTAGCTAAATCTGGACCACGGAAAATAGAGAGATTAGAAAGTAAGTCATTAATTGAGGACATCCATTGAATGTCCATGATGTATCCAGAGGTGTTTGGGAAGGAAGCCTTATATAATGACAAAGTCTTGATTAGAATTTATCAACAATATATTAAAGGGGAACAATCAAATTAGAGGAGGCATGGGGTATTAGCGCCTCTCCTTCAGAGTGCTCCTTGACGAACCCTCTATATCATTTCCTCAGAACGCAGGATTTCAAAGCAAGGGCAATTATTTGCTCAGTAGGTTCTGCTAATCCTGCTTTATCTGCATGGACACCACCTAAAACACTTTGATCAGAGGTAACTAGCCGCCTTCCTTCTGCAGCCTGGCTTCTACCCAATGACACATCCATATGCTGTAGCTAGCACACACTGTTCATTCCTGATTAATTCCACCCAAGGCTTGAAACTGAGAAGATCCCTTGTAATGAAGCTGATTAAGACATTATGATGAGGCTTCTTGAAATGAAATGTATCTGTCTTTTATAGCGCCACTCTCCCTTTATGCTGTTGTAAACGTCCTCCCCATCCCACCCGCCTGTCTTCCCACCTTATGGTGCTTGTATTCGGGTTTGATTCTATTAGAATCCATTAATGTGGTGGCTGGTGACTAGGAGAGAGCTGGAGGCAGATTACTACAGGGCATGCTGTGCTAACCTAGCTGACTCACCTCTGACTCAATGGCCTCTCTCTGCAGGTGGATACATATGAGAGCTGGAATCCATCCACATACCACACTTAACCCTCGCCTTGTCACCATTCACACTGCACGACTGACTGCCTGCCAAGAAGCAAACCAACTCTCAATTTCACTTTACCCACAATGGTTAGCAATTTAGCAATTAATTATAAGGCCTATAGTCAAGTATTTTACTCTCTTCCTGGAAGCCACATCAAAGTCAGACAATCTCCAATCAGCCTTTCAGTTGTGATCAAGTAAGACGTGTTAACTGAATTTAAGAATATGTAAAGGGAACAAAATGCTTCAGTTGAGAATATTGTTTTGTAGCATTAGTTCAATTGGAAGTAAAGGCAACATTTGCAGAGCACAGGTTTCTTGGTTAATGAATGACTTCCCACTCCAGATTAGGAAAGTTCCAGATAGATGTCCTGGTTGGTACGCAGAGTTTTTACCCTCTATAAATAATACTGTTGTATTTCTAAACATATGCCTGGACTCAGTGTGGCTATCAGAAGGAAACAGAGCAGAGGGAATGAGGGGGATTTCTCAATGACATTAACAGTGAATCAGTCTTTTGAGGAGGGTTTCTATCACCTCAGGCTATTGGACTTCTGGGATTTCATCCCCATTAATTGCCTCGTTCAGAGATCAGTGCTCTGTGCCTTCTAGCAATCAAAGACAGCACAATCAAAGGCGTCTGTGTCATATCAAACGGAACAAGTATGTTTACTGTTGAACATTCCCCAAACATTTCTGAAGGCTTCAACACTGTGGCCCGTGCCAGATGCCTCAGCCAAAACATGAGTCTGCTTCTGTCAGCTTGAACCGTCTTCTGAAGCAAACTGACATTTTATCTGAGAGGTGGAGAAGAAGTGTTGAATGACACTCGTCTTTATGTGCTACCATGTTTTTCTCTTTTTCTCTGCGGCTCCCGTTAACTGCTGTTTTGACACAGATCACCGCGATCCGAGTGCTGAATTTGGGTGTCTTTTTTGACAGTGATGTCACATTTTGGTTATCAAATTGTTGGGCGAAGGCCTCATTCCCCTCTGTGTGGGCTGTCTAACTTGAGCTCCTTTCAGCTGCTCTCTCGTCACCCTGCTTTCAATCACCCCAAAATGTGTTAAGAGCAGAGGACACAATTTAAAACAGAAAATTTCAATTTATATGAATACAAATGGATTTCCGTTTTTACCAGATATGCCTGCATGCAGTTTTGTATCAGTCAAACTCTCCGCCAATTAGGAAAGAGGAGCTCGTGCCAGAAAGTTGTCTTCAAGTTGAAGCAGTTATTTTGACAGCCTGCTTGTAATCTTTGGCTCAATTGGCTGCTAGTCTGAGTGTTGATAAAATGACTAGCGTGACATGACAGATCTCACTCTCTCACTGACTGATTTAAATTACATTCCTTAGTTACACGGTTACTCCTGGAACCCTTTCTTATACCGCTGTTATTGCTCTGTGCTCCATGACAATGGGACAGGGCTGAAAATGATGTCATACCAAGAACACAATATCTGCCAGTATCACCTTGGTAGAAGAAAACTGTTTTTCAAGAAATGTTGCATTAATTACACCAAAAAAATGGGACTTATAACTAAGTAACAGTTGCCTAAGTTATTTGTCAAAACATGAAGAAGAGCCAGCCAAACAAAATGCCGCCATCTTCATGACACCGGGAATATCCAACCCTAACTTTATCTAGTTTTTATTAGTGGCCTGTTTCCTTTTCTTATCAGTGACAGATACCGTACACGTATCATTCAAATCATTCAAACAGAGTTATTTGTGACATTTTATGACTGCATAAAGATCTGCCACCCAGTAATGCAGGAAGCGTTGAGGGTTGTGGTGGTAGAGATCCACATTTCCCTCTGCTGATTAATCTGCCTTTGATCGCTTCTATTCCTGTAATTTATTGCTCTCCGTTTTTACAACCTTTTAGAACTCTGTGTGAAAGTTTACCCCTAATTGCGTAGTTTTTGTTACTAATTGGATAATAATTGGTGCAGGTGCAGTAAGCTGGGATTTTATCACATTTGTGTGTAAAGATGGGAAATGATGGTGGCACCCAGCCAGGAGAGGACTGCTCAGCTGCATAGATGTATTTTTATTAGTCCCCTTTCCCAGCTTTTCTTTCTCATTCTTTCTCTCTTTATCTTTCTTTCTTTCTTGTTCTTTCTTTCTGGTTCTTTCTATCTCTTTCGCTCTCTCTTTCTCTTTCTTTCAGCAACATGTTTATGGAATACTGTGTAATACATTTTAGAGTTACAGAGCCAGAGGTTGACCTCACAAATTATTTCCTCATCTGAGCTGGGCATAGAAGTCCAGCTTGTCACTGCTATGTTTTCCTAGTATTGGCCTAGTCTTTGACACGGGCAGCACATGTGAGTTCCGTTGTTGCCATGGTGCTGTGAGGTCACCTATGCAGAGTTCCTGTGTATTTTGTAAATATTTGACCATTTTAGTTTTTTTGTTTGAATCTTTACTTTGTTTTTGGTTTTGAATAGGCAAATGTGTATAGATCTGGTCTGTATTGCATCCATTTGTTTAATTCCCATGAATTACTGGCAAATCAGCTTTCTCAAGATTGCTAACTAGCAATGCTATCAAGCTAGCTAGCTAGTTCGTGTATTTTTAATTTGCATACACCAGCCTATTTTTGGTTATTTCTACGGTCTTCTGATCCAATGGGGAGGACTACAATGTATGGCGAGCTGGCAGTGATCATTTAATTGGTCAGGAGGTTTCCTCTGACGTTATGAGTGGGCTGTCATCATTATCCAGAGTGAGTGGAGAGCTCAAAAATGAAATCACTGTCATTCTACAATACCAGAGAGTCAACGGCTACGGAGAAGTCGCAGTCAGATGGCGGATCGGCGAGGTGCCGGTGAGATGCCTCAGTGGAGAGTGAAGTGTGCTGCCTGCCTCTGAAGGACCTGCTGATCTCCCCGTTGATCTCCCTCTGCTCAAGCTATGTGGTTCACCAAACTCTCCCCATCCATCGCTCATGTCACTTCCTGTTGAACACTTCCTGTTGAACACTTCCTGTTGAACAAGGGAGAGCTCGGGTTTGTTGTTTTGAAAAGTTTGTTTTGAAAGTGTATTGGAAAGTTTCTTAGTAGCTAGCTAACTTTTTAGTTTGGATCCCGCGATGCATTTGGCATCAGTTTCTTGGACTGCTACTCTCTGTCTAGTGATCCTGCTGACCAAGGCCAGGTCTGAGGAGCTATTTGGCATAGCAGCTAACCTAGCTGCAAGCTAGCTGCCTATCAAGCTTGCAGGGTTTCTTGAGGGCTTGAACGCAACCCCGGCGCGTTTAGACATTGTGGCTGGGACCGCGGATTGTCCCGGATTTGTGGCTGTCTAGAGCCCTGCTGTTTGTTGTGTTCAATCTTCCCTGGGACCTTCCCTGTGTGGAACTGCGAGGAGAAACAGCGTAACCTTCCAGGCTGTATCACAATTTGCCCAGCGTCGTCCGGGTTAGGGTTTGGCCGGGTAGGCCGTCATTGTAAATAATAATTTGTTCTTAACAAAAAAAATTATACCTTGCTAGCTACCAAGACCAAAGCCGGCGGGAGTACCGTTGTGGAAAGTCTTGTCTCTATCACAGGTGAAGCATCTTTTAAACAAACAAAAAAAGTTCTACAAGCAGTTGTTACAACAACAAGAAAATAGCTTCAAGTGTTTTGCCCAAATACTGGTTGATTCAACTACTAAAAGAATGGACGACCTGACCAGAGAGGTCCAGGACCTGAAGAACAGTTTGCAGCTCTCCCAGGGTAAGCTCGATGAGGTGAAACAGGAGAACGGAGAGATGACAGCAATCTGTAAGTCATTGAGAGAGGACATCAGTTCTGTGTGTGAATCCATGATAACAATGACGGATAAATCAGACGAGGGACAATCAAGCCAGAGCAACGTGGTTGTGGAAGGAATTGCAGAATACCCACATGAGACCTGGATGGAATCTGAGGACAAAGTGAGAGAAATGATCTCTGAGAAATTGATGATGGACCACCGGAAGATTGAGGTGGAGTGCACCCACAGGACTGGAAAACCCACCACCGGCCCAGGCGACAGGCCCAGACTGATAGTGGTCAGGTTCCTGAGGTTCAATGACAAGGTAGCTGTTCTGGAAAGAGCCAAGAACTTGAGAGGAGCGTATATCTTCCGAAATGAGGTCTATCCTGAAGCTGTGCACCTTTTCCCCCTCAGGAGACTGAAAAGATTTGGCATGGGTCCCCAGATCCTCAAAAAGTTCTACAGCTGCACCATCGAGAGCATCGTGACCGTTTGCACCACCGCCTGGAATGTCAACTGCTCGGCATCTGACCGTAAAGCGCTACAGAGGGTAGTGCGTACGGCCCAGTACATCACTTGGGTCAAGTTCCTGCCATCCAGGGCCTATATAATAGGCGGTGTCAGAGGAAGCCCAAAGAATTGTCAGTCTAGAACCAAAAGGTTCCTTAACAGCTTCTACCCCCAAGCCATAAGACTGCTGAACACTTATTCAAATAGCCACCAGACTATTTGTTTTTGTACACTGCTGTGCTACTTGCTGTCTATTATCTATGCATAGTCACTTCACCCCTACCTATATGTACAAATTACCTCGACTAACCTGTACCCCCGCACATTGACTCGGTACCGGTACCCCCTGTATATAGCCTTGTTATTTTATTGTGTTATTTTTTATAATTTTTTTACTTTAGTTTATTTGGTAAATATTTTCTTAACTCTTTCTTGAACTGCATTGTTGGTTAAGGGCTTGTAAGTAAGCATTTCATGGTAAGGTCTACCCTTGTATTCGGCGCATGTGACAAATAAAGTTGGATTTGAGAAGAGGAAAGAACTTATCCCAGCCATGAAAGCTACCAAAGCGCATGAGGACATTGCTTACATCCGCTATGACAGGCTCATTGTCCACCCTCCCTCCCAGAAGCCTGGAAGGGATGAGAGAGCCAAGCCTATGGGTTCGTCTCACCCCCCCCCCCCCCCCCTCTCTCTCTCTCTGATAAGCTACCCAGGAAAGGGCTGAAAATAGCCCATATTAATATATGTAGCCTTAGAAATAAGGTTAACGAAATCAATAACTTGCTAACATCAGATAACATTCATATATTATCCATTTCTGAGAATCACTTAGATAATTAATTTGATGATACAGCAGTAGCAATACAAGGATATAACATCTATAGAAGAGACAGAACTGCTTATGGGGGAGGTGTTGCTGTATATATTCAGAGCCATTTCCCTGTAATGCTTAGAGAAGATCTCATGTCAAATGTTATTGAAGTGTTGTGGTTGCAGGTTCACTTGGCACATCTAAAGCCTTTTCTTTTGGGGTGTTGTTATGGGCCACCAAGTGCTGACAGTCAGTATCTAAATAATATGTGTGAAATGCTTGATAGTGTATGTGATGTAAACAGAGAGGTCTACTTTCTTGGGGACCTGAATATTGACTGGTTTTCATCAAGCTGTACGCTCAAGAGGAAGCTTCTCACTGTAACCAGTGCCTGAGAATCTGGTTCAGGTTATTAATCAACCTACCAGGGTGTTTACAAACACTATCTATCGATCACATTTTTACAAATACTGTAGAACTGTGTTCTAAAGCTGTATCCATCACCATTGGATGCGGTGAACACAATAGTGTGGCTATATCCAGGAATGCCAAAGTTCCAAAAGCTGGGCCTAAAATAGTGTATAAGTGATCATACACAAGATTTTGCTGTGACTCTTATGTGGATGATGTAAAACATATTTGTTGGTCTGATGTGATTAATAAGGAGTATCCAGACGGTGCACTTGATTAATTTATGTAGTTGCTTCTTCCAATTATTGATAAACATGCACCTGTTTAGAAACTGACTGCTAGAACTGTTAAGGCTCCATGGATTGATGAGGAGTTGAAAAACTGTATGGTTGAAAGAGATGGGGAAAAAGGAGGGGCTATTAAGTCTGGCTGTACATCTGACTGGCTAACTTACTGTAAATTGAGAAATTATGTGACTAAAGTCAACAACAAAAAATAAGAAACTGTATTATGAAGCCAAGATCAATGATATATAAAATGATGGAAAAAAACTTTGGAGTATTTTAAATGAAATTATGGGCAGAAAGACGAATTCACCTCCATCGTTTGTCAAATCGGATGGCTTATTCTTCACAAAACCATTTGATGTTGCCAATTATTTTAATGATTACTTCATTGGCAAAGTGGGCAAACTTAGGCAGGAAATGCCAACAATGAACAGTGAGCCATCCTATTCATGCATAAAAAAACAAATAATGAAAGAAAAGCATTGCAAGTTGGAATTTTGTAAAGTTTGTGTGGGAGAGGTGGAAAAATGATTGTTATCGATCAATAATGACAAACATCCTGGCATTAACAGCTTAGATGGAAAGCTACCGAGGATGGTACAGTAGCTGACTCTATAGCCACTACTATCTGTCATATCTTTAATCTGAGCCGAGTGTCACGTTCCTGACCTGTTTTCTGTTGTTTTGTATGTGTTTAGTCGGTCAGGGCGTGAGTTAGGGTGGGCATTCTATGTTATGTGTATCTATGTTGGTTAATGGGTTACCTGATATGGTTCTCAATTAGAGGCAGGTGGTTTACGTTTCCTCTGATTGAGAACCATATTAAGGTAGGTTGTTTCACATTGTTTGTTGTGGGTGGTTGTCTCCTGTGTCTGTGTTTGTCGCGCCACACGGGACTGTTTCGGTTTGTTTGTAGTCTGTACCTGTTCGTGCGTTCTTCGTTGTATGTAAGTTCTCATGTCCAGGTCTGTCTACGTCGTTTTGTTATTTTGTTAATTATCAAGTGTAGTTCGTTTTTCGTCTTGTATAATAAATTCATTATGTCAAACTACCACGCTGCATATTGGTCATCTGATCCTTCTCGCCTCTCCTCGTCTGAGGAGGAGGACGAAGTAGACGATCGTTACACCGAGAGCAAAATATTTGTCCTCAGGCCTGAAGGGAAGCTAAAGTAATTCTGCTATCCAACAGTGGTAAAGCGGCCTTTACAGGAACTAACAGCAGACCTATAAGCTTGCGGCCAGCTCTTAGCAAACTGTTGGGAAAAAATTGTGTTTGACCAAATACAATGCTATTTCTCTGTAAATAAATTAACAACAGACTTTTGCACTGACACAAATGACTGATGATTGGTTGAAAGAAATTGATAATAATAAGATTGTGGGAGCTGCACTGTTAGATTTCAGTGCAGCCGTTGATATTATTGGCCATAACCTGTTGTTGAAGAAATGTATGTGTTATGGCTTTTCAACATCTGCCATATCATAGATTCAGAGCTATCTATCTAATAGAACTCAAAGGGTTTTCTTTAATGGAAGCTTCTCTAATGTCACACATGTAAAGTGTGGCGTACCGCAGGGCAGCTCTCTAGGCCCTCTATGCTTTTCTATTTTTACCAATGACCTGCCACTGGCATTAATAAACAAAGCATGTGTGTCCATGTATGCTGATGATACATCTCTAAAACTAAGAGCATTGTATTTGGTACAAATCATTCCCTAAGTTCTAAACCTCAGCTGAATCTGGTAATGAACGGTGTAGCTGTTGAACAAGTAGAGGAGACTAAATTACTTGGTGTTACCTTAGATTGTAAACTGTCATGGTCAAAACATGTAAATTCAATGGTTGTAAAGATGGGGAGAGGTCTGTACGTAATAAAGAGATGCTCTGCTTTTTTGACACCCCATTCCAAAGAGCAAGTCCTGCAGGCTCTAGTTTTGTCTTATCTTGATTATTGTCCAGTCGTGTGGTCGAGTTCTGCAAGGAAAGATCTAGTTAAGCTGCAGCTGGCCCAGAACAGAGTGACACGTCTTGCTCTTCATTGTAATCAGAGCCCTGATATAAATACTATGCATGCCAGTCTCTTTTGGTTAAGAGTTGAGGAGAGACTGACTGCATCACTTGTTCATTTTATAAGAAACATTCATGTGTTGAAAATCCCCAAATTGTCTGCACAGTCAACTTACACACAGCTCTGACACATACACTTCCCCCACCAGACATGCCACCAGGGGTCTTTTCACAGTCCCCAAATCCAGAACAAATTCAAGAAAGCGTACAATATTATATAGAGCTATTATTGCATGGAACTACATTCCATCTCATATTGCTCAAATAAACAGCAAACCTGGTTTCAAAAAACAGATAAAGCAACACCTCGTGGCACAACGCCTCTCCCCTATTTGACCTAGATAGTTTGTTTGTATGTATTGGTATTGATATATAGGCTGCGTGTGCCCTTTTCATACATTTTTTAATTGATGTAGTTCTGTCCTTGAGCTGTTCTTGTCTAGTAATGTTCTGTATTATGTCATGTTTAATGTTTTGCGTGGACCCCAGGAAGAGTAGCTGCTGATTTTGCAACAGCTAATGGGGATCCTAATAAAATACCAAAAAAATACCCTCTTGACTGTCGCTCCATCTGTTGGAGGCTTGAAACACTCAAAACTTTCAACTCTAGCTGAAAATCATAGTCCAGACCTACTCGTATCATATACTGTAGTTGCTTTATTTGATTCTTGGTTGTTTTGCTTTTTCAAGCGCTATGAGATTATTTTTGTAATGAAAAGTAGAATCAATTATTTTGTGCTTTACAACGTACAGTATACAGTATGCTGCCAACAGACCATGGACTCTGTTTTGATTTAAAAAAGCAACTTCAATACAACTATACCGTGTTCCTTTAGAAGAGGTCATGTTTTGGAGAATGACCATACTTGGATAGCCACAATATGAACATCCCTTCAAGACATTTTCTGGCAAGGCAATTATTGTGATATTAATAGTCATAATATACTGAGATATACTCCTCTTTGAACTCTAAATGTGTTGTGTTTGGGAATATACGATTAAACTGTTAGCTCAGTAATACTACAAATGGGAAAATGCAGTGCTCCAGCCTCAAATAAACAAATAATCCACACTTCTAAGCAAAGCCCATCTCTCATCTATTTGGATTAGAAAAAGAAAGGAATGTTAGCTTTTATGTTTGAGGAAGACCTGCATTTTTACTCTCTCCCCTTCTCCATTTAGCCCTGCTTAGCCAAATTACCTCTTAATAAATGCACAAAGTGAGGCTCACAGAGCATCATATAAAGTGCAGGGTATTAATGAAGGTGATAGGAGTGGGGGTGGGTGTCAAAGGAGTATGTGGGTGTGGTGCTCCACAGCTACCTGCACACAAACACACACTTTGAGAATGCTTTTTGTTCATATGGAAATGGAGCTCCATGTTTCAATTGAACGTAACGGGTACTGGAACGGGGACCACGAGCGTCGGTAATGAACCTGCAGTTATCTCTGTGCCCTCCCCGTCACTAACGCTCACTGCTTTCTCTAATCCGCCTTTCCTCCCTTAATACAAAGATGGAAAGCTGTTTTGTGTACCCATAATGGAGAATATATATGTTTATAAATATTGCACATTTTGTTTGCTCATGAATACGTACTTTTTAAAAGCCCATCTTTAATTTTGATTCGTCTGTCGCTCCCCCGCTCTGCGCTGCACCATGTCTGGATTTAAAGAGCACCTGCCGCTGTGTCCACTCACTAGCAATTCATTTCCTATCCGTCGAGATGTCTTTAAGTTGCGGGTTCTAGTGTGAAAGGCACGCATTCGATTTATCTGGCTGGGTGAATGTAAAGGGATACAAGCTGTTTTCTTTAAACCTTATCACCAAACAACACAAAGAGATGTTTCTTCAACTTCAAGACAGTTCTGTGACAAATAAGCATATCATGCTTTCATGAGTGGTGGGTGGGTGTGTTAAAGTCAAGATAGCCATGTTGTCCAGTCTTTCATAGGTGGAGAGATATGCCATGCTAACCTACCACTGACATCATTCTCACTATTATATTATGTGATGTAGGCCTAGTGAGAAAATGGGATGTGTTCCAAATCATTGTAACTATTTATCCTCAAATGTGTTACACAGTTGTTGTTGTACTCCTTACAACTTTTGTCAAAGGCACTTAGCAAGAACTTCAGGATCATATGGTGTGTTCAACAATCTTCATCACACAGTTGTCTGCTACATCTGCTTGATCAAAAGTTGCTATTGTCCGGGCACCATTAGATCAATATAGTCTTGCTCGTTACAGAACTGTAAGCATTCATATTGAGATCAGACAGTGTCCTTGGTGTCAACATAACACATCATTGTAATCCACAATGAAAAACATATTTTCATATTGGGTGAATTGAGATGTTGTAGAGTATTGGTGTGACTATTGTGTGTAGCCTATATTCTGTCACGAGGTCCTCTTTGATTCGGTAATGCATGTTTAGCCTTTGTCAGGAGTTTGTATTCAGTCACAATAATGGAGCAGTGTCCATAACTTCTCAAAGGGAACACAACATAGTGTGACAATAGGGTCTGTCTGCTGCCATGCAGTACATTGTGGTTAGCAGTACTACAGGCTAGTAGTGATTATTTCTTAACTTGATAATGACAAGGTTGTCTCAGTGAATTCAAAGGAAGGGCCACTAAGCTTTTGGGGAAATGGGGGGAATCCAGCAGGATAGAGGAGATTGGAGATCAGTGAAGGCAATATTAATGTGCTTAAAGCGCACAGGCAAGTGGTTCCAGGGACTAGGGTGTAAGACGTCTTAAAAATATCTGAAGGGATGAGAAGCATATAAGTATCTTGGAACTATACTAAGTGTCCATGGATAGGCCTTGTATGACAGAGAAATGAGGAGCGGTGGCGAGAGAGAGGTCTTCACAACTTAGTACTGGAGATACTGGGGCTGTACAGTAAATGATAACATGGTTTCTGACACACCTACACAGGGACTGCCATCATGCTGTGGGACTTGCTTTTTGTGATCTGGATGGTTAAGGAATGGGTGCTGCAATTAACGCCCCCTTCCCCCTACAACTTTTAAAGCAAAAACACACCGAGCGAGATGCGTACATCATAAAATAGTAATTATAAGATAATCACACATTCACACACCGCATTGTCTTTGTGAACTCAGGGAACGGAGGCAATATAATGAAGAAGCAGACGAACAAATAAGGACAGTGAGCTTTTGTCAATCTGATGATAAGTCAGCTCCTGCTCGGAGAAAAGCAGCAGAGCACCTATACGTGACAAAAAGATTATTGTCGGGTGACTAAGTATTTGTGCAGCAACCTATGCTACAAGGTCAGGCTCATTAGGGCTGGCAGCCAGCTAAAGACTGCACTCTGAAAAGCTTGTGACACCCAGCAAGGAAGCTGTCTGAAGAAAAAGTCTGCTGCGAGGATAACTGCCTGTGTCTTTCAGTCCCTTCTTTAATAAGGTCCTCGGTTTCCTTTGTTGATTTTCTGTATGTCCCCCATCTGTTTTCTCTTCTAATTTGATTTTTGAAATCTATTGTTTCATGGCTTGATTGACGTGGGTTGGGCATTAATGCACTCTTAATTACTACCTGATTCCTTGAAAAAGCTGCTCTTCCCACAATAATTATTTCAAGAGATAAACTACATGACCAACAGTATGTGGACACATGCTTGTCGAACATCTCATTCCAAAATCATGGGCATTAATATGGAGTTGGTCCCCTCCTTTGCTGCTATAACAGCCTCCATTCTTCTGGGAAGGCTTTCCACTAGATGTTGGAACATTGCTGCAGGGACTGGCTCTCAGTCGGCGTTCCAATTCATCCCAAAGATGTTCAATGGGGTTGAGGTCAGGGTTCTGTGCAGGCATGTCAATTTCTTCCACACCGATCTCGACAAACAATTTCTGTATGGACCTTGATTTGTGCACAGGGGTATTGTCATGCTGAAACAGGAAATGGCCTTCCCGAAACTGTTGCCACAAAGTTGGAAGCACAGAATCGTCTAGAATGTCATTGGAACTAAGGGGCCTAGCCAAAGGGGCCTAGCCAAAACCATGAAAAACAGTCCCAGACCATTATTTCTCCTCCACCAAACTTTACAGTTGGTACAATGCATTCAGGCAGGTTGCGTTCTCCTGGCATCCACCAAACCCAGATTCATCCGTCGGACTGCGAGATGGTGAAGCGTGATTCATTACTCCAGAGAACGTGTTTCCCCTGCTCCAGAGAGATGTTAATGTTAGGGTTGTGTGCGGCTGATCGGCCATAGAAACCCATTTCATGAAGCTCCCGACGAACAGTTATTGTGGTGATGTTGCTTCCAGAGGCAGTTTGGAACTCGGTAGTGTATTACAACCGAGGACAAACTATTTTTACGTGCTTCAGAACTCGGCAGGCCCATTCTGTGAGCTTGTGTGGCCTACCACTTTGTGGCTGAGCCGTTGTTGCTACAAGATGTTTCCACTTAACAATAATAGCACTTACAGTTGACCAGGGCAGCTCTAGCAGGGCAGAAATTTGAAGAACTGACTTGTTGGAAAGGTGGCATCCTATGATGGTGCCATGTTGAAAGTCACTGGCCTCTTCAGTAAGGCCATTCTACTGCCAATGTTTGTCTATGGAGATCGTATGGGTGTGTGCTCGATTTTATACAGCTGTCAGCAATGGGTGTGGCTGAAATAGCTGAATCCACTCATTTGAAGGGGTGTCCACATACTTTTGTACATACAGTGCCTTCAGAAAATATTCAGACACCTTGACTTTTTCAATATTTTGTTACATTACAGCCTAATTCTTTCTAAAATGTTGTTCCTCAGCAATCTACACACAATACTCCATAAAAACAAAGTGAAAACACGTTTTTTGAAAATTTAGCAAATATATAAACAAATAAAAACTGAAATACCTTATTTACATAAGTATTCAGACCCTTTGCTATAAGACTCGAAATTGAGCTCAGATGCATCCTGTTTCCTTTGATCATCCTTGAGACGTTTCCACAACTTCATCGGAGTCCACCTTTGGTAAATTCAATTGATTGGACATGATTTGGAAAGGCACTCACCTGTCTATATAAGGTCCCACCGTTGACAATGCACGTCAGAGCAAAAACCAAGCCATGAGGTCGAAGGAATTGTCCGTAGAGCTCTGAGACAGGATTGTGTTGAGACAGATCTGGGAAGGGTACCAAAAAAATTCTGCAGCATTGAAGGTCCCCAAGAACACAGTGGCCTCCATTATTCTTAAATGGAAGAAGTTTGGAACCACCAAGACTCTTCCTAGAGCTGGCCGCCCAGCCAAACTGAGCAATCGCTGGAGAAGGGCCTTGTTCAAGGAGGTGACCAAGAACCCGATGTTCACTCTGACAGAGCTCTAGAGTTCCTTTGTGGAGATGGGAGAACCTTCCAGTAGGACAACCATCTCTGCAGCACTCCACCAATCAGGCCTTTATGGTAGAGCGGCCAGAAGGAAGCCACTCCTCAGTAAAAGGCACATGACAACCCTCTTGGAGTTTGCCAAAAGCCACCTAAAGAATCTCCGAACATGAGATACAAGATTCTCTGGTCTGATGAAACCAAGATTCTGGACTGAATGCCAAGTGTCACGTCTGGAGGAAAGCTGGCACCAACCCTGTGATGAAGCATGGTATTTGCAGCATCATCCTGAATGGATGTTTTTCAGCGGCAGGGACTGGGAGACTAGTCAGGATCGAGGCAAAGATGAACGGAGAAAACTACAGAGAGATCCTTGATGAAAACCTGCTCCAGAGCGCTCAGGACCTCAGACTGAGGCGAAGGTTCACCTTCCAACAGGACAACAATCCTAAGCACACAGCCAAGACAATGCAGGAGTGGCTTCGGGACAAGTCTCTGAATGTCCTTGAGTAGCCCAGCCAGAGCCTGGACTTGAACCGGATCGAACATCTCAGGAGTGACCTGAAAATAGCTGTGCAGGGACGCTCCCCATCCAACCTGGCCGAGCTTGAGAGGATCTGCAGAGCTTGTAGCGTCACACCCTAGAAGACTCAAGGCTGTAACCGCTTCTGAAGGTGCTTCAACAAAGTACTGAGTAAGAGTCTGAAAACTTATGTAAATGTTATATTTACGTTTTTTATATGTAATACATTTGCAAAAAGTTATAAAAACCTGCTTTTGCTTGTTTTTCTGTACACTCATTCAACTTCCCGTGAGCTCAGAAGCAGCCTTGAGCTGTTTGTTGGAGGCTATGCTGACTGGTGTAGGCCTATGTTCTACAGTATATTTTTCAGTCATGTGCACATATTGTATATACTGTACATCAACATGATCCTGCACAGCCTCATGATCCATGGGAGGTACAGTATGCATGGCTTATTGGGAGTGTAGACCCAGCCAGGTAAGGCTGAAGTGTGTTGGTGGCCCACTGGATGCTAGGCAGGCAGGAGATGGCACCACCATGCTCCACTGTACTTTCCAGTCTTATGACTCCAGTCTGCAGCCACCACCACCTCCACTCAACCTGGCCTGTCAGGAGGGCCACCAGGAAGCGCCCTCCCACCCCCACCCCCTCCACCCCCACCCAGACCTCCTCTAGAGCAGGACATGCTCTGTGTTTCTGGCCTAATCTCAGGATTAGCCCCCATCTCCTGTCCACTTCCTGACACAGGGCTGACCTGGGTGTGTACACACTGCCACCCAACCACCAACCCATACACCCATAGCACAGCACAGCAAACGTTACTGCCTATTTAACACTAAACCCACTGGAATGTGCTGTTACACATCTGCTTTAACCTTAAAGGTAAATTTCACAATGTTTCAAGATCACATTCATCATTTCCAGCACTACCCCAATATCAACATGTGTGAAAATGGCGTGTTTCTATGTTTTGTAACAAAAAAGATTGTGGAAGATAAGTATTTCCAATGACATCCTCAACCAATTAGTAGACAATTAGTTGGCAATTAGGAGGTAATGCATACTCATAATTGGTTAAAATCACACGATGCACACAGATGTCATTGGAAACACATCTTTCTCTATCTTTTTTACTATAAACCATAGAAACGTGCACTTTGCACAATTTGATGTTGGGGTGGTGCTGGAGAAATGTCCCTTTAATCCATTTAGGATCACAACATTTCATGTTAACTTTTTCTTCTCAACCTGGCCAAAGCATTTTCCTTCGGTGTTTGCGGTATGTGGCTGTGTTGGCCTACAGTATCACCCATACACTTTGTATACTGTGTGTTTGGAAAGTTTTGTTTGAGGTCAAAGGTGAGGAAGTCCATCATATTACGAGGCAGGGCGCGCTCTGCTCATAATGTCCTGACGTCATTCAACAAGCCATTGCCAAACACTTGTAATTGATGAGCTGTCATTCAGGGACACCCCTCCCACTTAAGCAATAACTTCAAGCTTTATAACCACCTCTTTCATCAACATTTGCTGCATGAATCACCGCCTCTCTAAACTACACCTCATTACCATTCACCTTTTTTAAATCACGTAGGTGTACTCACTGCTCATACTGCAGGGATAATTGACTGTTTGCCTTGTCCGGCAACCGATTTATATTAAGCAGGAGCAAACAGCATCTCTGTGATGCAGATAAGACCTGCCCTGTGCTGTGAGAGGTTCACACAGCTGGAGAAGACAAACATCTCAGACCTATACACTCATATCTACTGGACACACTGCATTCCCTCACTTATGACCTGTACTATATTATACACAGGTAGACTTTTCAGATAAATTACATTGTTGACATTTTTTTTTTCTCTCAGTGTTGCAGTTGCAAGCATCTTGCAAAACTGAATTTCACATGGGTGTGTGTGAACGAGAAAGCACACAATGACACGTTTGTTTACCCAGCATGTCCTTCAAGGAAAAGTCTGACATTTGAACCGCAGGTGTTTTCTGGGGATGCAAAGTCAAGTGTCAAGTGTAAAGGATTGTTTGTTTTCTCTAGCCTTGGGGAGTGAATCATCCTTTATATTTAGCTTCCTCAAATTTGTTTTGATTTAACATACCATATTGTTTTTATTTCTCAGTGGCCTATTTGTAGTATAGAACAGGTTAAATTACATTTATCTGTGTGTTTTATCAGGAAATGTCTCAAGTGGAAACAGGGGCTCAAGTTACACATTATTTTGATCTAGTGATTTTCACTTAGATACCTGAGCCAAAATTGTATGCACACTTATATGTGTCTATAGAGCGTTTCTGAGACCATTCAGATGCACACAGGAATGAAATTAGGGCAAATTAACTCTATTGTAAACTGACGACTGACACAAAACAAACTCTGCGGCCCATCATAAAGGAGAGGTCAAAAAGGATTGGGGCTGGAGTGGCAACTTTGCAGCCAGCCGCCATCTTTTAGCAGCTTTTTAAAATGTTCTTTCACCCATGCCTCAGCTTTAAAACTTTCCCATTGCTGGAGTGGTATTCAGGCTGCTTTCAGAGTCACTCACTAGTATACATTAATTGCCACTTTCTTCAATGCGTGGGGAGGGTCACCAAACTTTCACTCATTTTCAAAGGCACACTTCCCTCCTGCCCTGCCTTTCATATGCAGGACAGTTGAGATTCGTCCCCTGGTAGCTCCAGCATAAGGATATATTCATTAGGTAAGACAAAGGGCCATTTTCATGCTTGCCATGAAGTGCTTTGCATGCCTTTCATTTTTGCTCAGCCAAGTGTGTTTTTCTAGCAGGTGTCCTCTTTAGCCACACAACAGGGTAAGACCAGGGGACTTGCCAGATTTAGATCTCAGTCCTGGCTTCCCTCATTGAAAGGGAAGGGAAAACAAGGCAAAGTCAAACCAAATGTTTGCCCTTTATTGTCTGCAGTGAGGCCATAGTTACTAGTATAATGTTTAAATAGGGTAATATTTAAATAGGAGTAAAGACACCACCAAAGACCACTTTGTCATTCAGAAACACCACTTTTCTATTCTAATCCTTGGCAAACAACTGATTTGCTTTTCACCCATCTTTTTGTCCTGAAGTTTTAAAGACTTACACTGTGATTTTCAAAGAGGCAGATGTACTACATAGACCTATTTTGGAGAGCTATTTTCAAACATGAGTTGATGGGGCAGGGAAGCGTAGTTGAGTGAATGAGGCTTGTACACAATCTGGTGGTTTTCACAGTGGTTGCAGCACAAGATAAGACAAAATACCAAAGTGAGAATGTATTATTTAAAAAAAATATTGTTATAAAATGTTTTTGACTTATCCTGGAAGGATGGAAACCGGAGAGGTATCCTACGAATCGGGTTTGAGGAGTTGCTCAACTCTGAGTTCAACACGAAACTGGCTCACCTTTAAGCCAGCTAAATTTCTATTGCAACGAATCCTTCAGAACTAACCTGCTCCGGGGCAGGCTAACTCATGGCTAACTCCACTTACCCTGAATGAAATGACTGAGCCACGAGTTGAGGACCAATGAAATCAGATTTCCTCCCTTTTGCAAATATTGAGTCATCATCCCCTTCATTTGAGGAAGATGACTTATAAAATATTTTATTAACCTCTACGGCATCGGTGTTTCCTTTCAAATGGTATCAAGAATATGCATATCCTTGCTTCAGGTTCTGAGCTACAGGCAGTTAGATTTTGTTATGTCATTTTAGGCGAAAGTTGAAAAAAAGGGTTGGATCCTTAAAATGTATTTGTGTGTTAATGAGTCATGTTAAAGTATATCACATTACACATTTAGTAATGACAGAATGCATTTTAAACTTCACGCACAGGAACACTTTTGTATGACAATAATTTTATCAAAAGGAGTGGGGAAAAAATATGCTTGTGGCATTAGCGTTAAGTAATAAAATAAAGACGGCACTTCCAAAAGCCTATTTCACACCTGAAATGCTGAATTTGCAAGATAACTTTTCATTCGTTTTGATTTCGGCACAAATGAAAATGTGGTACCGATGGATGTTTCAGCACTGTCTCAATGAAGAGTTCGGCGTTGGACTAGCCACTTGTGACACGCAGTTACAAGCCTGCTAGAGTTAGCGGCAGGCGGTCGAGCAATAACCACCATCGTAATACAGATGAAGCCTAAGCTGGAATGTGAAACTAACTGGAGCTGGTTAGCTTTAGAAAACTCTGAGTAGATCTAGCTTGCTTCATAGGATACCCTTCTGGTTAGACTGGCCATGGTGAGTGATTGACTCGTTACTTACCAGGGAAGTGTCTCAGCTCACCTCTGGAAGAAGGCTTTGTTTATCCTTGTCAATGCAACAATGTCCTTCCAGTTGCACCTTTGCCCATGAAACGTAGTATCGTCTTTCCACTCTAAAAGGTGGAACATTTCTGAAGACAAATCCAGTTTTATCTCTGTTAGGGTTGGCTAAATAGAGTGAAAAGACTGAGATAAGCAATTATATCTGGAGAAAAATATTGCACAAAGCAGTTGGTGATAGCAGTGAACCTTATCCACAGGGAAAGTTTTATCTTTTCATATATGTACTCGATTGGCTGTGCTGATCGATTCTATTTCTTCCGTCTGGATTAGTCATCCATGTTGTGAATGACTAATATTACCGAACTGAGGAAATGGGCACTGTCTGGTTACTCTTTCAGTTTTTTGCCCTCATGAGTAAATCGTTGTTTTTTTATTTTCATGCACCTTTGCTCATAGCCGTGGGAATTAGGGTGCCGAGGGTGCAGCACCCCCTGATAAAAGGAAACATTGAAAAATTATTATAATAATACATTAAAAAATGATTTACAAAAATTACACAACATTAGTGAACTAGGCTTTCATTACTCATGTATGAGCAGAGAAAAATACTAATCAGCAGAGTGGAGAAAAATATTCCCAACCCAAAACATGTGAATCTATGCCTTAAGTTACATTATATGAACCGTACGCTACCAGCTAATGCATCCGTTCAGTAGACCACTAATATAGTACATTTACCTCTGCTAAATTTTTTTACAGCTATGAATATAACTACCGTTCCCTAAAGGAGGGAACGAGGTATAACATACTATGGGAGTCAACAACCAGTCATAATCACCTGAAGCAAACTGAAATCATGCCCAACGGGCCAATGGAGGCCGTGCCCGTCCTCGGATATCCCGCTTTCTTGGCAATTCAGTACTGCTCTTAGGCGAGCCCAAACCCCCTGACAGCGCAGGGCCCAAAATGTATACCTCGTTCCCTCCTTCAGGGAACAGTAGTTATATTCATAACTCTACGTCCCTTTTCAGTCGGTCACTCGGTATAACATACTATGGGGACATACAATCACGCCCCAAGCCGGCTCAGAGGGTACCAGATTAGGGGGCCCACGGCAACCCAAGCACACACAGATTCCACCGGCTCCAAAAAGGGGTTACAGAAGTCACCCTTTTCCCTAATACTACCCGAGAAACCTGAACTGGCAGAGTGTGATTATGAACCAGAACCTGCTACAACTTGGCTACGCGCAGACACGCTGCCACTTCAGCCCAAGTCCCTAGACCCCACAGTTCCAAGAACAATACTTAACTTGCAAGCCTGAAATGTCAGAACTCATACAAGGAATCGCAAGACAAAAACAACAGAACACCTGTTGTGTCTTGGTAAAGCACACACGCGCACTGCATAGCATTGAGTCTATGAACCACGGCAGCTCAAGGCTCAAACCCTGACTGGGTCAGATGGTTTAGACCCTTTCTTCTTTGAGGCCAAGCCTATCTCTGCCTTTTTTTTAACCTGTCTCTCCTTTCTGGGGAGGTTCCCATTGCTTGGAAGGCATCCACAGTCCATCCTTTATTTAAAGGGGTTGATCAAGCTGATCCTAACTGTTATAGGCCTATTTCTATGTTGCCCTGTTTATCAAAAGTGTTGGGAAAACTTGTCAATAATCAACTGACTGGCTTTCTTGATGTCTATAGTATTCTCTCTGGTATGCAATCAGGTTTCCGCTCAGGTTATGGATGTGTCACTGCAACCTTAAAGGTCCTCAATGATGTCACCATTGCCCTTGATTCTAAGCAATGTTGTGCTGCTATTTTTATTGACTTGGCCAAAGCTTTTGATACGGTAGACCATTCCATTATTGTGGGCCGGCTAAGGAGTATTGGTGTCTCTGAGGGGTCTCTGGTTTGGCTTAGTTTGCTAACTACCTCTCTCAAAGAGTGCAGTGTATAAAGTCAGAACATCTGCTGTCACCAAAGGAGTACCCCAAGGCTCAATCCTTGGCTTTCTTAGTGTCCAACAAACTTTCTCTACCCTTAACCTTGTTCTGAACACCTCCAAAACAAAGGTCATGTGGTTTGGTAAGAAGACTGCCCCTCTCCCCACAGGTGTGATTACTACCTCTGAGGGTTTAGAGCTTGAGGTAGTCCCCTCATACAAGTACTTGGGAGTATGGCTGGACGGTACACTGTCCTTCTCTCAGCACATATCAAAGCTGCAGGCTAAAGTTAAATCTAGACTTGGTTTCCTCTATCGTAATCGCTCCTCTTTCACCCCAGCTGCCAAACTAACCCTGATTCAGATGACCACCCTACCCATGATAGATTACGGAAACATAATTTATAGATCGGCAGGTAAGGGTGCTCTCGAGCAGCTAAATGTTCTTTACCATTCGGCCATCAGATTTCCCACCAATGCTCCTTATAGGACACATTACTGCACTCTATACTCCTCTGTAAACTGATCATCTCTGTAAACTCATTGCAAGACCCACAGGTTGATGCTTATTTATAAAACCCTCTTAGGCCTCACTCCCCCCGATCTGAGATATCTATTGCACCCCTCATCTTCCACATACAACACCCGTTCTGCCAGTCACATTCTGTTAAAGGTCCCCAAAGCACATACATCCCTGGGTCACTCGGCTTTTCAGTTCGCTGCAGCTAGCGACTGGAACGAGCTGCAACAAACACTCAAACTGGACAGTTTTATCTCAATCTCTTCATTCAAAGACTCAATCATGGACACTCTTACTGACAGTTGTGGCTGCTTTACGTGATGTATTGTTGTCTCTACCTTCTTGACGTTGGTGCTGTTGTCTGTGTCCAATAATGTTTGTACCATGTTTTGTGCTGCTACCATGTTGTGTTGCTACCATGTTGTTGTCATGTTGTGTTGCTACCATGCTGTGTTGTCATGTGTTGCTGCCTTCCTATGTTGTTGTCTTAGGTCTCATTTTGTTGTGTTCTCTCTCTTGTCATGATGTGTGTTTTGTCCTATATTTATATTTTATAAAAACAATATTTATAATCCCAGCCCCCGTCCCCACAGGAGGCCTTTTTTCCTTTTGGTAGGCCGTCATTGTAAATAAGAATTTGTTCTTAACTGACTTGCCTAGTTAAATAAAGGTGAAATAAATTACATTTTAAAAATTAAAAACACACACACACACACTACAGCTGTTAGAGGTGCGTCAGTAGATAATACGTTACATTATGTGAACCGTACTTTCAGTCGTTCACTCGGTAGAACTTACGATGGGAGTCAACGACCAATCCTATTCACCTGAAACAAACTGAAATTACGTCCAACGGGGCAATGGATGCCGAGCCCGCCCTCGGAAGTGCCGCCTTCCTGGCTGCAATACCAAGGCTCGCATCCACTTCCTAAATTCTTCGCTCTTCAGCTCGCCTGAAGGAAGTACATGTCGCGCAATTTAAAAACCTTTCAAGCACACGAATGCGACAAGATTCATCTCAAACTTAGTTGTCTGTTAGTGGGGAAAACAGACTCGTCCCCCTAGATGTTGAGAGTTTTAGGTCTTGGTATCAGTTTTTGTGTTGGCTAAAAGCTAACTACTTTCTGATCTGCTTGTGTAGCTAATGCTTCCTTGCTTGGGTAGGATTTGTGTTGGCTAAATACCCACTACTTTTTGCTCTGCTTGTGTAGCTAGTGCTTCCTTGCTTGAGTAAGGTGGCAGGTAGCCTAGCGGTTAAGAACGCTGGGCCAGTTACCGAAAGGTTGCTGGCTCGAATCCCCGAGCCAACTAGGTGAAAAATCTGTCATTAAGTACCCTTGAGCAAGGCACTTAACCCTAATTGCTCCTGTAAGACACTCTGGATAAGAGTGTCTGCTAAATGACTAAAATGTAAATGTAACATGGTAAGAGTAGGTTCAAAAAGGCTAACCAGCTGAGTTTGAAAATCCTACCTAATTAAAACTAAAGATACTTACAAGTGCTGTCCTGTTGCCTGAGGTGGAAACATGCGCAAGAGGCCTTGGTTTGGACCAGTTCGTGTGACAACCAGTTCGTATCTGAGGAAGATTGGTGTCGGAGTTGATAGGGGTGTCATCCCAGCCGAGGGAGGCTCATTCCGGTTTCTCTGGCAGGGTTCAGAGTCCAGATTCCGGGGATGATATACTATCCCTGATTGGCTCTGGAGGGTTTGAAGAGTGTGAATCAGATGACATCAGTCTGGGGCAGCCTAAAGCCCCAGCTTTGGATTGAAGAGAGTGAACCATTGGGGGTGAATGTGCATTTGATGGCGTTTCCTTCCCCAGGTTTGGGTGAAGGTAGTTACCTCCAGTTCCTGCAGCAGTGAAGTGTTTTTGCTTGACAAAAACAAAATATAATATCCCAATCCTCAGGGTGGTGCTCTGCCCCTTCAGGAGATAATGTATAGGAGACTGGCAGCGTGCTCCGTCCAGTGGTGGGCTACCATGGGTGATGAGGGGGTACAGTCTGCAGTTCGCTGTGCATCCTCCTCCTTTTAGTGGCGTCAATACGTCAATGGTCCCCAAGGTCCTGACGTTGCGTCCCATCCTTGCGTGTTTTAAATAAGCACCTCATGGAAGCAAGTTCAAAATGCTCAAACTTCACAGGCTATTGCAGTTGGTGCATCCCAGTGATTGGTTCACGTTCATAGATCTGAAGGACACATTTTCATGTGCTATACATCTTCTCCATCTCCCTATCACCCTGCAACTTTTCTGTGATGGTCGAGTATTGGTTGATTGGCTGGTAGTAACGGAGTCGAGGGAACAGGTGGAGCTCCACACTGCCATGCTGGTTTCCCATATTCAGGGAGTGGAGACCGCATCCCTCGGTGGTGGCGCAGATATTTTTTGTTTATTTATTTTATTTAACCTTTATTTAACCAGGTAGGCCAGTTGAGAACAAGTTCTCATTTACAACTGCGACCTGGCCAAGATAAAGCAAAGCAGTGCGACACAAACAACAAAACAGAGTTACACATAAACAAACGTACAGTCAATAACACATCGCGCTCCACTCCCTAGCATACTACTCGCCAATGTCCAGTCTCTTGAGAATAAGGTCGATGAAATCCGAGCACGGGTAACATTCGAGAGAGACATCAGGGATTGCAACGTGCTCTGCTTCACGGAAACATGGCTAACTGAAAAGACGCTAACGGAGTCGGTGCAGCCAGCTGGTTTCTTCACGCATCGCGCAGACAGAAACATACATCTTTCTGGTAAGAAGAGGGGCGGGGGGGTATGCCTCATGATTAACGAGACGTGGTGTGACCATCATAACAACACTCAGGAACTAAAGTCATTCTGTTCACCTGATCTAGAACTCCTCACAATCAAATGTAGACCGCATTATCTACCAAGGGAATTCACTTCGGTCATAATCACAGCCGTATATATTCCCCCCCAAGCAGACACATCGATGGCCCTGAACGAACTCTATCTGACTCTCTGTAAACTGGAAACCACACACCCTGAGGCTGCATTCATCGTAGCTGGGGATTTTAACAAGGCTAATCTAAAAACAAAACTCCCTAAATTCTATCAGCACATCGATTGTCCGACCAGGGCTGGCAGAACTCTGGACCATTGTTATACTAACTTCCGCGACGCATATAAGGCCCTCCCCCGCCCTCCTTTCGGAAAAGCTGACCACGACTCCATTTTGTTGATTCCAGCCTACAAACAGAAATTAAAACTACAAGCTCCCGCGCTCAGGTCTGTTCAACGCTGGTCCGACCAATCTGAATCCACGCTTCAAGACTGCTTTGATCACGCGGATTGGAATATGTTCCGCACGGCGTCCAACAACAACAATGATGAATATGCAGATTCGGTGAGCGAGTTCATTAGGAAGTGCATTGACGATGTCGTACCCAGAGCAACGATTAAAACATTCCCAAACCAGAAACCGTGGATTAACGGCAGCATTCGCGTGAAACTGAAAGCGCGAACCACTGCTTTTAACCAGGGCAAGGTGACCGGAAACATGACCGAATACACACAGTGTAGCTATTCTCTCCGCAAGGCTATCAAACAGGCTAAGTCCCAGTACAGAGACAAAATTGAATCGCAATTCAACAGCTCAGACACAAGGGGTATGTGGCAGGGTCTACAGTCTATCACGGATTACAAAAAGAAAAGCAGCCCCGTCGCGGATCAGGATGTCTTGCTCCCAGACAGGCTAAATACCTTTTTTGCCCGCTTTGAGGATAATACAGTGCCACTGACACGGCCCACTACCAAAACCTGCGGGCTCTCCTTCACTGCAGCCGAGGTGAGTAAAACATTTAAACGTGTTAACCCTCGCAAGGCTGCAGGCCCAGACGGCATTCCCAGCCGCGTCCTCAGAGCATGCGCAGACCAGCTGGCTGGTGTGTTTACGGACATATTCAATCAATCCTTAGCCCAGTCTGCTGTTCCCACATGCTTCAAGAGGGCCACCATTGTTCCTGTTCCCAAGAAAGCTAAGGTAACTGAGCTAAACGACTACCGCCCCGTAGCACTCACTTCCGTCATCATGAAGTGCTTTGAGAGACTAGTCAAGGACCATATCACCTCCACCCTACCGGACACCCTAGACCCACTCCAATTTGCTTACCGACCCAATAGGTCCACAGACGACGCAATCGCAACCGCACTGCACACTGCCCTAACCCATCTGGACAAGAGGAATACCTATGTGAGAATGCTGTTCATCGACTACAGCTCAGCATTTAACACCATAGTACCCTCCAAACTCGTCATCAAGCTCGAGACCCTGGGCCTCGACCCCGCCCTGTGCAACTGGGTCCTGGACTTCCTGACGGGCCGCCCCCAGGTGGTGAGGGTAGGTAACAACATCTCCACCCCGCTGATCCTCAACACTGGGGCCCCACAAGGGTGCGTTCTGAGCCCTCTCCTGTACTCCCTGTTCACCCACGACTGCGTGGCCATGCACGCCTCCAACTCAATCATCAAGTTTGCGGACGACACTACAGTGGTAGGCTTGATTACCAACAACGACGAGACGGCCTACAGGGAGGAGGTGAGGGCCCTCGGAGTGTGGTGTCAGGAAAATAACCTCACACTCAACGTCAACAAAACAAAGGAGATGATTGTGGACTTCAGGAAACAGCAGAGGGAGCTCCCCCCTATCCACATCGACGGGTCAGTAGTGGAGAAGGTGGAAAGTTTTAAGTTCCTCGGTGTACACATCACGGACAAACTGAATTGGTCCACCCACACAGACAGCGTTGTGAAGAAGGCGCAGCAGCGCCTCTTCAACCTCAGGAGGCTGAAGAAATTCGGCTTGTCACCAAAAGCACTCACAAACTTCTACAGATGCACAATCGAGAGCATCCTGTCGGGCTGTATCACCGCCTGGTACGGCAACTGCTCCGCACACAACCGTAAGGCTCTCCAGAGGGTAGTGAGGTCGGCAGAACGCATCACCCGGGGCAAACTACCTGCCCTCCAGGACACCTACACCACCCGATGTCACAGGAAGGCCATAAAGATCATCAAGGACAACAACCACCCAAGCCACTACCTGTTCACCCCGCTATCATCCAGAAGGCGAGGTCAGTACAGGTGCATCCAAGCAGGGACCGAGAGACTGAAAAACAGCTTCTATCTCAAGGCCATCAGACTGTTAAACAGCCACCACTAACATTTAGCGGCCGCTGCCAACAAACTGACTCAGCTCCAGCCACCTTAAAAATGGGAATTGATGGAAATTATGTAAAAATGTACCACCAGCCACTTTAAACAATGCCACCTAATATAATGTTTACATACCCTACATTACACATCTCTTATGTATATGTATATACTGTACTCTATATCATCTACTGCATCTTGCCATCTTATGTAATACATGGACCACTAGCCACTTTAAACTATGCCACTTTATGTTTACATACCCTACAGTACTCATCTCATAGGTATATACCGTACTCTATACCATCTACTGCACCTTGCCTATGCCGTCTGTACCATCACTCATTCATATATCTTTATGTACATATTCTTTATCCCTTTACAATTGCGTGTATAAGGTAGTAGTTGCGGAATTGTTAGGTTAGATTACTTGTTGTTATTACTGCATTGTCGGAACTAGAAGCACAAGCATTTCGCTACACTCGCATTAACATCTGCTAACCATGTGTATGTGACTAATAAATTTGATTTGATTTGATTTGATTTGACAATAGAAAAATATATGTACAGTGTGTGCAAATGTAGAAGAGTAGGGAGGTAAGGCAATAAATAAGCCATAGAGATGAAATAATTACAATTTAGCATTAACGCTGGAGTGATAGATGTGCAGATGATGATGTGCAAGTAGAGATACTGGGGTGCAAAAGAGCAAGAGGGTAAGTAATAATATGGGGATGAGGTAGTTGGGTGTGCTATTTACAGATTGGCTGTGTACAGGTACAGTGATCGGTAAGCTGCTCTGACAACTGATGCTTAAAGTTAGAGAGGGAGATATGAGTCTCCAGCTTCAATGATTTTTTTGCAATTTGTTCCAGTCATTGGCAGCAGAGAACTGGAAGGAAAGGCAGCCAAAGGAAGTGTTGGCTTTGGGGATGACCAGTGAAATATACCTGCTGGAGCATGTGCTACGGGTGGGTGTTGCTATGGTGACCAGTGAGCTGAGATAAGGCGGGGCTTTACCTAGCAAAGACTTATAGATGACCTGGAGCCAGTGGGTTTGGCGACGAATATGCCAGCCAACGAGAGGATACAGGTCACAGTGGTGGGTATTATATGGGGCTTTGGTGACAAAACGGATGGCACTGGGATAGACTACATCCAGTCTGCTGAGTAGAGTGTTGGAGGGTATTTTGTAAATGATATCGCCGTCAAGGATAGTCAGTTTTCGAGGGTTTGTTTGGCAGCATGAGTGAAGGAGGCTTTGTTGCGAAATAGGAAGCCGATTCTAGATTTAATTTTGGATTGGAGATGCTTAATGTGAGTCTGGAAGTTTACAGTCTATCCAGACACCTAGTTATTTGTAGTTGTCCACATATTCTATGTCAGAACCGTTCAGAGTAGTCATGCTAGTCGGGCGGGAGGGTGCTGGCAGCAATCGGTTGAAGAGCATGCACTTAGTTTTACTAGCATTTAAAAGCAGTTGGAGGCCACAGAAGGAGTGTTATATGGCATTGAAGCTCGTTTGTAGGTTTGTTAACACAGTGTCCAGAGAAGGGCCAGATGTATACAAAATGGTGTCGTCTGCGTAGAGGTGGATCAGAGAATCACAAGCAGCAAGAGCGACATCATTGATATATATAGAGAAAAGAGTCAGCCCGAGAACTGAACCCTGTGGCACCCCCATAGAGACTGCCAGAGGTCCGGACAACAGGCCCTCCGATTTGACATACTGAATTCTATCTGAGAAGTAGTTGGTGAACCAGAGTCGAAAGTCTTGGACAGGTCGATGAAGATGGCTGCACAGTACTGTCTTTTATCGATGGCGGTTATGATATTGTTTCGGACGTGGAGCGTGGCTGAGGTGCACTCATGACCAGCTCGGAAACCAGATTGCATAGTGGAGAAGGTACAGTGGGATTCGAAATGGTCGGTGATCTGTTTGTTAACTTGGCTTTTGAAGATTTTAGAAAGGAGGGGCAGGATGGATATAGGTCTATAACAGTTTGGGTCTAGAGGGTCAGGATGATATCTAAGAGGGCGCCCATGGTTACGGATTTAGGTCTGTACCTGGTAGGTTCCTTAATAATTTGTGTGAGATTGAGGGCATCTAGCTTAGATTGTAGGACGGCCAGGGTGTTAAGCATATCCCAGTTTAGGTCAGCTAACAGTACGAACTCTGAAGATAGGTGTGTGTGTGTCAAGGGTCTGCCCGCCCCACTTGGGACGCAGTGCATGACTTCACTGCATGCTAAGTTGTGAAAACACCCGGTTGGAGCTTGTCTGTGACTGGCTTTTAAGATTCCAGTGCTGGCTTGGGCAGAGGTAGGAGAATGCTCAGAGGTTAGGACTGTCATGTTTGCTTTGATTTTAGTTTTATTAATAGGATTAGGTTTCTTGGCATCAAAGCGCCTGTTCAGGTCCAGTATGACTGACTACCTGAGCTCTCTCTCTGCTAGCTCTGCAGCAAGCCTTTCTTCACTAGTAGGCCTTATGGCTGAGGTCTACTTGCAAAACAAGTAACCTTAGCTAAACCCTGACTCTGCCTCCCTGGGATCTCACACACGGGCCTAAATTAGCACTTGTCTACTGTGATAAGAGGCAGCAGAGACATATAGTAGAGGACTGAAATCCCTCAAATTTACAATCACTTTCAGTGCTATTATAACACTAAAAGTCACTTTAATAAGGTTGACAAATTTTGCATTACTCATCTCATATGTATATACTGTATTCTATTCTACTGTATCTTAGTCTATGCCGCTCTGAGCTCGTCCAAATATTTATATATTCTTAATTCCATTCCTTTACTTTAGATTTGTGTGTATTGTTGTGATATTGTTAGATATTACTTGTTAGATATTACTGCACTATTGGAGCTAGAAACACAAGCATTTCGCTACACCCACAATAACATCTGCTAAACATGTGTATGTGACCAATAACATTTGATTTGATTAATAAAGGCTTATTGTGAATGGTGTTTTCTTACAGTAAGCTACATACCAAACCCCTAAAATGTAAGCACCACTCTGCACGCTGTTTAACTCATCTCTAATTAATACAAATAATTAAATATATCTAATACTATTGAATGCAAATGTGCGTAATGATTATAGGCCAAACTATGTATAAACCAGTGAGATAGTTACCCTCTTTTACCTGGTGTTTCTCTCCAGTGCTCCTGGACAATAGCAGCTGTTATCAGGCCACCTATCCTATGAATATACTGAAGTAATTTCCCTGCTGTTTGGCCAGATCTATATATTCAAACCTTCACCTCATCATCGATTTGACCACCATCCTCTATTTGCTAGTTTTACCCCCAGATGCTCAATAATGTAGTTTTCTTTAAAAAACATCTAAATAAGAGCCAACCAACCTCTCTCCCTGGGCATGTTACCTCAGCATTAAATTCAAAGCAATAATTGTATTCTGGAAATAAATGAGTACGCTGCATCTTGACTGCTTGGTAATGCACTCTCAAGCTTCCTCCAAGAAATACAGCAAGAATATTAACTTTCACTTTGTGATGTCATCATTTTGTTTGAAAAGTAAAGCTCTCATGATTGAAACAGTGAATGGGAGGGTTGTTTATTCCCATTATTTGTTGTTTGAATGTCCTCTCTATCCTCCATGTTAATATCCCTATCCTTACCTGAGATTTCTAGAAATCCGCTTGCCATGCTGAAAACCCTAACTTCAGTAGCCTTAACTGTTGTGCCTCAAATTGCAGATGTAGCCCAAAGAATATAGAAAAATGCAAATCTTTAAATATGCCTGAGGAAACTCTATCACCCCTTTGATTCTCAAACCAGGAATCTGGTATATTTCACGCGGAGCAATTACATTGGTTGACTAAATATCGATGTACAGTTGGCACATTAAAGAGGAAAAATAATTGAAGAACATAACTACAGGACATCCCAGAACAGTGAGTGTTAAGGCAGTGACGAATTGGATCCAAGACGGAGACCCTGCAAATTTCACAGCCTCACGATGGGAGGTTTGTGAAGTCAGGCAATCTCTGTCACTCTCCTCCTGGTTCAAAGTTAACTGTATCCCTGAATCTCTCCAAGGCAAGGTGTTCTATGTTGTGCAGTATGCCCTTGGAAATGTGGGTGGGTGCAGTGGAGACAGGTATGTGGTTGTAGATTTGACTTGGTCCTCCCTCCTAGTCACATAACAGGACTGTTTGTCTGCAGCCTGGCCAAGCCCCAGGATCTCTACCTCAACTTTTCAATGATGCGCTCATTATAATTCACTACAGCTGGCAGGTAAATTGGTTCTCCCCTTTCTGTCCCCCACACACACGTCTTACACTCCCTTACCTCAGCATTCAAATGCTCTGATCAGCTGTTCCAGAAGTATGTGGGGGGGGGTGACAAATCCATCTTCACCTCCAACACCACTGGTAGATAGAACAGGGCTGGGGTAGAGGTTTCGTTGGGGTGGAAGGAGTGTGTGGATGAGTGACATGTATGCTTGACGAAGAGATACTTACCAAAATTGACCGCGTGCTGCCGATAGCCTGTGAGCAACAAAGAGGAGCAAATTTCTTGACAAAATATTCCACTTTCGGTAAACACTCATGTAACAGTCTCATCATCGTCATTATGGAGACAACTACCACAACAAAAATAAGCACCAATATTAATAAGCAATTAGTTTTGCTTGGATCTACTATGAGCATTTAAAATGATGATTAGTTGCCTATTTATACAGCTAGTATTTTTAACGCTAGCAATTAGCTGACTATAACGCTAGTGTTCAATTGAGTATTCAGGCCATGCCAGGATGAAGGTACATACATTGCAGCTCCCCAGTTGATGGCAGTGGGTGTCTGTGCCTCTCTCATTGTAGTGCTAGTAAGTGACATGGTGATTCCATGGTGATGATCCATGCCATTCACTGTTAGTGTCTTGTGAAACGGTTGTGATTCCCTCTGCCAAGTAGCAGAGGCAGCCAGGACACCACTGTGCCTTGCGTTAGAGGGGCGTTCACAGGCCAAGTGTCTCCACAAACACTACAAATACCAGGCTCAGAGAGGGGGTGTCCTCACACCTTTGCCCTGCTCAGTACTCAGTATGTAACCACATTGTTGTGGCGATGACAATTCAATAAAAACATTTGTTTTGTTCGGCTCCCCTCTTAGAGGGGTTATAACACATTTTCACAACGGGGGAGACTTTTTTTAGATCTATTTTTCAGTGAGTACAGCAGGGCGGTCTGCAGTCTTATTTAGAAGGGAGAGATCGCCAGTTGAGATGAACACATGGCTCTAGTCTAGCGGAGGTTGACAGCTTTCTGTGCTCCCTCCAAACACAGCCTGCCAGGGGATTCAACATTAATAAACATATCTGAAAAGCACATTGTCGCTTGCCGGAGGGCTCAGGATGACGCTGTTTGCAAACAACACCCTGCGCACTGCATCTCCCAAGGAACTGAAATTGTTTAATGATTCAATTAGCCAATGCGAAGCTGAGCGCTCATCCTGATAGGATGCGATAATTGATAAAGATTTTAATCCACCGAGGCTGAAACAGTTTCAAAGCCATCCTTGGTGAGGTGTTTTTTGCGGCCAATCAAAGAGTGGCTGCAACCCAAGCTGACACCTCCGGTGCACTACCCCATTTATACATATTCAGTTACATGGTTATATCAAGCTGGTTGTTTTAATATGGGTCACATTAAGTTTGAAGTATTAACTTTATTATATTCAATCAGCCCCCCCATTACTCATACTTTAACCTTCAGATTTCTACCAAAGCTTCAGGCAGGCTTGGTTAGGTTTACCATGTGTATCTGTTTGAGAAAAAGGAAAGAGCAATAGAACAATATGTGTTGATCATGAACAAACATGTACACGTGTTTACGTATGTTTAGCGCCACTGTCATATTTGTTGGCTCGTTTCTTTGTTGACTTGATTCCAGAAATCTCATCGTTTTTCGAGCTTTCCTTCTGTAGACTGTGGTGTCAGTAGGCAGCCATTCTGAACGGCCGCTGTCGCTTTGTGTGTCTGCTACAGGAAGGAGTTAAACCAACCTCAACACATGTAAACAGAGGAAGCCCAGTGAAAGGGTTTTCTTTTCACAAAACGTCTACTCTCACTTCCTGCCCATGGCATTAACACAGGGATTATGGGTAGAGGCTATCAGGTGACCCACAGGTCAGGAACACGGAAAAACACACAGTCACTAGAAATGCTTATCTGGGTCAACACTTCAACACAAATACAGATCAGATTCTTTGCAAACAGGATTGTCCTCGTACCATATTGACATTTTGGACATTTTGTGTATGTATTTATTCATCAAACATTCATCATTATAGATTGTCATTTTTTAAATTATTTTAGATTTTTTTTAATTATCAATAGACACATGCAGTATGTTTGGTGAATGCTTTTGTAAAGACTAGTAGGCCTATATGTTACATATACATGACATCATACCTAGCTATAAATCATGTTTCAGTTGTAAATGTAACGCTTGTAACACAGATGAATGTAAAATGAAAAAGCAATTGAAAGGCCCTCCTTGAGGGCATAGATGTATGTGGCTGTCCCTTGTGTAGGATCACTGCTGTATCTTCCCAGTGCTTTACCCATTAATAGGGCTGGGTTGGTCATTGGCCCTCTCCTCCACATATTCGCCAAGCCTAAAACAAAGCTCTGTCTATATCACCATTTCCACGGTCCAACACTAAACCCGATGGGTGGCGGAAGATAAAGAAGGGGTTTCTGTTCAACTAGGAGCCTTTGAAATCTCTTCGGTCTATAGGGCTGCAACTTTCTAACTGCCCCCAACTTAGCCTTTTGATCTGATTTTTTTTTACTGATATGCCATCCACATAATCCTCTCAGTTCTGCTAGTCCCTGGAGACGGTGCAAAGACTCTTATACTAAAGCAGGCCTATACCCAGTGGAGGAGAAAGCAAGAGAGGGGGAAGAGAGAAAGAGACCAAACTGTCTAGCCCTGTTATATCACCCCCCATCTCTCATAATTGCACAAAAGTAACCCTAATGTATTTTTCTGTCACAACAACCGCACAGGATCCAAATCGCCACTCTGCAGAAATAAGGTATCATTCAATAGAGCCACTTGTAAATATGCTTGGGCAAATTGCGTCTCTGTCCTCCCCTTCTTCCAGCTCTTCATTGTAGTGTTTTATTTACATGTGGTTGTATAAGTATCCAAGTCCCCCCCTCTCCACTACACTAAAAGAGCAGACATAGAAGATGAAGGCTCAGAGTTAGGACAGCAGGTGAATGTCAAAACAAAATAACAGTCTGCACAGGAACCTAAAGACGGCCTCTTTCCGGCACTCAGACAAAATATGGGCTCAGGATGTCTGGAATGTCTACTGTCTTCTAGTTGTACCCCTATACTCTTCAAATGCATCACGTTGTAAGCATATTCATTTATTGCCTTTTTGTTTATCATCTTATTCACAAGGTTGTTCTTAAGTGTGTCTGCATTGGCAGTGGTATCAAACAGTGGTCCAGTAAAATGGTCTAGTGAAACCCTCCCTTTATGTTCTGCTCTTTGTCTTCCTCCCAGGGCCAGACAGGGCTTCCTGCTGCATCACTAACTGTGAAGACGCTAGCTTTTCATCTTAACTATCTCCACTGCCTGCCAGGCTGACGCTCTCTGTAGTGTCCCGCCTATTCCCCCCAAAAAAGAGTTATGAAGGGCAGGCGTGACGTAAATATAGTATCCCTTGGTGCTCTGTGACATTGGAGGGAGAGGGGAGAGGGTGAGGCTTCCCTCCCTTGCCTGCTTTAGGGGAACAGACAGCTCCCTATTGGCAGCCAGGGCAGGCAGGGAGAGAATGGTCTGTTTTCACGCCTTGTTCAACCCAGTTGTAGGCTTTTGCCGTGACATACTTAGGCCAGAAGATGCTCTCTATGCCGTCCTCCTCTTGACGTCCTGCACAACGCATCACAGGGAGCAATTGGACATGGAGTCTGGGGTTGTCGGGGGTAACCAGGCAGCTGAGAGAGACAGACTCCTATGAAAGACAGTACACTTTGTATGCAGCACTGCACACATACGCACAATGGCAGAGCCTTTATAGTATTTTATCCCCATTTCAAAGTGGCTCACCTTTTAAGGTGACAAATCACCTTTCTAATGAGTCTACAAGGTGTGTCTGGCTCATAAACAGGGCACAGATAATGCTGTTTGATTGGGTCTCATCATGTTGTCTCTACTCCAGACTGTAATGTAATGTAGTTTAGTCTGTCAGTGAAGTGAAGTGGGGATTAGCAGTGTTTTAATGAGGGATTTATGTTTATGCTGCTCTGCTCTGTGCTCCTGCCTGGCAGGCCGTTCTGTTCCTCTATAGACGTACATATGGCTGCTTGGTCTTTACCCTGACGGACGGACAAACACATCATAGGCCTCTAATACCCAAGACCAGAGCATTAATAAATATCATCATTAACATTATTAACATGGCCCCAGAGCATTAGAGCTGTGTGTGAAGTTAACTAGTCACCACGGCAATGACAGAGTGTGGAGCAGGGGAACTATGGAGCGTCTGAGGACGGTAATCAGGTTAACACAGCCTGGTGATATAAATAATCGAATTAAACACTGCAACGCAACACTGTGATCACCTCTCCCTTCCTCCACCAGAGAGAGAGAGGGGGGGGGGGGGGGGGAGCAGCCGTTTACACACTCTGAGCCTGTTTGTTTGTTCACACCCTCCCTCCTCTCCCTCACAGCCAGGGCTCAGCCCAGGGAAAGTTTAATTTAGCCTGTCAGCATACTTTACATTATATCCAGGGCCTGTATTCACTCCCAAACATCACTGCCAACGGATGATATTGATAAGCTGTACTGTACATATAATGCTGTGTGATGTACAAATATGATTGATCATATATGTTTTTAATATTCATGACTAGCACCATCTGAACAATTTAAATGTCAGGGCTAGGGTTCATGATTTACAGGTTTGACACTAATGGGTTTCTATATCAGATGTCACATTTCAGTTTTGTATACTGTAGGTCTACGTACTATATACTATACGTACTATAAGAGAGAGGGTGAGAGAAAAGAAAAGTGATGGATGGAGAACAGGATTCTCTTGGAGCTCAAGGAGGATCGAGCTCAGAAAAAATAGGTAGTAATGAATCATAATCGATTGTTATAGTTTGTGAATAAAATGTTTGCGCAGTTATTCATTAATTTATTTTCATATGTGTTCAAAAGTAAGAGCTATGAATTGGAACAATTAATAGGGTTTATTTCAAGGTCTTTGATTGAAAAAAATTGTGTCAAAAGAGAAGGTAGATGGTGAGAAACACGTAGAGAGGGAGAGAGAGAGAGTGTGTGTCAAGAAACAATGGAGGGAAAGTGAGAAGGATATATTGTGGTAACTAGTGCGAGTCCTTTCCCCCACTGTCTCATGGGTTAAGTGCAGCCGGTGTGAGGGAGGCAGAGCAAGGCTGGCAGCCCTCAGCTGTCATATGCTGGATAATTACCCAGAGTTGAGGTGGACCACACCTTAGATAAACCCTCTAATGCCCCATTCTAATGCTCCAGTCCTCCACAAACAGTTTCCCTGCAGCAAGCTCCAACCTGTCCGTCATGTGTTTGTGACCTGCTTCTCCCATTGGGTGTTGTGCTATGGCTAGTTTACTCTTGGCCAAGCAAACAAATCAGAATGTGTTGATCTTGCTGAGATAGGAGGGGCTGAGATCACTTCAGAAGACAAAAGTCCTCCCTAAGTTCTTCTCCAACGACAGCACTAAGCAAAGTGAAAGCACTGTCGTCATTAAAAAGGAAATTGATTAGTCTTGGGTTTACACAACATTCTTTCTTTTGTAGCTCCAATGTGTAACTAATGCTATCAGGATACACTACAGCCTAGTGAGGATCCATTGGAGGCCAGTGTACTCTTCTCCCTGAATATGCAGATGTGCTGTATGGTTGTAAAGGAATTGTTCAATTGATGTTAGGCCAGCGTTGTGTGTTTTGGATTATGGTACGGCACCAGGCCCACCCTCCAGCAAAGTGTCCATGTTCAGCACCACGATGGCTCACAATGTTGTGTTTTGACTGACTAAAAGAGGCACATTCCACACAGGACCATCTTAAAGAGAGGAGAGGGGATCAGGTGTAAATCCATGTGAATTAGTCAAGTGTACATGACAGTGGAAGCATTTTTGAAACAGTTCACCAGAACATATCATTTGACAATGTCCAACACAAGCAAAGAGGCAAAATAATTTCAGAACAAGAAAATGTCCCCAAAGAACAATATGTTGTATAAAAACTTGACCATACATTTTAGAAACAATCTGTTCATCTTGGTCGATTCTATTTTTTCTGTCCAGGATATATATTTGTACCCTCTTAGTTTTTCTGATCCATAGTGTGTTAGCCGTTCAGCTTTGTTTTGAACAAGAACTACCTTCCCCTTTACAAATTCTCACCAGAAACGTCCAGGCTTCCGAAACCACATCTATCGATGTGCCAGACAATAAAATCAACATAAAACGACAAAGGAATTTGTATTTACTTCGGTAGTACAGGTAATGTTCAATGAAAGCACTCTGCAGTTCTCAGGAGATGAGAGCGTAGCTACAGCCCAGCCCAGCCAGACAGGAACAAGCATGGTCAACTGCAGGCCACACAATAACTGCAATGACAGATGGGGCTTAAGCTCCGATGCTAGCTTCTCTTGTACACTGCAGACCTGTTTGTTTGGAGGGTTCACCAGAAGAACATGAAAAGGAAGTGCTGTGCCCTGCTCTGTCTGTAATTTGCCCGGGAAAACAAGTAACACTCGATTCCTGATTTAATATGTTTTGTCTTGTTAATCATCACTAATCCAAACAGAGATTCCAGACAGGGCCCACCCAGGTGAGAAAGGTGAAAGTTATAAAGGCAGAAAGATGCAGCTGTTTGCCTTCGTCACATGACACAGGTGACACAAAAGATATGTACACCTGATGTTATGGGAACCTCTGCCACCGAGGGCCCGAGGCCCCGTCGACAAACAGGTCTGTTGTTTTGGTTTGTGTTTCAATGAGAGGTATTGAAAACTCAGTGTAAAGAGAGGGAAGCCTTGCTCACTTTATGATGGATTACTATGATATTTTGGTTTACTACATTCTTGAAGTTTTATGTATAACACGAGGACACCAAATTTTACTCTGCTTATGTGCAGAAACTTGTACATTAATCCAAAGTGTATTTGACATTTCCCCTTCCTGTTCCACAGTGAATGTGATGCACATTAAGCCCAGATGTCAGACTGCAGTAATCCCGGCTACTTCCACATGATTAGTAACCACCACTCCTAATTGTAAAAAAAAACTTTCGATGACCTTTTCCCATGATCCTTTATTTTCACACCACACACCAACTTTCCCCTTAGCCTCGCGGGGGGGGGGGGGGGGCTCTCAGTAAAGGACACGCCAATCACAGACCTCTGGCACAGAACTACTGTACAGTATGCCTGCATGTTTAATAGTAAAAGGGGAGAAAAACTCAAGTACTCCAGCTCACAATATTATTTGTCTATTTTAAAGTTTCTGTTGTTTTGGTAGAGCTCTCTGTGTTTGACTGATTGCGTAGCTATCGCTGTACACCAGCCAGGCAATTTAAGTGACATGATTACTGAAACAGCCCTGGTGGGGGGAGGCAGGCCGATAAACATCTGCCTGCTTGATGGCTCTGCTCACTACCTGTTCCTTCTGAACCTCTGTAGGTTAGGGGAGGAAGGGGAGGAGGGGAACACTATGTTTGTTTGGAACATGCAGCCAGGATACCATAGAGCCACCATGCTTGAGATTCAAAGGTAGGCAGATCAAAGGGATGACATTTGCTGGGTAATGGGGAAAACGATATGGCAGGCTGCGTGTGTTGTACATGGTCTGACTTGCTGTAGCAGCACAGAAGCACCTGAAGAAACAACACAATGGCACGATAACATCTCCTGTGGCAGGGGATGGAAGCCTGTGTGTGTGCGTGTGTTTGTGTTTGTGTACGCGTTAGCGCACACCACTCTGTCTTATTCTTGTGCCTCGGCCAGTGATGCCTATCAAGGTTTTGGGCTGCTGTGAGAAGTCTCTTCTTTTCTGTTGCTGTTTTTGACTGTGGTATGATTTATCATGCTGTTTTGCTGACTAACTGGTCCAGTATTATTGGATGAAATCAAGATGGACTACACTACATCTACCTATTGGTGACCCTCAGGCAAAAGCACAGCTTTATTTTGGTATCTTTCTCTCTTACTCTCTATCTCACCGTTTCCATTTCCCTCCTCTATTTTTCTCCCCCCTCTCTCTCTGGTTTCTCCCCCCACTTTCTCTCCCTCTCCCTTTCCCTCTCCTTCCTATGGCAGTGGTGGATTAGCACTGATATGCTCCGATTGCCTCCACCTGTCAACGGAGCTAACCTCCGGGTTCTGCCCTGTGCAATCAGCCGTGCTGGTAAGACGCAGGGCTCTGCCACTGACAGGCAAACAGTCCCACCCAGCCACAGCCCCAGCCAACAACACACCTGTCTCCCCTTTCCCTGGCCCCTTGCTGGCCCACTCAGCAGACTCAGGCCGGACCGCATTCATGCACACCCCTGCTACGGACAGCATATCCACTAATGGAATTAAATAAATCTCGAGCTGGCCGATAGGCAGAAAAACCGCTTGCAAATCGCCTGTGTTAAATTGAGAAGCTAAATTTGAACAGCCATGTCGCAAAGATTAATTTCAGCTCAGCTCTTGGTCTGGCCATGACTGGCCAGGCTTAGTGTGGCTGGGATGTATATGAGCATTATAACCATTCTGCTATGCACCCGCAACATCTCTGGGTTTGCAAAGCTTGCATTGTTTATTTTTGGCCACACATATTACACGTATCTTGTATTTTAGCCCATTTGCACTAACACTGCCTTATAACTCCTGCAATCTGAAATGTTGTATACGTTCGTAAAAAAAAAGGTATTACAAAAACATACCAACCATTAACATCATCCTGTGGATGTTGATATCGGAGATCAGGTTGTTTTAACCTTCTCTGTATACATTCTGTCTTGGATGAACACTTTCTCTCAGCTTGACCCTGGTACAGTAAGCTCCTTCCTGAGTTTTTACTGGGAACATGTATCTCCAATTAAAGCCCAATATCAGTGGAGGGCTTGGGAGTGGAGCAGAGGGGAGGGGGAAGAGGAGGGGAGATTGGCATCTCGATGTGTGGTCCTGTCCTGTGTGACTCCCTCCTCCCAACGCAGCTGCTGTGCAGGGGAGCTACACCTTTGCACGCCTCAGTGCCTCCCCCCCTGTGTGCCCCTAGGATCCTGCAGAAGCCCGTCAACAGGAAGTGTCTTTCTTCCCACCTATATCTCCTCCATCATACCTGGCCAGGCTGGCCTGCTGTCACGCTGTCATCACACTCAGCAAACTAATGTCAATACATGCAGCATTCTCTCCCTCCTCCCTTGTTTGTCCTGTTCTGTTTTTCTACAGTGGCTTTATGCAATATGTTGATGGTGTTATTGTGTCCCTATCAGTCTTTAGTATAAAATGATGGCTCCAATCACCTGCTCTGTTAGTATTAGAGCAAAACTTTAATTAACAGACTGTGATAGGTTGTTAATCGCTCATTTCTCGTGAGGGATTATAAAAGTAATACCAAGCTTCCATACATCCACACCCTGATGTGGGAGGCTGTTTTTGGATTTGTTTCCGGGCAGTAGTGTTTTGTTTGGGTGTTTTCTCTGGGCTGAGGTGTCCTCAGTCTGAACGCTGAGGCAGTCCTCTAGATGCAGGAACTCCTCTCTCCTGTTTTGTTGTCCTGGTGGGAGGAGAAGTTAGCTTCTTAGTGTGGTGTGAAAGTGGAGGGGGGCTGGATACAGTTGAGAGGGGGCTGGAGACAGTGGGGGGGGGCTGGAGACAGTGGAGGGGGGCTGGAGACAGTGGAGGCTGGGTACAGTACGTTTCAGTCAGGGCCTGATAAGTAAGGAGAGCGCCGGATGAAATTGTACGTCCTGGGATTCTGCAGCGCCTGAGCAGCGGCGTGGAGATGATTCGCTGCTTGTCTGGGACTCGATCAGCGTAATGAGTTTTGGACTGCCCACCTAAGCCACTCGAGTGCCAGGGACAGTTTTTACTGTTTAATCTAAAGCAACTCCCTGTACTTACTGCTACAACGTTCTCATTAACATATCGCTAAGCCTCCCCTGAAAGCCCTGAGAGCAGCAGAAAGATATCTGACCTCTGGATGGGGCATAAAAAATTGCATTGCCCCCTCATAACATGAGGATTAATCCCACATATGATTACACATTAAATTACCTGGGATGTATGCATTTGTGCTGTGCTTTGGTGTCAGCACGTCAAGCTTTTTCACAAAGTTGGTAGCAACTACTTCCTTGCAAAATAAAAAAAAATCCTTGTAACCAATTGGTTTTTTGACTGATATAGACTGACATTCTGCCTGGCTTACCCTTTTCTTTACAAAAAGGAAAGATTAAGACAATCCGTTGCAAGCCACCTCGACTTTGCAAGGTGCTTAAGGACTAAGAGCAAGGGGGATTTCTCCGGTGGTTTCTGAGAAGATGCTGAGGAATCTAGGGGCATTACTTTTGCCCACCTGGAAGTTAACAGTAGACCACATCAACTCTGCCCTCTGTTTATCAGCTTAGTGCCCTTCCACTCTTGAGCGCTGATAAACAGCACCTCTTGAGTTTCCATTTGTGGCCTTCTCCCTCCTCCTGGCTACAAACAGCTCTTACAGACCGGCTGGAAACTCGCAGTGGCCCCCACTCCCTCACACACACTCACAGTCTACACTCACACTCATCAGTCAACTGTCCCACTTCTCAAAGCCCAAAACCCCACAACATGTCTTATTACAGGTATGCAGGTTCTAATCCCAAGATCGCAGAAATCCTCATTCTTATCTGCTGTGCTCTCAGCATGTAAACCCAGCTCTCCTAGGTCTTTTACCTTCAAATGATCAACTCCTCACTTTCCCCTCACCACTCTCTTACCTGCTAAGCTGTTTTTCTGCTAACTTTTAGCTTCATACAGAAAAATAAGCATTTGGTAGATGGGGATATACTGTATCTGGCAGGGAATGTGGATTTAAGACTTACATAAGGCCACCATTAAACATTAAGAGCCGATAATCACCATTTCATCTGACAGGACTTGTGTTTTTAGCCTAGCTCTCCTTTTCAGACTCCCTGTCTTGACTGTCACAGGGTGGTGTGAGGTAGAGCCATAGATTGCCCTGGGCGGCTGACGTTAATAGGTGCTCGCTTTGTTGAACCCCTGTGATTTATGCACCTCTGTCTAAAGGCCGGCCGAGTCGGCCTGCTGCTCCTTCAGCCTCTGCAGAACAAAGTGACAGCTGGGAGACTTCACCACCCTTTCAATACTGGCCATGTGCTTTCACCTCTGAGTCCAAATCACCAATTAAATTAACTGCCTCCAGATCCAGAACAACAACAAAGCTAAGTTTTTCAAGATTTTAAGAGTTTATTCCAGAGACTTTTGATAAACACACTGTTCATATTTATCATAAACTGGTTCACAAATCAGAGGAGTGATCTCGGGGCCGTGGGAGATGATCTAACGGGAGCAGACCGGGCCGGATGGATGTTTTCAATGAGAATGGCAGAATTTATGTAGGGCAACATTGAAGCCAAACAGAGTTTCTACAAGGAAAGGGAGAAGAAACAGACGGCTCCCTCCAATCTGTCCAAATGCCCCAGTGTACCCGTTGCCCCATGCCAGTCACCCATTTACACCAGGCAGGGCCTGCACTCAATCACCCGTTTATCTCACTCCGTTCCCCCCGGCCAGGCAGATGGCAGTGCCACCCCTGCCAGAGGAGCGTGCCAACCCCCGCACTAAGCAGGAATGCTAAACGAGTCAGCTGTATGCACATAGCATTAGCATATAGTTGACCTGTTTGGAAACTTTCATGATAGCCCCATGCGCTGGAGCCAAGTTTCTCACAGTGGAGAGGTGTTTATGGGACCAGTTGGCTATGGGGGACACCAACAAAGGCCCCCGTAAATAAAAATTGTTTTATTTAAAAGCCACTAAAACATCCTTTGTTTTAATAGGCCAAGTGTCCACTATGCCCAGAGTCACCCAATACAACTTGTTCTCCAGTAACCGGGTACTGTTGCACTCTAATATTAGAAGCCAGGAAAATGTGTGGCATCTCCAAGAGGCCATATTCAGGGGTTCCCAAACTTTTTTGGCCCACGACTCCATTTTGATATCTGAATATTCTCGCGACCACAACTTTTTTATTTGGGGCTATGGCAGTCAATGGAAAAACAATCTAACAGTTTTTCTGATTGTCTTCTCAACTCACCATCACATACTTTTAATACGGGCTATAACAGTCAATTGCAAATTATTCTGACATAATGTCTCTTATCTCACCACCACTAATGAGATGGGTGTGGCTTGATGCATGTCGCGTCAGAGCTTCTCAAAGTCTGGGGGCGTGGTCGACACCTCATCTCCGCTGTCACATTTAACCTGGATCGATATTTGGTTTTAATACAAACGAGATCACGAAATCCACACAGGTATGAGCTGGCGATTGGTACCATTCGTTTTATGGTGCTTTCAAGACAACTGGGAACTCTGAAAAATACGAGGTCAAATCATGACGTCAATGATCTTCAGGTCGGAAAGTCAGAGCTCTAGAAAGAGGACTGAGTTTCCGAGTTGGATGACCGTTCAAAACTATTTTTCTGATTTCCCAGTTGTCTTGAACGCCACATTTATGCTCAGAGGGAGACGGCAAGGTATTCCTTTTGAGTCAGAAACCAGAACTCCTCCGTAGTGACCCATGATTGTGTTGCCTGTAGAACAGCTCGATCAGCTGTTTGATTTCACTTACTGGCATGTCAACTGAGCCAGGATCACGGTCAAGCGGATTGGGACGTAGGTCCCAAAGTGCTTTTCCAAGCATTGGAGGGGAGCAATTACTGTGGAACACTCACTGATGCTGCTTTCTGTTAAAAACATGCACAGTTGAGGGAAGGGGGTATGGTTCGCTTTTGAAAGACTCTCTCCAATAAGAATTCTTTCCTCTGATCTGAATCCACTGATTGGGTCACTCATCTGTAGAATGTTTTTGTATTTCCCCTGTATGCTTGCGTTCAGTTCGTTCAGTTTCCCAAATATTTCTGTTACATAGGCAAGGAGACACATTTTCTTACACAAAGTCAACCAAGTCTTTTTTTTCATCCATTGTGAATGACAACAGTTCCATTGTCATGCTCTAATCCCATATCTCCACATAGTTTTACGAACAGGTGTGCGCAGTGGATGTGGTTTGATGTAGTTTACAATCGAAGTTACCTGCTGCAGCATATCTCTGAGTTCTGTGCTCAGCTCTTTTGCGAGCCAGTTGCTCTCGGTGTATCATACAATGCGTACATATGGCAGAGGGAGACACATTCATAGTGCAGATGCCTGCCCACCGTCCCACCATAGAAGGAGCCCCATCTGTGCAAAAGCCCACCATTCAATCCCATGGAATTAGTTTTTCATCAGAATAGCCATGCAGCACACTAAACATCCCCTGTAACTTTTCATGCTTAGGAATCGTGAGACAGAACAGTATGTCCTTGTGAATAGTATCCTCAGACATGTGTAGCGAACAAAAGTCAATGCATGGACATCTCGGCCCTCACAGCTAACGTCTAATTGGAGAGCATGAACTGGGGAGTTTTTGAGTCGTTCAGAGTTTCCTCTTGATTGCTAGCAATAGCATAAACTCTTAAACAGTGTTTTCTAACAAAGGTATTGATGTGAATGTCTGTTCCTCTGCCTCCCCACACATTCTTTAAACCATATCAACTGCGGCTGGTAACATTAAAGTCTCTGTAATAATGTGTGGTTTCATAGTGTAGCGGGCCTAGACATTTTAATTCATGTGTGGTTTCACAGCGTAGCGGGCCTAGACATTTTAATTCATGTGTGGTTTCACAGCGTAGCGGGCCTAGACATTTTAATTCATGTGTGGTTTCACAGCGTAGCGGCCTAGACATTTTAATTAATGTGTGGTTTCATAGCGTAGCGGGCCTAGACATTTTAATTAATGTGTGGTTTCACAGCGTAGCGGGCCTAGACATTTTAATTAATGTGTGGTTTCATAGCATAGCGGGCCTAGACATTTTAATTTGAGTGTGGTTTCATAGCGTAGCGGGCCTAGACATTTTAATTCGAGTGTGGTTTCATAGCGTAGCGGCCTAGACATTTTAATTAATGTGTGGTTTCATAGCGTAGCGGGCCTAGACATTTTAATTAATGTGTGGTTTCATAGCATAGCGGGCCTAGACATTTTAATTAATGTGTGGTTTCACAGCGTAGCTGGCCTAGACATTTTAATTAATGTGTGGTTTCATAGCGTAGCGGGCCTAGACATTTTAATTAATGTGTGGTTTTATAGCGTAGCGGGCCTAGACATTTTAATTAATGTGTGGTTTCATAGCGTAGCGGGCCTAGACATTTTAATTCATGTGTGATTTCATAGCATAGCGGGCCTAGACATTTTAATTAATGTGTGGTTTCATAGCGTAGCGGGCCTAGACATTTTAATTAATGTGTGGTTTCACAGCGTAGCGGGCCTAGACATTTTAATTAATGTGTGGTTTCATAGCATAGCGGGCCTAGACATTATAATTAATGTGTGGTTTCATAGCATAGCGGGCCTAGACATTTTAATTAATGTGTGGTTTCATAGCGTAGCGGGCCTAGACATTTTAATTAATGTGTGGTTTCATAGCATAGCTGGCCTAGACATTTTAATTAATGTGTTGTTTCATAGCATAGCGGGCCTAGACATTTTAATTAATGTGTGGTTTCATAGCATTGCGGGCCTAGACATTTTAATTAATGTGTGGTTTCATAGCATAGCGGGCCTAGACATTTTAATTAATGTGTGGTTTCATAGCATTGCGGGCCTAGACATTTTAATTAATGTGTGGTTTCATAGCATAGCGGGCCTAGACATTTTAATTAATGTGTGGTTTCATAGCATAGCTGGCCTAGACATTTTAATTAATGTGTGGTTTCATAGCGTAGCGGGCCTAGACATTTTAATTAATGTGTGGTTTCATAGCATAGCGGGCCTAGACATTTTAATTCATGTGTGGTTTCATAGCATAGCGGGCCTAGACATTTTAATTCATGTGTGGTTTCATAGCATAGCGGGCCTAGACATTTTAATTAATGTGTGGTTTCATAGCATAGCGGGCCTAGACATGGGGAATGATTCAAATGCAATGGTCAAGTGCTGCCTTTCCCAATGATTTAAGGGCAATCTCTGGTATATATATTTTAATATATATTAAAAATAGATATATTTTTTAATTGTAGTCCTCCACAAGTCTGGTTCATCCTTGGGAGCAATTTCCAAACGCCTGAAGGTACCACGTTCATCTGTACAAACAATAGTCGCAAGTATAAACACCATGGGACCACGCAGCCGTCCAACCGCTCAGGAAAGAGATGCGTTCTGTCTCCAAGAGATGAACGTACTTTGGTGCGAAAAGTGCAAATCAATCCCAGAACAACAGCAAAGGACCTTGTAAAGACGCTGGAGGAAACAGATACAAAGTATCTATATCCGCAGTAAAACGAGTCCTATATCGACATAACCTGAAAGGCCGCTCAGAAAGGAAGAAGCCACTGCTCCAAAACCGCCATAACAAAAGCCAGACTACGGTTTGCAACTGCACATGGGGACAAAGATCGTACTTTTTGGAGAAATGTCCTCTGGTCTGATGAAACAGAAATAGAACTGTTTGGCCATAATGACCATCATTTTGTTTGGAGGAAAAAGGGGGAAGCTTGCAAGCCGAAGAACACCATCCCAACCGTGAAGCATGGGGTGGCAGCATCATGTTGTTGGAGTGCTTTGCTGCAGGAGGGACTGGTGCAATTCACAAAATAGATGGCATCATGAGGAGGGGAAATTATGTGGATATATTGAAGCAATCTCAAGACATCAGTCAGGAAGTTAAAGCTTGGTCGCAAATGGGTCTTCCAAATGGACAATGACCCCAAGCATACTTCCAAAGTCGTGGCAAAATGGCTTAATTAAGGACAACAAAGTCAAGGTATTGGAGTGGCCATCACAAAGCCCCGACCTCAATCCTAGAACATTTGTGGGCAGAACTGAAAAAGCGTGTGCGAGCAAGGAGGCCTACAAAACCTGACTCAGCTACACCAGCTCTGTCAGGAGGATTGGGCCGAGATTCACCCAGCTTGCGGAAGGCTACCCGAAACATTTGACCCAAGTTAAATAATTTAAAGGCAATGCTACTAATTGAGTGTATGTAAACTTCTGACCCACTGGGAATGTGATGAAAGAAATAAAAGCTGAAATTAATCACTATCTACTATTATTCTGACATTTCACATTCTTAAAATAAAGTGGTGATCCTAACAGACATAAGACAGGGAATTTTTACTGGGATTAGATGTCAGGAATTGTGAAAAACTGAGTTTAAATTTATTTGGCTAAGGTGTATGTTAACCTCCTACTTCAACTGTATATATATATATCACAAAACACACATCATGACAAGAGAGACAACATAACACTACATAAATAGAGACCTAAGACGACAACCTAGCAAGGCAGCAACACAACATGACAACAACATGGTAGTAACACAACATGGTAGCAACACAAAACATGGTACAAACATTATTGGACACAGACAACAGCACAAACGGCAAGAAGGTAGAGACAACAATACATCACGCAAAGCATCCATATCTGTCAGTAAGTGTCACGCCCTGACCTTAGAGAGGCTTTTTTATGTCTCTTTTTGGTTTGGTCAGGGTGTGATTTGGGTGGGCATTTTATGTCCTTTATTTCTATGATTTGTGTTTCTATGTTTTGGCCGGGTATGATTCTCAATCAGGGACAGCTGTCTATCGTTGTCTCTGATTGGGAATCATACTTAGGCAGCCCTTTTTCCCACCTGTGATTGTGGGTAGTTTACTTTGTTAGTGGCACTATAGCCCTCGGAAGCTTCACGGTCGTTTATTTTGTTTCTTGTTTTGTTGGCGACATTCTAAAATAAAAGGAAATGTACGCTCACCACGCTGCACTTTGGTCCACTTCTTTCGACGGCCGTGAAAGTAAGAGTGTCCATGATTGAGTCTTTGAATGAAGAGATTGAGAAATAACTGTCCAGTTTGAGTGTTGCAGCTCGTTCCAGTCGCTAGCTGCAGCAACTGAAAAGAGGAGCGACCCAGGGATGTGTGTGCTTTGGGGACGTTTAACAGAATGTCACTGGCAGAATGGATGTTGTATATGGAGGAAGCAGGCTGCAGTACTGGAGATATCTCAGATAGGGGGGAGTGAGGCCTAAGAGGGTTTTATAAATAAGTATCAACCAGTGGGTCTTGCGAAGGGTATAGAGGGATGACCAGTTTACACAGGAGTATAGAGTGCAGTGATGTGTCCTGTAAGGAACATTGGTGGCAAATCTGATGGCCGAATGGTAAAGTTGTGTATTTTAGATTCATTCTAAGTAGCCACCCTTTGCCTTGATGGCAGCTTTGCACACTCTTGGCATTCTCTCAATCAGCTTCACCTGGAATCCTTATCCAACAGTCTTGAAGGAGTTCCCACATATGCTGAGCACTTGTTGGCTGCTTTTCCATCACCCTGCGGTCCAACTCATCCCAAACCATCTCAATTGGGTTGAGGTCGGGTGATTGTGGAGGCCAGGTCATCTGATGCAGCACTCCATCACTCTCGTTCTTAGTCAAATAGCTCTTACACAGCCTGGAGGTGTGTGGGGTCATTGTCTTGTTGAAAAACAAATGAGAGTCCCACTAAACGCAAACCAGATGGGATGGCGTATCGCTGCAGAATGCTGTGGTAGCCATCCTGGTTAAGTATGCCTTGAATTCAAAATAAATTACAGTGTCACCAGCAAAGCACTCCCACACCATCACACCTCCTCCTCCATGCTTCACAGTGGGAACCACACATGCGGAGATCATCCGTTAACCTACTCTGCGTCTCACGAAGGCACGGCGGTTGGAACCAAAAATCTCAAATTTAGACTCATCAGACCAAAAGGACTGATTTCCACCAGTCTCTTCTTCTTATTGGTGTCATTTAGTAGTGGTTTCTTTGCAGTAATTCGACCATGAAGGCCTGATTCACACAGTCTCCTCTGAACAGTTGATGTTGAGATGTGTCTGTTACTTGAACTCTGAGAATAATTTATTTGGGCTGTAATTTCTGAGGCTGATAACTCTAATGAACTTATCCTCTTCAGCCGAGGTAACTCTGGGTCTTCCTTTCCTGTGGCGGTCCTCATGAGAGTCAGTTTCATCATAGCGCTTGATGGTTTTTGCGACTGCACTTGAAGAAACTTTCAAAGTTCTTGAAATTTTCCAGATTGATTGACCTTCATGTCTTAAAGTAGTGATGGACTGTCATTCATCTTTGCTTATTTGAGCTGATCTTGCCATAATATGGACTTGGGCTTTTACCAAAAAGGGCTATCTTCTGTATACCAACACTACCTAGTCACAACACAACTGATTGTCTCAAACGCATTAACTTTTACTGCCTCAGAAACCCGGATCCGGGAGCACCCCCCACCCCCCACACACTGATTAGCATAGATAGCATAGCTTCAGAAGTAGATAGTAGCATCTAAATATCATTAAATCACAAGTCCAAGACACCAGATGAAAGATACAGATCTTGTGAATAAAGCCACCATTTCAGATTTTTAAAATGTTTTACAGGGAAGACAAAATATGTAAATCTATTAGCTAAACACGTTAGCAAAATACACCACTATTCTAACTCCATCAGTTTCTTACTCCTTCAGGTGCTATCACCAATTCGGCTCAACTAAGATATTGATAGCCAATAACCTATAAAAAAAACCATCAGATGACAGTCTGATAACATATTCATGGTATAGGATAGTTTTTGTTAGAAAAAAGTGCATATTTCAGGTAGAAATCACAGTTTACAATTGCACCGACCATCACAAATCCACTAGAATTACTAGATAGAGCAACGTGTATGACCAATTTACTCATCATAAAACATTTCATAAAAATAGACAAAGCATAGCAATGGAAAGACCCAGTTCTTGTGATTTCAGACCATATTTCAGATTTTCTAAGCGTTTTTCAGCGAAAACACAATAAATCGATAAGTTAGCATACTACATGTTCCAACGTTACCAGAGCATCGATTCCAGCCAAAGAGCGCTATAACGTAACCACCGCCAAAAGATATTAATTTTTTCACTAACCTTCTCAGAATTCTTCCGATGACACTCCTGTAACATCATTTTACAACATACATATACAGTTTGTTCGAAAAGGTGCATATTTAGCCATACAAAACCGTGGTTACACAATGAAAATACTAGGAAATCAAGCCTCAATATGTCTGACGTCATCTATCAGAGTGATCTAGTTTAATTAAAAGCTAATCATATACTTGACTAAAAAATACAGGGTTGACAGGAATCGAAAGACAAATTAGTTCTTAATGCAACCGCTGATTTACATTTTTAAAATTATCCTTACTTTTCAATACAGGGTTGGCCAAGTGAAGCTATACCAAACAAAATGGCGATATATGCGTTTAAAATATTTCGACAGAAACACGGTTTATCATATTAAATATTGCTTACTTTGAGCTGATCTTCCATCATATTCTTGGGCAATGTATCCTTTCTATGTTATAAACGTCTTTTGGTCGATAGATGTCCTCTGTCCTTCGAAATGTCCATCACCAACGACCGACACCCTAAAGCGTGTCCAAACTTTCAGAGTGCACGACAAAGAAATTCCTCAAAATCGCACTAAACGGATATAAATTGATATAAAACGGTTAAAATTCACTACATTATGATGTTTTTAACAACTATAACGACTGAAAACATGACCGGAGAAATACTGCTGGTTAGAAAACGATTTGGAACGAGGCAGGTCCGATGTCCTTTACGCTTCAGGCGCACGTTGAGAAAGGGTGGTCTCTGTACATTTTCGTCTTTTATAATGGCTGTGAACGTCCCATCGATTCCATTGAAAACGTGATGACGTACAGACACCCAGAGGAAGACGTAGGCAGTGTCGGTTTCTTCATAGCATTCACTGTCGCCTTAAAAACAGACCCCAGATCAGAGGTAAAAATTTCTGAAATCTGAACCCTGTCATGAAAAGTGCTGTAGAAATTGTTCTGTACCACTCAGAGACAAAATTTCAACTCCTATAGAAACTATAGACTGTTTTCTATCCAATAATAACAATAATATGCATATTGTACGATCAAGAATTGAGTACGAGGCAGTTTAATTTGGAAATGTAAAAAAAAAAATAATGCTAACAGCTCCCCCTATTGACAAAAGGTTAAGAAGGAAAGAATGTACTTTTAACAAGGCACACCTGTTAATTGAAATGCATTCCAGGTGACTACCTCATGAAGCTGGTTGAGAGAATGCCAAGAGTGTGCGAAGCTGTCATCAAGGCTTAGGGTGGCAACTTTGAAGAATATATTTTGATTTATTTAACACTTTTTTGGTTACTACATGATTCCATATGTGTTATTTCATAGTTTTGATGTCTTCACTATTTTTCTGGGGCGGCAGGTAGCCTAGTGGTTAGAGCATTGGACTAGTAACTGCAAGGTTGCAATATCGAATCCCTGAACTGACAAGTTAAAAAATATGTCGTTCTGCACCTCAACAAGGCAGTTAACCCACTGTTCCTAGGCTGTCATTGAAAATAAGAGTTTGTTCTTAACTGACTTGCCTAGTTTTAAAAAAGTCTAAAATAGTAAAAATAAATAAAAACCCTGGAATGTTTTCAAACTTTTGACTGGTACTGTGTATAATATATTTATCCAGGATTTTGGAAGTTCTACCGTGACCCCATTTTCATATCAGGTGAACCCATATGGTGTTCACGACCCCTAGTTTGGGAACCGCTGCATTATGTAGTTTAATTTTAGTGTCGGCTGTAAAATCAAATGATGCAGGAGAAAACATTAAGGCCAATTTCATATTTAGGAAGATATCTTCAACTGAAAGAAGATGTATTGTACACATGAGCTGAATGGGGTTAATATGATTTAAATGGCTAATCAATAGCCTACATGAAATCTGATTATAAACATCAGACTTGCATTCAAGCCACAGAAGCTCGAAGCAGCTATTTGTCTCTTGCACAACATGTTCCTTAATGTTGTAGGTTTTCATTATCTGGCTCTGGAAGCAATTCCCATTCTTTAAAATGTTGTGGGCCACGTTTGTTTGGTTTGGATTATCAATGTGGTTTGAGTCAAGTGGATGGCTCTGTCTTGCCCTGGTCTAACCCATGTGGCCTTTGCCTTCCTTTAACTGTCTGCAGTCTGACCGTTCAACACAGAAATGGCTTTCACTCCTAAAATTGATGTAATTATACACAGATCATAATACTGCACAATTACCTGCTTTTTTCTTTCTTAATGGGGGCAGTGTATTTAGTCTCCTCCAGAAGAACACTACTCCCCCTGACTTCCTCAGCTCACACTAGACATGCAGTTTGTTGTGAACAGTAGACAAAGCATATCCTAGTGCTACTGCAAGTTTGACCAAAGCAGTTGACAGTTCGCTTGACCAAGGGCTCACATAGTTGGACTGGTGTTCAATAAAAAGGCCACATTGTTCTCATGTTTGGATGGAGTTCTTTGTTGGAATTAAGGCCTTTTCCACCAGGATCACTGTAATCCCGAAATATAAACATTTATTCTAACTCTTTTCTTCCTATATTGATATACATAACTTTTATGAACAACTTCATATTTTTGAATGCTCACATTTTGAGACCGACCTCTCACTCTGTGACAATCCATCAAGAAACAGACAGCAGGCATAGGGCTGGGTTAGAAAACTGCTACTCCCACCTCAGGGAGTCAGGGGAGATAGCTGAGAGCAACAGTAGAAGAGGTAATTACACCTATCTGTCCACAGCCTTTGTCTCAGGGCAACTGAGCCTCACAGTGGAGAAGATAGAGGCTGCTCGGTCTAGGAGTGGACCTGTCTCTCCGGGGCTAAACAGGCTTTCTCCACCTGCCAGCTGTTGCCCACAGCTTTAAACTGTGGGACGGAGAACCAGCCTGAAGTGTATCGAAGAGATCGGAAGGAACGCAAGACAATAGACAGGTTGACAAAAAAAAGTGGGCCTGCGAGTACCGCTCTTTCCCACCCTTTCTCTCAATAACATGGTTGTGGAAAACAACACTGTACCTGAAGGTTATTTAACAAAGCTTTACTTATCATGACATTATAACATGTTCCCTTGTTTGCTATGAGACAGATGTGTTCAACAAATGCATTCATCTATAGTGTATGTATTTCTCTTCCCATCCTTTTTGAACCAAGGTAAAGGGGTTAGACAAATGGATTTTTGAAGATGTGAAGTTTACTCTGAATTCTCTGTCCATGAAATTACAGCTTAGACTCCATTATTTTTCTCTGGGTTATTTTAAACAATGAAAGCCATTTTCAATGTCAGTCTCAAATCAATATGCAAGCACAATGCAGACCAGAGCACTGCAGTCTGAAACCTTGGTCTCACAATAGCCTGAATAGTTTCATCTCTACAGACCTTGGCCTTGTAATGTACAACATAAATAATAAAATTGCCAGTTTCATAGAATCAGATTGGATAATTGATTAGAGACCAATCAATTATAAGTTGGCATGTATTTTCACATGCTTTAACCCTTTACACTGGTGGGAATTGTCCTAAATGATGGGCTAAATTGAAATGTTTCTTACAGAAGAAATATGAAAAGCATATTCATAACCATGGTAGCAATTGAAAGGGAACAGTTTGGAGGACATGGGGAAATTATTAGACCAAAGTTGAGGACACAACAGTTCACCTGACACACGACTGAATCCAAGTATGTGCATTTTACATTTACTGTACTTTTCAACACATTTTTTTATAACGAAATCTGAAAAAGTAACATAAGACTTTTCCTGGAAAATGTGGGGCAGGTGCAACATAAGACAAAAATAAGGGTTTAAATTAACTGGTGGCCAAACACCATTGCAAAGTATGCACAGTTCCTAAGTAATTTCAATGCACTTGTATGACTCAAAGAGGAGTCTTCAACTATAAAGTACTTTTTTTAAACTCTCCTCGATGTGTTGTTGAGGAACTAGAGCAAGCACACTTATGGTTGTTTTGTTTGGAACACAACCCTGCATCCCCGCCATCACACAATTACTGTTGTTTATACAATCCAGAAACGATCCATGATAAGTCGCAATCTGGGTCAGTTGGGCATGATTTGAAAGCTTGTTCTAATTGCCAACATGACTAGCTAAGTTATAAAATCCGATCTTACAGTCTTATGTTTTCACAAGGCAATTCAGAGAAACCAATCATAATTTTGGTACGCATAGAAAGAAGTCATAAGTGCATTCAGGTGCGTGTGTGGTGGAAAATTTCTTCACAATAGACAAACAGGCTCATTCTGTTCAGACATGTCATCTTGTAACTGTACATAAAACATAGTGATCATACATTTTGACACTGTATATGACATGAGTTTTATGATTTTTGTATATGACATGAGTTTTATGATTTGGAGATGTGAAGTGCGCATTTGGACTCACGGGTGTTTGGCTTGCTTGTATGACATCAAAGTGTTAACGTCTCCTCTTTCAAAAGTACATAGAGTCATCTTAACTTAGAGCATTTCCCTCACTCGGACAACAAAACATTTGCAAAAGTTGCCCAATTAGCAGGAAGACTGGGGGCAACTTCTTGTCGAGCGCAGTACTTAAGTTCAGAATGGCTGTCAGTCAAAACCCATACAACGCTGTGAAGCGCAGAGCCAGAGCTCTGACTTCATGTATAGCATGTTACTGTACAGCCAATACGTTCCAATTTATGAGTTTATTACTGCCCATATCTGCCATTTTCCATCCATATGAGTGTAAAGGGTTAACATAGGCACATGGAGAGGCTGCTTTGTACAGAGGAAATGGCAGAATCTTTTATAACCCACATGGCTCAGCGTACTCATTTGCACCCTCTGTGTGTGGTTAGCAGTGCCGTGAGTAATCCTGGTAACTAGTAAATATTTTGGGCAGCTTTGCAGTTTGTCATGCCATTGGAAGTAGATGGAGTGATGGATGATGGATAAACAGCGTGTGTGTGTGTGTGTGTGTGTGTGTGTGTGTGTGTGTGTGTGTGTGTGTGTGTGTGTGTGTGTGTGTGTGTGTGTGTGTGTGTGTGTGTGTGTGTGTGTGCGAGCCCACTAATCCCCAACCTCCTACAGGTGAGGTCTAACTGGGATCCTCTCAGCTTGGTCCGCCCTGGCACGAGAGAGGCATTCTGGGAACTGTTAGTTAATCTTTAACTCTCCTAAACAAATATGAATGTACATACATGATGTATGTTATGAGGAAAATCTATCTTTTCCCAATCTTGCCTGTAACAAATTTTTAGGATTAATGTGTTCTAGATCTATGGACTATGAACCAATTAGGAATTGTCGATTGTTGCCAAATGGTGTTTGGCTCTCTGGTGTTACTTTTTGCCACAAGTTGATGTTAAAATCCTTGTACATTTGTATTTATTATTTTAACATATGCAGTACCCTGTCTTTGCCTAAAAAACAATTGTTTAGGGAATCTTTGAGAGCACATAAAGTGTGTTGCAGTTATATTATATGTGGATAAGCCAGAGCTCTTGTGCATGTGTGCCACAAACTCCTCGGTCACCATGTGGCTTGCCAGGCAACAACAGAAAAGTTCCTTTCATTACTCCAACGGCTTCCAACCATTAATAATGTAAGAGGAACAAATTTTGAATTTGACACCGATTGGGCCAGTTGACGTTTTCAAAATACATCCTGCATGAATAATGTAGGGTGAAAATCCAATATCTAAACAGCAGACCATACTGATGGACAAGCCCAGTTAATCTGCAAACCAGGAGGCTGCACCGCCTCCACTCTGAGCACATTACACTGGCGCCTTATATTGCACTTTGCACTGCTAGATGCTAAATAATGCTTCTGATATATTATAGTAAATCCTCGATTGCTTATGTGGCAGAACCCCCTCATTAGATTTAAGGAGGTTTAAATTCAGGTTTAGAGACCAGTGTGTTTTCATAGGAGGGTTTGGGTATGGTGGTGGTGTGGGGTGGGGTTATGGTGGTGTTGGACTGAGGGTACCCATGGTTACCAGGTGGTCTGATGTCGTTGGAAAGTTGCGCAGTAGTGGGGTTTAGGTGATTTGGGAGTCTATAGGTACAATTCAATTCAATACACCTATTTATCCCTTTTTGACCTTCTTGACTAGGTGTTTTATAAGCAGAATCTTCTGGAACCTGTACCAGGGTGTGTGAGTGAGATTTGGTTTTGGGATTAGCAGTAATACCTGATGTTAAAAGTAATCAGAATGTCACTGTTAGCAGCTCTCTTTCCATCTCAACACTGCAAAGACAACAAATATCCTGGGGAGGGAGGGGAATGACTCACCACGTCAAAGTGCATTTACTCCCTTGGCACACAGCCTAATCTTTTAATTGTGTCTGTGTGAACTCTTTCATGGACAGAAAAAGGAACCATTTAAAAATGAATCTTTGTCATCATCGGCAAAGAACTGACTGAGTGCTGTACGTGTCAGAGTGCCTTGGGTAAATCCTGAAATAATCCATGTTTTTGTGGTCTGAACATTTAAAGATATTGAATAGTACATGGCTTACTGTGGGAGCTATATATCATAGGTTGTGGTTATGTTATGGTTGTGTTTTTTAAACTTATGTTTGGAGGTAGATTCAAAATGTTTCCTATTATTAATCTGTCCATATTTCTAGCCAATGGCCATGAAACATTTGAGCATTCTAAAATGCCATCCATATCTCTCCTTGTTAGTGAGGGTCTTATTCTTATATTTCACCCGGGAGATCCAACAGGAATCCAGTTAGAGAGAGAATGAGAGAGAAGGAGAGAGAGGGGGAGTGTGTGTGTGTCCCAGGTAGAGAAAGTCATTTACACACAGGCTTTATCACCATACACACAGAGAGCTCTCATTACCACCAGTGAAGGTGTGTCCACTCCCAGGAGTCAGGTGTCACTGGCTGAGGGACTGACCTAGCACATCCTGCAGCAGCCGCAGCACAGTAGCCTGGGAGAGGCCTGGCTGGGGAGAGGGATACAGACCTGGGACCACAACCTCTTACACACTCAATATCCACATTGTGTTGTTTTTCAACCATATTCTTCCTACATACAAACACTACAACATTTATCCATCATGAACTACAATGAGCCTCTGCATGCTGCTACTCTCTTCCTCTCTCTTTCATAAACACTCTTATTAGATTGCAGGCATGTATGCACTGTTTCCCATCAATGCATACATTTCCCCTCATCCTGAGTAATAATGGCAGCATTTGTTGACCTCTTTACCTTAAAAAATTGGAATATGCTTTTAGCTGGAGACATTCAATGATGGCTGCCACGGCAACAAGCGTATCCTTAAGAAACCCACACAGACAACAGTTCAGCAGTTCATTGTACCGCAGTCCTGAAGTATACATACTTTAGTTGAATGTTATTTCCACTTTTTCTAATTTTTGTAGAGAGAGAACAAGCAGGTCAGCTTTGAGCTTTCAGACTTTTAAATGGATATGGGAATATGTTATAATTTTTCAAGAAATATTCTTACAAACCATTATTAAAGTGGCACATACAAAGCATGACACTTAATATATTATCCTGAACAAAAAAAATGTGTGAATAAAACTGTTAGTATTTTAGCGATTTGAGGGGTCACATTCATTACTTTTAATTAACCCTTTCGTAGTACAGGGGCCGTGTATGAATACCCATACTAGCGTACCATATACTTAAACTGCATACTATGTACTCATCGTCACATACAATTTAGCACATACCATTTAGTAAAAAGTATGCAGTATACCACGGCCGCAACGAAGTAGCGGCTCCTGACTGGCTGAGTAGGTGGGGTGGGATCGAGTGCGGGTGGATTTTTTCCAAATTCAACAGACAATTAGCTTTAACCAGCATGATAGCTAATTTCCAATTTGATTAATTTCTCTAAACTCTGAATAGAATAGCAATGGAGTTAAAGGCCTACTCAGGCTGGTTATTTGCAGACTATCACATTCGACCCGTAGTAGACCATATGGCCCATCTATTCTGTTTAAAAAGGACTGTAGACAGAAACTGTTAATTTGGTACCATTTCAAAATATTATTAGTGAAACTAAAGTGCTATAACATACAGTACTAGTCCAAAGTTTGGACACACTTACTCATTCAAGGGTTTTTCTTTATCTTTAAAACTATGAAATAACACATATGGAATAATGTAGTAACCAAAAAAAGTGTTACACAAATCAAAATATATTTTATATTTGAGATTCTTCAAAGTAGCCACCCTTTACCTTGATGACGGCTTTGCACACTCTTGGCATTCTCTCAACCAGCTTCATGAGGAATGCTTTTCCAACAGTCTTGAAGGAGTTCCCACTTATGCTGAGCACTTGTTGGCTGCTTTTCCTTCACTCTGCGGTCCAACTCATCTCAAACCATCTCAATTGAGGTCGGGTGATTGTGGAGGCCAGGTCATCTGATGCAGCACTCCATCACTCTCCTTCTTGGTCAAATAGCCCTTAGCCTGGAGGTATGATGGGTCATTGTCCTGTTGAAAAACAAATGATATTCCCACTAAGCGCAAACCAGATGGGATGGCGTATCGCTGCAGAATGCTTTGATAGCCATCCTGGTTAAGTATGCCTTGAATTCGAAATAAATCACAGACAGTGTCACCAGCAAAGCACCCCCACACCATCACACCTCCTCCTCCATGCTTCACGGTGGGAACCACACATGCGGAGATCATCCGTTCACCTACTCTGCGTCTCACAAAGACGCGGCGGTTGGAACCAAAAATCTCAAATATGGGTTCATCAGACCAAAGGACAGATTTCCACCGGTCTAATGTCCATTGCTCGTTTTTCTTGGTCGAAGCAAATTTCTTCTTCTTATTGGTGTCCTTTAGTAGTGGTTTCTTTGCAGCATTTCGCCCATGAAGGCCTGACTCACACAGTCTCCTCTGAACAGTTGATGTTGAGATGTGTCTGCTACTTGAACTCTGAGAATAATTTATTTGGGCTGTAATTTCTGAGGCTGATAACTCTAATGAACTTATCCTCTTCAGCCGAGGTAACTCTGGGTCTTCCTTTCCTGTGGCGGTCCTCATGAGAGTCAGTTTCATCATAGCGCTTGATGGTTTTTGCAACTGCACTTGAAGAAACTTTCAAAGTTCTTGAAATTTTCCAGATTGATTGACCTTCATGTCTTAAAGTAATGATGGACTGTCATTCATCTTTGCTTATTTGAGCTGATCTTGCCATAATATGGACTTAGGCTGTTACCAAAAAGGGCTATCTTCTGTATACCAACACTACCTAGTCACAACACAACTGACTGTCTCAAACGCATTAAGAAGGAAAGAAATTCCACAAATGAACTTTTAACAAGGCACACCTGACATCAATAACGCAGCCACATCCAAGCCAAGTCCGACACATTCAGAAAAATATGGTTTAGTGTTTTGTTTAAAAGCACTGATGAAGGCCAAGAAAACAATAAACACTACAATACAGTACTCCGTGATAATTTTAAGGAGAACAAAAACTACTTTGCCTACATTTGAACACCACCGCAGAAGCTTCGCTATTCGGCATCTTCCCAATGAAGTAGCCTAGTTCTGTTGTTTGGCTCCTTGAAGAGACCTAGGGCCTATCACTCGCAGCCATCCTCTTTCAATGCATTGTGGAAAAGTGTGCATCGAATTCTACTAGATGAAGAGCCAAAATGAGGCCAGGCAGCACTCCCCTCATAGTTTCCACCGCTGGCTGGGCCTCACATCAGCGGAATCAGCCTCGCTGTGAACACATCAGCCCGACTGAGATGCTCTACTTCCCATGCCCCCCCCCCCATCCTGCCAGCCAGCCCAGACGCTCCCTCAGTCTGTCCACACTAACTCTAGGTATGGACAAACCAGTTCTCTCTACCCCCACCTAGGGAAACCTCCAGACAGTCCCTGTCATAGCCATCCATCTTCTTCAGTCTGCCTTATAATTTTTGTCCCCAACTAAAAATAGTATGAGAAGACACTGTGCATATCCACTTCATTCAAAACTACTTAACCTGAAAATGGTACGTATGTAGTTACCATTTGATTAAATGAATCAACCATGAAGATGTGTAATCCAGCACCTGGCTTATTTTCCTGGAGAGCTTTAAAAGCCTGTAACATTGTCATAAACTGGCAGTTTGTTTTGGATCTTATCTGCCACTGGAATCTGTGTAAGTCGACTGCAATGATATAGAACAGTAACCTTCCTCCTCCTTCAACACGTCAATCAAAACATTATTGATACAGACGTACAACACTGTTAAAGACGTAGCGTGATGAACCCAAACAACAGGATTTGTTTGGATATTTTCTACATTTCCCCCTCTAAACTTCCCTATCCATTTTCTCACTCCTCGCCAACTCCACCTTGCCATAGCAAATCAGACATTCAGTTCAGCTAAAGTGCATCACAAAGAGAGGGAGAAGGCTGATAATTCCTTTGTGAGCGCGTGTACGTACGTGCGTCTGTGTGTACGTGTGTGTGGCCGCCAACACATCTCAGAAGTGACAGACGACGGGTTGTAAGGAGAGAGAATTACATCCTGTCATCAGGCTGGATTAGGCATTCTGTTATTCGTATTTGGCCAAGGCATCTTCATTCTACCCATCAAAGACCCCAGCTTTACCCGGCAAAATACCTGCAAGCCACGCCATGTTTACACACACCACTAAATCTCTGCTTATGCTGCACTTTTAGTTTAAATGTACAGCACCTGTTAGTCTGTCTGAGTCTATCCAACCACCTAAAATGGGGATGGCTTGGAAATGTATTCGGAGAGCATAGCTTTCACAAGTTAATACAGAATGTGCAGCCAACTTCTCTCTCAACTCAATCCCTCTTCATCTGAAAAGACCCACGCAGGTGTGTGGTGAGACTCTGGAACGCACGCACGCACGCACGCACGCACGCACGCACACACGCACACACACACACACACACACAGGAACAGAGGTGGGATTAATATTTCATCAGGAAGCTCAGTAATGATCTGAAATTGGAGTCCTCTTTTGAACTTTTATACTAATTCAATAATTATAGCTGTGTCCGAAGTGGGCCAACATCCAACAATTGCAAAAGCCTAACCAGCACTCCGAGGCCCAGGGGTCACCACCTGAGTTCACAGCCTAATTAGCACGTCAGGTAGACTTTTGTCTGAGGATCGCTGGCCCAGACATGGTTCCCAGAGTGAAGTTTCAGCTCTGCTGCTTCTGCTGCTGGTGCTTGTGGTGGTCACTCTTTAGCTTGCCTCAGTGGGGACACTGTAGATTAAAATGCAAATGTTGCAAAGGAGTTAAGAGTGTTTGTTAAGGATTTGGTGTCTTTTATGTTACACGCTTGTGTTTGATTGTGGAAATAAGATGGTACAATTATTGCAAAGAGTAATGTTTGGTGTGTTTAATTTACTAAAACTAATTTGATCATCTGAAATGAAATCATATTGTCATCTTGGAAAACCAAAGGTCCAAAGTTCAAGAACAATAAAAATAAAAATTGAAGAGAAATAATGATTGTAATGATTTTTGTTATTAAAACAGCTCTGAAGTGAGTTTGTTGTTGAAGTACGCGCTGTGCTGTCTGTCCAACAAAACCAAAGTATTAAATCAGCTCATTGTGGCAGGATGAATTGCAATCACAGAGGATACACAGGCAGCAGTGATGTGTAACCTGTTGAAACCCAAACAGCCGATGTAGTATGATAAGAGGAAGCCCTATTGTGCAACTCAAACCCTCATGTCCCATCTGAGTGTGACCTCATTTTCTGGCTCACTGTGTGTTTTGTAGACCTCACTACATTGGCATGGACATGTATGACTTCAATATTTATGACTAGGTACATATCTTACAGTATATCTGAAATGTTCAGTTTGCAGTTGTGTTTTAATTTCTTTTTAAATTTCACCTTTATTTAACTAGGTAGGCTAGTTGAGAACAAGTTCTCATTTACAACTGCGGTCTGGCCAAGATAAAGCAAAGCAGTGCGATACAAACAACAACACAGAGTTACACATGGAATAAACAAACATACAGTCAATAATACAATACAAAAGTCTATATACAGTGTGTGCAAATGAGGTAGGATAAGGGAGGTAAGGCAATAAATAGGCCATAGTGGTAAGATAATTACAATATGGCAATTAAACACTGGAGTGATAGATGTGCAAAAGATGAGTGTGCAGAGTAGAGATACAGGTGCAAAGGAGCAAAATAAATACAAATTATAACAGTATGGGGATGAGGTAGTTGGATGGACTATTTACAGATGAGCTATGTACAGTGATCTGTGAGTTGCTCTGACAGCTGGTGCTTTAAGCTAGTGAGGGAGATATGAGTCTCCAGCTTCAGTGATTTTTGCAGTTCGTTCCAGTCATTGGCAGCAGAGAACTGGAAGGAAAGGTGGCCGAAGAAGGAGTTGGCTTTGGGGGTGACCAGTGAAATATACCTGCTGGAGCGCATGCTACAGGTAGGTGCTGCTATGGTGACCAGTGAGCTGAGATAAGGTGGGGCTTTACCTAGCAAAGACTTATAGATGACCTGGAGTCAGTGGGTTTGGCGACGAATATGAAGCCAGGGCCAGCCAACGAGAACATACAGGTCGCAGTGGTGGGTAGTATATGGGGCTTTGGTGACAAAACGGATGGCACTGTGATAGACTGCATCCAATTTGCTGAGTAGAGTGTTGGAGGCTATTTTGTAAATGACATTGCCGAAGTCAAGGATTGGTAGGATAGTCAGTTTTACGAGGGTATGTTTGGCAGCACGAGTGAAGGATGCTTTGAAATAGGAAGCCGATTCTAGATTTAATTTTGGATTGGAGATGCTTAACGTGAGTCTGGAAAGAGAGTTTACAGTGTAACCAGACACCTAGGTATTTGTAGTTGTCCACATATTCTATGTCAGAACCGTCCAGAGTAGTGATGCTAGACGGGCGGGCAAGTGTGGGCAGCGATCGGTTGAAGAGCATGCATTTAGTTTAACTTGCATTTAAGAGCAGTTGGAGGCCACAGAAGGAGAGTTGTATGGCATTGAAGCTCATCTGGAGGTTAGTTAACACAGTGTCCAAAGAAGGGCCAGAAGTATACAGAATGGTGTCGTCTGCGTAGAGGTGGATCAGAGAATCACCAGCAGCAAGAGCGACATCATTGATGTAAACAGAGAAGAAAGTCGGCCCGGGAATTGAACCCTGTGGCACCCCCATAGAGACTGCCAGAGGTCCGGACAACAGGCCCTCCGATTTAACACACTGAACTATGTCTGAGAAGTAGTTGTTGAACCAGGCGAGTCATTTGAGAAACCAAGGCTGTTGAGTCTGCCGATAAGAATGTGGTGATTGACAGACTCGAAAGCCTTGGCCAGGTTGATGAATACAGCTACACAGTACTGTCTCTTACCGATGGCGTGTATGATATCGTTTAGGACCTTGAGCGTGGCTGAGGTGCACCCATGACCAGCTCAGAAACCAGATGGCATAGCGGAGAAGGTACGGTGGGATTCGAAATGGTCGGTGATCTGTTTGTTAACTTGGCTTTTGAAGACCTTAGAAAGGCAGGGTAGGATAGATATAGGTCTGTAGCAGATTGGGTCTAGAGTGTCTCCCCCTTTGAAGAGGGGGATGACCACGGCAGCTTTCCAATCTTTGGGGATCTCAGACGATACGAAAGAGAGGTTAAACAGGCTAGTAGTAATAGTGGTTGCAACAATTTCGGCTGATCATTTTAGAAAGAGAGGTTCCAGATTGTCTAGCCCGGCTGATTTGTAGGGGTCCAGATTTTGCAGTTCTTTCAGAACATCAGCTATCTGGATTTGGGTGAAGGAGAAATGGGGGAGGCTTGGGCAAGTTGCTGTGGGGGGCGCAGGGCTGTTGACCGGGGTAGGGGTAGCCAGGTGAAAAACATGGCCAGCCGTAGAAAAATGCTTATTGAAATTCTCAATTATTGCAGATTTATCGGTGGTGACAGTGTTTCCTAGCCTCAGTGCAGTGGGCAGCTGGCAGGAGGTGCTGTTATTCTCCATGGACTTTACAGTGTCCCATAACTTTTGCAAATGCAAAAGATGCAGATGCAAATTTCTGTTTGATAAAGCTAGCCTTTGCTTTCCTAACTGCTTGTGTATATTGGTTCCTAAAAAGTTGCATATCGCGGGGGCAATTCAATGCTAATGCAGTACGCCACAGGATGTTTTTGTGCTGGTCAAGGGCAGTCAGGTCTAGAGTGAACCAAGGGCTATATCTGTTCCTGGTTCTAAATTGTTTGAATGGGGCGTGCTTATTTAACTTCTTATGGCTGCAGGGGCAGTATTGAGTAGCTTGGATGAAAGGTGCCCAGAGTAAACGGCCTGCTCCTCAGTCCCAGTTACTAATATATGCATATATTAGGGACTAATATTATTAGTATTGGATATAAAATACTCTGAAGTTTCTAAAACTGTTTGAATTATGTCTGTGAGTATAACAGAACTCATATGGCAGGCAAAAACCTGAGAAAAAATCCAAACAGGAAGTGAGAATTCTGAGAGTGGTTGATGTTAAGCCTATTCAATTCCCTGTAATATATGGATCTGTTTGCACTTCCTACGCCTTCCACTAGATGTCAACAGTCAGTAGAACGTGGAATGAAGCTTATGCTGTGTTGTTTACATTTACATTTAAGTCATTTAGCAGACGCTCTTATCCAGAGCGACTTACAAATTGGTGCATTCACCTTATGATATCCAGTGAAACAACCACTTTACAATAGTGCATCTAACTCTTTTAAGGGGGGGTGTTAGAAGGATTACTTTATCCTATCCTAGGTATTCCTTAAAGAGGTGGGGTTTCAGGTGTCTCCGGAAGGTGGTGATTGACTCCGCTGACCTGGCGTCGTGAGGGAGTTTGTTCCACCATTGGGGTGCCAGAGCAGCGAACAGTTTTGACTGGGCTGAGCGGGAACTGTACTTCCTCAGAGGTAGGGAGGCGAGCAGGCCAGAGGTGGATGAACGCAGTGCCCTTGTTTGGGTGTAGGGCCTGATCAGAGCCTGAAGGTACGGAGGTGCCGTTCCCCTCACAGCTCCGTAGGCAAGCACCATGGTCTTGTAGCGGATGCGAGCTTCAACTGGAAGCCAGTGGAGAGAGCGGAGGAGCGGGGTGACGTGAGAGAACTTGGGAAAGTTGAACACCAGACGGGCTGCGGCGTTCTGGATGAGTTGTAGGGGTTTAATGGCACAGGCAGGGAGCCCAGCCAACAGCGAGTTGCAGTAATCCAGACGGGAGATGACAAGTGCCTGGATTAGGACCTGCGCCGCTTCCTGCGTGAGGCAGGGTCGTACTCTGCGAATGTTGTAGAGCATGAACCTACAGGAACGGGTCACCGCCTTGATGTTAGTTGAGAACAACAGGGTGTTGTCCAGGATCACGCCAAGGTTCTTAGCACTCTGGGAGGAGGACACAATGGAGTTGTCAACCGTGATGGCGAGATCATGGAACGGGCAGTCCTTCCCCGGGAGGAAGAGCAGCTCCGTCTTGCCGAGGTTCAGCTTGAGGTGGTGATCCGTCATCCACACTGATATGTCTGCCAGACATGCAGAGATGCGATTCACCACCTGGTTATCAGAGGGGGGAAAGGAGAAGATTAATTGTGTGTCGTCTGCATAGCAATGATAGGAGAGACCATGTGAGGATATGACAGAGCCAAGTGACTTGGTGTATAGCGAGAATAGGAGAGGGCCTAGAACAGAGCCCTGGGGGACACCAGTGGTGAGAGCACGTGGTGCGGAGACAGATTCTCGCCACGCCACCTGGTAGGAGCGACCTGTCAGGTAGGACGCAATCCAAGCGTGGGCCGCGCCGGAGATGCCCAGCTCGGAGAGGGTGGAGAGGAGGATCTGATGGTTCACAGTATCAAAGGCAGCCGATAGGTCTAGAAGGATGAGAGCAGAGGAGAGAGAGTTAGCTTTAGCAGTGCGGAGCGCCTCCGTGACACAGAGAAGAGCAGTCTCAGTTGAATGACTAGTCTTGAAACCTGACTGATTTGGATCAAGAAGGTCATTCTGAGAGAGATAGCAGGAGAGCTGGCCAAGGACGGCACGTTCAAGAGTTTTGGAGAGAAAAGAAAGAAGGGATACTGGTCTGTAGTTGTTGACATCGGAGGGATCGAGTGTAGGTTTTTTTAGAAGGGGTGCAACTCTCGCTCTCTTGAAGACGGAAGGGACGTAGCCAGCGGTCAAGGATGAGTTGATGAGCGAGGTGAGGTAAGGGAGAAGGTCTCCGGAAATGGTCTGGAGAAGAGAGGAGGGGATAGGGTCAAGCGGGCAGGTTGTTGGGCGGCCGGCCGTCACAAGACGCGAGATTTCATCTGGAGAGAGAGGGGAGAAAGAGGTCAAAGCACAGGGTAGGGCAGTGTGAGCAGAACCAGCGGTGTCGTTTGACTTAGCAAACGAGGATCGGATGTCGTCGACCTTCTTTTCAAAATGGTTGACGAAGTCATCAGCAGAGAGGGAGGAGGGGGGAGGAGGGGGAGGAGGATTCAGGAGGGAGGAGAAGGTGGCAAAGAGCTTCCTAGGGTTAGAGGCAGATGCTTGGAATTTAGAGTGGTAGAAATTGGCTTTAGCAGCAGAGACAGAAGAGGAGAATGTAGAGAGGAGGGAGTGAAAGGATGCCAGGTCCGCAGGGAGGCGAGTTTTCCTCCATTTCCGCTCGGCTGCCCGGAGCCCTGTTCTGTGAGCTCGCAATGAGTCGTCGAGCCACGTAGCAGGAGGGGAGGACCGAGCCGGCCTGGAGGATAGGGGACATAGAGAGTCAAAGGATGCAGAAAGGGAGGAGAGGAGGGTTGAGGAGGCAGAATCAGGGGATAGGTTGGAGAAGGTTTGAGCAGAGGGAAGAGATGATAGGATGGAAGAGGAGAGAGTAGCGGGGGAGAGAGAGCGAAGGTTGGGACGGCGCGATACCATCCGAGTAGGGGCAGTGTGGGAAGTGTTGGATAAGAGCGAGAGGGAAAAGGATACAAGGTAGTGGTCGGAGACTTGGAGGGGAGTTGCAATGAGATTAGTGGAAGAACAGCATCTAGTAAAGATGAGGTCAAGCGTATTGCCTGCCTTGTGAGTAGGGGGGGAAGGTGAGAGGGTGAGGTCAAAAGAGGAGAGGAGTGGAAAGAAGGAGGCAGAGAGGAATGAGTCAAAGGTAGACGTGGGGAGGTTAAAGTCACCCAGAACTGTGAGAGGTGAGCCATCCTCAGGAAAGGAACTTATCAGGGCGTCAAGCTCATTGATGAACTCTCCAAGGGAACCTGGAGGGCGATAAATGATAAGGATGTTAAGCTTGAAAGGGCTGGTAACTGTGACAGCATGGAATTCAAAGGAGGCGATAGACAGATGGGTCAGGGGAGAAAGAGAGAATGTCCACTTGGGAGAGATGAGGATCCCAGTGCCACCACCCCGCTGACCAGAAGCTCTCGGGGTGTGCGAGAACACGTGGGCAGACGAGGAGAGAGCAGTAGGAGTAGCAGTGTTATCAGTGGTAATCCATGTTTCCGTCAGTGCCAAGAAGTCGAGGGACTGGAGGGAAGCATAGGCTGAGATGAACTCTGCCTTGTTGGCCGCAGATCGGCAGTTCCAGAGGCTGCCTGAGACCTGGAACTCCACGTGGGTCGTGCGCGCTGGGACCACCAGGTTAGAGTAGCAGCGGCCACGCGGTGTGAAGCATTTGTATGGTCTGTGCAGAGAGGAGAGAACAGGGATAGACAGACACATAGTTGACAGGCTACAGAAGAGGCTACGCTAATGCAAAGGAGATTGGAATGACAAATGGACTACACGTCTCGAATGTTCAGAAAGTTAAGCTTACGTTGCAAAAAATCTTATTGACTAAAATGATATAGTACTGCTGGCTGGTGAAATAGGCTAGCTAGCAGTGGCTGCGTTGTTGACTTTGTTTGAAAGTGTAGCTGGCTAGGTAACCTCTAACTGGCTAGGTAACCTCGACAATTACTCTAGACTACACAATTATCTTGGATACAAAGACGGCTATGTAGCCAGCTAAGATCAAACAAATCAAACTGTTGTACTGTAATGAAATGAAATGTAATACTACCTGTAATACTACCTGTGGAGCAAAGCGGAATGCAACTACTCGCTCCAAACCAAACCGGAAGTGCGTATCGTAGAGGGAGAGGCAATAGAAGTGTTGTTTCTTGTATTATTGTCTTTTGTGTCTTTAGAGGACTGCTTCACCTTAATGTCCCCTTTCCCTTTTCTTCTGTCCTTATTTTGTCCCACTTTGTCCCTTCTTTGTCCCTTCTTCTCTTCTGCCAACTAGACACTCCTTGTTAGCTAGCTAGCTTCTTTCAGGAATGTCCCTAGCAACTGCCTAGCAACAGGTAAACAACTTAGCTAGCTAAGAAAACGGTATAATTTTATGAAAAATTGTTACTTTGTTTGTTTACTTTGTGTTGTGGGACCGGATGGGAGGTGTTTGAGTCAGTGGTCTGGCAGAGTGCCAGTTCTTGGTCACGCACTTTCCTCATGATATCGCCATGCGTTCCATTACTTATAGAGACTGAAAATAATGCTCCGGTAGGAACGTTATTGGATATATATGATAACAACATCCTGAAGATTGATTCTCTACTAAGTTTGACCAGTTTATTCGACTTGTAATATAACTTTTTGAAGTTTTCGTCCGACGTTTGCCTGCATCTGCACGAGCGTTTGGACATGTGTACTACACATGCTAGCAAAATTAGCTAATTGGACATAAGTAATGGACATTATCGAACAAAACAACAATTTATTGTGGAACTAGGATTCCTGGCACTGCATTCTGATGAAGATAATCAAAGGTAAGGGAATATTTATGATGTAATTTCATATTTCTGTTGACTCCAACATGGCGGCTAATTTGGCTATTGTTCTGAGCGCCGTCTCAGATTATTGCATGGTTTGTTTTTTCCGTAAAGTTTTTTTGAAATCTGACACAGCGGTTGCATTAAGGAGAGGTATATCTATGATTCCATGTGTATAACTTGTATTATCATCTACATTTATGATGAGTATTTCTGTTGAAATTATGTGGCTATGCAAAATCACTTGATGTTTTTGGAACTAGTGAATGTAACGCGCCAATGTAAACTCCGATTTTTTAATATAAATATGAACTTTATCAAACAAAACATGCATGTATTGTGTAACATGAAGTCCTATGAGTGTCATCTGATGAAGATAATCAAAGGTTAGTGATTAATTTTATCTCTATTTCTGCTTTTTGTGAAAGCTATCTTTCGCTGGAAAAATGGCTGTGCTTATTGTGGTTTGATGGTGACCTAACATAATCGTTTGTAGTGCTTTCGCTGAAAAGCATATTTGAAATCGGACGCTTTGGTGGGATTAACAACAAGATTACCTTTAAAATTATATAAGACACATGTATGTCTGAGGTATTTTAATTATGAGATTTCTGTTGTTTGAATTTGGCGCCCTGCACTTTCACTGGCTGTTGTCATATCATCCCGGTAACGGGATTGCAGCCATAAAAAGTTTTAAGATGGCGAGGAAAGCACTTTTAAAGAATAACCAGGCATCCTCTACTGACGGAATGAGGTCAATATCCTTCCAGGATAACCGGGCCAGGTCGATTAGAAAGGCCTGCTTGTTGAAGTTTTTTAGGGAGCGTTTTACAGTAATGAGGGGTTTTTGTTTGACCGCAGACCCATTACGGACGCAGGCAATGAGGCCCTGATTGCTGAGATCCTGGTTGAAGACAGCAGAGGTGTATTTGGAGAGCAGGTTGGTTAGGATGAAATCTATCAGGGTGCCCGTGTTTATGGATTTAGGGTTGTACCTGGTAGGTTCATTGATAATTTGTGTGAGATTGAGGGCATCAAGCTTAGATTGTAGGATGGCCGGGGTGTTAAGCATGTCCCAGTTTAGGTCACCTAACAGCACAAGCTCTGAAGATAGATGGGTGGCAATCAATTCACATATGGTGTCCAGGGCAGAAGGTGGTCTATAGCAAGCGGCAACAGTGAGAGACTTGTTTCTGGAAAGGTGGATATTTAAAAGTAGAAGCTCAAATTGCTTGGGCACAGACCTGGATAGTAAGACAGAACTCTGCAGGCTATCTCTGTAGTAGATTTCAACTCCGCTACTTAGGTAGCTTTTCCCCACCGATGCTTTATGGGTAGTTGTTTTCTGTTTTTGTGTCTTCACCAGACAGAACTGTTTCGTGTTACATTTTGTTATTTTGTCTCAGTGTTCAGTTTTTTTAAAATAAATAATCATGAACACGTCCCACGCTGCGCTTTGGTCCACACCTTTTTCATACGTCGGCCGTTACAGGATTTTGTACCCTAAAACATCCCATAATAAGCACTGAGCTCTGTTGACAGATGGTCGCAAAAAGCTCCATTTGGATGACACGAGCTGAATTAACTGTAAAAGGCTGTGAGAATAAAATGCTTGCGGTACGCTCAGTGCTCCGTTGATATTTCACAGAGATATGCATGTTCTTGTGAGAAATCTTTGATAAGAACAGGAATTTCAAATTAATATGAGAAGCGTATACTAAAATATGAAAATAGTATTTCATGTCTCAAAATCTTACCTCTAAATTGATTTATGTCCGGCGGATTCAAAAAGGAAGATGAGGAGTCCAATGGGAGAGTGAGCCTGTCAGTTTGCCTTCATTCTCACACAGCATTCAGCCTAGCTGTTGGATGCTGTGCAATTTTTCTTATTTTTGACCACTTTTGTTCTCTGGCCTCCATTAATTTAGTTTCCCTAATTTTGGCCATCCTACAAGGGTAAAAACCCCAATAACTTTTGAACGGATTATGATAAAGACATGAAGTTTACACCATTGGTTTTCTTATAGGATTATCTACACAGCATATCATTTTATACATTGGTCAAAAAATGATTTTTTTTTGTGGACACATAATAATGTGATAATCTTGTTCATCACCACAGTGCTGTCTTTACTGAAGAGATGGACTGCTTAGTGAAAGAAGGATGACCTCGATGTCTGTAGAAATGCAGAGAGATGTGACATGTCATCTGAAATGGGGCCCCAATCTTCTGCCTGACCCCTCCTGACCCTGTGTGCTGTAAACAGGTTGAAGGACAGACAGACAGTGAGGCATGAGGTCACCACAGGGTACTGCTGCTGTTTCTAACTGGCTCACTGAGACAGACTGCTGTCATTAGAGCGGGCGCTTAGTTTGTTAGGTAGTTACCTACAGTATGGGAATGGGGGCGGAGTCTCCATAGGGGTTTCTCAGTTCACTCGTTACCTCATCTCAAACTGTCCCCTCTTTTTTGGATACAGCTGCGGGATGGGTGGAAAGGAGAGGGGGGCACAGGGGAGGTACAGAGGGGGGTACGGGGGAGAGGGGTTGCCTTTCCCTTCCTCCAGCAGGCTAGACAGCTGCTTCCAGCTGCACCCCAGCCCAGCGGAGAGCTGTCACAGGACATCTGCGTCGGGCCTCCTCGCCCCGCCGTCACTGGCCCTCCTTTTCTGCTTCACTGGGGGCTTGTCACAAGTCGTCTCGGTGCTCGCTACAGCGCGCTGACAGCTGCTGAGGCTAACGACAGGAGAAGTCCCACTGATGCCAGACATGCTGGTGTTACAGCCAGAATCACGCTCTCTGTCCTTCCCTACCACACACACATCTGCCCAATCCCCCGTCGGTTAGCAGACACACCAGTCTGACCTGTTGAGTAGCATGTTGCTATTCCTTGATTAATGAGTTTCAATATTCACATTTTCAATGGAAGTTGAATGGAAACTTTAACATTAATTTGCCATCAGTAAATGTTGTAATTTCATTGAATTACTGGTTGATATAGTTTTAATATTCTGTATAGGTGCATTACAACTTATGGGGGAGAAAATATACTGAACAAAAATATACATTTAGAAGATTTTACTTAGTTGCAGTTCATATATGGAAATCAGTCACATTACTTAGGCCCTAATCTATGGATTTCACAGATATGCATCTGTTGGTCACAGATACTTTAAATAAAAAGATAGGAGCGTGGATCAGAAAACTGGTCAGTGTCTGGTGTGACCACCATTTGCCTCATGCAGCGCGACACATCTCCTTCGTATACAGTAGAGTTGATCAGGCTATTTGATTGTGGCCTGTGGAATGTTGTCCCACTCCTCTTCAAGTCGCTGGATAATGGCGGGAGCTGGAACACGCTGTCGTACATGGTGATCCAGAGCATCCCACACAGCTCAATGGGTGACATGTCTGGTGAGTGTGCAGGCAATGGAAGAACTTGGACATGTTCAGCTTCTAGGAATTGTGTACAGATCCCTGCGACATGGGGCCGTGGATTAACATGCTGAAATATGAGGTGATGGCGGCGAATAAATGGGACGACTATGGGCCTCAGGATCTCATCACGGTATATCTGTGCATTCAAATTGCCATCGATAAAATGCAATTGTGTTCGTTGTCTGTAGCTTATGCCTGCCTATACCATAACCCCACCGCCACCATGGGCACTCTGTTCACAACGTTGACATCAGCAAACCACTCGCCCACACGATGCCATTAAAAAACATGTCTGCGGTTGTGAGGCCAATTGGACGTACTGCCAAATTCTCTAAAACAATGTTGGAGGCGGCTTATGGTAGAGAAATGTACATTAAATTCTATGGCAACAGCTCGGGTGGACATTCCTGCAGTTTGCACTCTCCCTCAAAACTTGAGACATCTGTGGCATTGTGTTGTTTGACAAAGCAACCCTAAATCCGTAAACATGGGCACCCTCATAGATATCATCCTGACCAACTTGCCCTCCAAATACACCTCTGCTGTTTTCAATCAGGATCTCAGTGATCACTGCCTCATTGCCTGCATCCGCTATGGGTCCGCGGTCATACGACCACCCCTCATCACTGTCAAACGCTCCCTAAAACACTTCCGCGAGCAGGCCTTTCTAATCGATCTGGCCTGGGTATCCTGGAAGAATATTGATCTCATCCCGTCGGTAGAGGATGCCTGGTCGTTCTTTAAAAGTGTTTTCCTCACCATCTTAAATAAGCATGCCCCATTCAAAAAATGTAGAACTAAGAACAGATAAAGCTCTTGGTTCACTCCAGACCTGACTGCCCTCGACCAGAACAAAAACATCCTGTGGCGGACTGCACTAGCATTGAATAGTCCCCGCGATATGCAACTTTTCAGGGAAGTCAGGAACCAATACACGCAGTCAGTCAGGAAACCAAAGGCTAGCTTTTTCAAACAGTAATTTGCATCCTGTAACACTGTAAAGTCCATGGAGAATAAGAGCACCTCCTCCCAGCTGCCCACTGCACTAGGGAACACTGTCACCACCGATAAATCCACGATAATCGAGAATTTCAAGAAGCATTTCTCTACGGCTGGCCATGCTTTCCTCCTGGCTACCCCAACACTGGGATACAGCTCTGCACCCCCCGCAGCAACTTGCCCAAGCCTCACCAGCTTCTCCTTCACCCAAATCCAGATAGCAGATGTTCTGAAAGAGCTGTAAAACCTGGACCCGTACAAATCAGCTGGGCTAGACAATCTGGACACTCTCTTTCTAAAATTATCCGCTGCCATTGTTGCAACCCCTATTACCAGTCTGTTCAACCTCTCTTTTGTATCTTCTGAGATCCCTAAAGATTGGAAAGCTGCCACGGTCATCCCCCCCTTCAAAGGGTGTGACACTCTAGACCCAAACTGTTACAGACCTACATCTATCCTGCCCTGTCTTTCTAAAGTCTTCGAAAGACAAGTTAGTAAACAGATCACTGACCATTTAGAATTCTACCGTACCTTCTCCGCTGTGCAATCTGGTTTCCGAGCTGGTCACGGGTGCACCTCAGCCACGCTCAAGGTATTAAACGATATCATAACCGCCATCGATAATAGACAGGGTTCAATTCCCGGGCCGACTCTCTTCTCTGTTTACATCAATGATGTCGCTCTTGCTGCTGGTGATTATCTGATCCACCTCTATGCAGACGACACCATTCTGTATACATCTGGCCCTTCTTTGGACACTGTGTTAACAAACCTCCAAACGAGCTTCAATGCCATACAACTCTCCTTCCGTGGCATCCAACTGCTCTTAAACGCTAGTAAAACTAAATGCATGCTCTTCAACCGATTGCTGCCCGCACCCGACAGCCCGACTAGCATCACTACTCTGAACGGTTCTGACTTCGAACATGTGGACAACTACAAATACCTAGGTGTCTGGCTAGACTGTAAACCCTCCTTCCAGACTCATATTAAACATCTCCAATCCAAAATGAAATATAGAATCGGCTTCCTATTTCACATCAAAGCCTCCTTCACTCACGCCGCCAAACATACCCTCATAAAACTGACTATCCCACCGATCCTCGACTTTGGCGATGTCATTTACAAAATAGCCTCTAACACTCTACTCAGCAAACTGGATGCAGTCTATCACAGTGCCATCCGTTTTGTCACCAAAGCCCCATATACCACCCACCACTGCGACCTGTAAGTTCTCGTCGGCTGGCTCTCGCTACATATTCATCGTCAGACCCACTGGCTCCAAGTCATCTATAAGTCTTTGCTAGGTAAAGCTCCACCTTAACTCAGCTCACTGGTCACGATAACAACACCCACCCATAGCACGAGCTTCACCAGGTATATCTCACTGGTCATCCCCAAAGCCAACAGCTCTTTGGCCGCCTTTCCTTCCAGTTCTCTGCTGCCAATGACTGGAACGAATTGCAAAAATCACTGAAGTTGGAGACTTATATCTCCCTCACTAACTTTAAACATCAGCTATCTGTGCAGCTAACCGATCGCTGCATCTGTACACAGCCCATCTGTAAATAGCCCATCCAATCTACCTACCTCATCACCATATTGTTTTTATTTACTTTTTTGCTCTTTTGCACACCTGTATTTCTACTTGCACATCATCATCTGCACATCTATCACTCCAGTGTTAATTTTTAAAATTGTAATTACATCGCTACTATGGTCTATCTATTGCCTTACCTCCTCACGCCATTTGCACACACTGTATATAGACTTTTTTTCTATTGTGGAATTGACTGTACGTTTGTTAATTCCATGTGTAACTCTGTGTTGTTGTTTGTATTGCACTGCTTTGCTTTATCTTGGCCAGGTCACAGTTGTAAATGAGAACTTGTACTCAACTGGCCTACCTGGTTAAACAAAGATTACATTTTTTTTTTTATTAAAAAACATAAAGGTTGCACTTTTGAATCTCATCACGGACAACTTTAGCATTTTAGCGACTTTGAAACTACTCACTACTTTTTAGCTACTACTTAGCATGTTAGCTAACCCTTCCCCTAACCTTAACCCTTTAACCTAACTCCTAACGTTAACCCCTAACCCCTGTCCTAGCTAACATAAGCAACCTAGCTAACGTTAGTGTTAGCCACCTAGCTAAAGTTAACCACAACAAATTGGAATTTGTAACATATCATAAGTTCAGCAAATTTCTAACATATTGTACGAATTGCAATTCGTAACATATCATACGAATTGTAATTTGCACAATATCATAAGAAAACGATAATGGAAATCCACAAATTAATACATACCATATGAAATGAAACATCATACACTACTGAACAAAAATATACAGTGCATTCGGAAAGTATTCAGACTTTTTCCACATTCTGTTACGTAACAGCCTTACTCTAAAATTGATTAAATAGGATTTTTTCCATTTATAACTAAAATCACAATTACAAAAGTATTCAGACACTTTACTCAGTACTTTGTAGAAGCACCTTTGGCAGCGATTACCGCCTCAAGTCTGGGTATGACGCAACAAGCTTGATTGTGTCGCACTGCTTTGCTTTATCTTGGCCAGGTCGCAGTTGTAAATGAGAACTTGTTCTCAACTAGCCTACCTGGTTAAATAAAGGTGAAAAAAAACGGTATTTGGGGAGTTTCTCCCACTCTTCTCTGCAGATCCTCTCAAGCTCATCAAGGTTTGATGGGGAGCGTTGCTGCACAGCTATTTTCATGTCTCTCCAGAGATGTTCGATCGGGTTCAAGTCCAGGCTCTTGCTGGGCCACACAAGGACATTCAAAGACTTCTCCCGAAAGCCAATCCTGTGTTGTATTGGCTGTGTGCTTCGGGTCAATGTCCTTTTGGAAGGTGAACCTTCGCCCCAGTCTGAGGTCCTGAGCGCTCTGGAGCAGGTTTTCATCAAGGATCTCTCTGTACTTTGCTCCGTTCACCCAAACATGCTGAATGGGTGACAAGTCTGTTTTTTTATGCAGGCCATGGAAGAACTGGGGCATTTTCAGCTTCCAGGAATTGTATACAGATCCTTGCAACATGGGGCCGTGGATTATCATGCTGAAACATGAGGTGATGACGGCAGATGAATGGCACGACACTGGACCTCAGGATCTCGTCATGGAATCTCTGTGCATTCCAGCTGCCATCGATAAAATGCAATTGTGTTCATTGTCCGTAGCTTATGCCTGCCCATACCATAACCCCACTGCCACCATGGGCACTCTGTTCACAACGTTGACATCAACAAACCTCTCGCCCACACTACGCTATACACGTGGTCTGCGGTTGTGAGGCTGGTTAAACGTACTTCAAAATTCTTTAAAATAACGTTGGAGGCGGCTTATGTTAGAGAAATTAACATGAAATGATCTGTCAACAGCTCTGGTAGACATTCCTGCAGTCAGCATGACAATTGCATTCTCCCTCAAAGAGAAATAAGCTTTTTGTGCATGTGGAACATTTCTGGGATGTTTTATTTTAGCTCATGAAACATAGGACCAACACTTTACATGTTGTGTTTATATTTTTGTTCAGTGTAGTTAGTGTCCCAGATTTACATTTATTATGTTACTTCTACCTCGTGAGTCCAGGTTGCATCCTGCCAAGAGGCAACACATTTATTCCCCTTTCTATCAAATTAGTTAGGAGAAAAACATCCTAGTGTTGAGCAGAGACCCCGGTCTGACATAGCTTTTCAAAGAGATAAGATCTGAGTCAGAATAAAAGCGAGGGGAAAGGCCAATCCCTCACAGTCATCTTGCTGCGATTAACATCAGGATAATTATAAGTTGTATAGCTGGGGGAAATTGGTTCTACCTAAGGGGCCAGCGTTAACAGTACTAAGTGTCTTGTCCATTTGGATTTTAATTGCCAATACTGAGTGTTTCTTTTTTTCCACACAGACATTCTGAGCCTCTTCAAATTTTGGACCACTCAAGTAAAGTGATACATTTTCAAACTGTAATTCTTCTCTGGGATTTTTTGCCCCCCCCTCTTCCATGTGTGCGTGTGTAATGTAGAAAGGAGCACATGTAATAAGCTTGGGAACTGGCTTTGGTTGTTTTTTGAGAAGTAGGGAAGAGGAGACGATCATGACAGGCTTACTGTGCACACAAGCTAGACGTCCGCTGGAGTTTTCCAGCCATCTCCACTAATCTGATGAAACAATGCGGTGAGGTCTACATACTGGCTCTGTTAGGGGGGGCTTCCATGGCACCATTTCAGGGGTGAAAGGTCATTAAAAAACCATGGAACTGTCATGCTCCATTACTACCTACAATGACAGAGGAGTGCAAGATTTAAAAAATATATATATAACTACCCCCTTCCTGCAAATCCCCCCCACCCCCCAGTTGCTACTCTAGTTTTGACCCATTATAAAAGATAGTACCCCAAATTGTAAATATTCACTTTACAAAGCTACATAGTACTATCAATCATTAAGGCTGCTGGATAGATTGAGGGGCATTATAACACTTTGCTTACGTTCTATGTAGCTTTCATATTATGCTTATTTATTGCTCATAAATGTGTTTTATGTAGTTAACAATAACATTAAAGAGCGACTGAACGCACCGATATGTCATGTGTTTCTCTGTTGTTCATTAATGAAACAAGGTTTCAGCAAGTCACTTTACAAATTACCTCTACTAACCTGTACCCCGCACATTGACTCGGGTACTGGTACCCCCTGTATATAGCCTCATTATTGTTATGTAATTTTCTTGTGTTACTTATTTATTTTAAAAGAATTATGGTTTATTTAGTAAATATTTTCTTAACTCTCTTGAACGGCATTGTTGGTTAAGGATTGTAAGTAAGCATTTCAAGGATTGTAAGTAAGCATTTCACGGAGACCCTGTTGTATTCGGCGCATGTGACGAATAAAATTTGATTTGACTTGGGGTGTGATTCGATGCAACAGTTACTGATGTTTGTCCCCAATGACAAGTCAGAAACAAAGCCAGTATCACGTCCTTAAAATAGTCCGAATGAATCTAAGATATCTAGCTATTGTGTTTGCTACAGTATTTCTTGAGTAAACGTGTTGTGACGTGTTGTCTTATGTAAACAAAGTCAGATCCTCTGTGCTGATGGGCAGGTCTGTCTCACTGTCTGTGTGTTCTGCGGAAGGATTGGATAGAGCGCAATCACCACAGCTGTGTATCCCATGTTAGTGGGCAAGGGAGCATTGTCAAAATCAAAACCCAAGTAAATCATGACAAAGTCACTTTATGACAAAATGATCCTATTTACACTTTGTAGTTTGTATCAGAGAATTTATTGTCTACAGTATGGGTTAGAATAATTAAGAGACCTAGACAGGTGCGCACACACACAGACCCAAGTTTCACACCTTTCCACACCCTATCAATCAAGATAACAGGCCCTGTTGCTTAATGTCTTGCTAGTCCATGAGAATATAGTGTTCATGTCTCAGGCCTGGAGGAAGACAGCTGGGGTTGCTTTAGACTACAAGGTGGATCCCTCACCCAGCTACTGTCTCCTTGGGGGAAGACACCTTACCTCTCTTGTTCTTGAAATGGATCCAGCTGTGTCATTGGGTCACAGAAAGATGGCAGAATGATTTGAATGCTCAGATGAGTCTGCTGGAATGCATGCTAAGCACGCAGCTGATCTGTTTCTCTGATGAGTGACTGACACTGTAATTGACACAATGAAAGGGGGATAAACACTGTGTTAACTGTAGAGGAGTGAACCCAGGGCTTGATTGGAGGAACACTGTCTGTGGTACTGTACGTCTTGTAGCATCTTGTCATTATAGTCGTTTCATGAGCCTGCATCGAGCATGGTGGTATTCAGATAAAGCGATTGCATGCAAAAACACACAGGCCAGATAGTGGGCCCCCTGTGATAAAATGGCAGCCAGTGGGTGGGTGTTCTGTGGCATGATCTCTTGTTTGGTCCTGGTCTGCTGCTAAAGCTCCGGTGAGTAACTGGCTGGACCCGTCCCACTACTTCTGGGCTGTCTGAAGCGTTTGCAGCACAGCAGCACTCCCCTCCACGTGGGCCACTCGTCCCGCTGCTCCGGGCCTGCCTGCCTGGGGAAAACATCTCATCATTCACAAAAACACAGCTGAAGATAAGGCGCAGCTCGAGAGAACTGTGTGTGTGTGTGAGTGTGTGTGAGTGTCAATGTTTTATGTCGAGAATGATTTATTCTAAAATGTTACAAGATCGTTCATTATTCAATAGTCTGCAGAGACAAAAGTGTATTTTTGGTTTTGTGCAGATGTTGTGCTTTTGATTAGAACAGGCAGACTTGGGACTGGCCCAAATGATTTGATTAACTAGCAGATTGTCCTCTTGTCTAAAGCAGTTCACATCTATTTAAGGTGGCTGAATTTATAGCCCAGTTAAGAATTAAATTAAGCAATGACAATCTGCTGTAGAATGAAATCACAGGAATGCGACCATCTCATCCAAAGTTCAGATTTAAGCACTTGACTGAGCGGGCAGTGTCAATGGAGTGTCTGTGCGCCTCGCTCAGGCGTTCCACTGCCTGGGGGGGTGTGTGTGCGACAAGTGTGTGCGGTATACCTGGATGGGCCGGGTGTCTGCTCAGACAGACAGCAGGTGGAGGTGAATATGTGTCTGGGAGTTCCTCGTCCAGACAGACAGATGCATTCAGCACTCTTTTCAGGACAGCAGGCTATCACAAGGCAGGGAGGTACATGTGTGTCCAAACTAGCAGCAGTAAGCCTCTTCAGGTAACCATGTGAGAAGACAGAGGAGTAGAACGAGAGGACAATGGTATTACCCACTGTTTGGGGGATTTGATTTGTGTGACTATGAGTTGTTACTGTGTGAGAGGACTACAACTTCCACTGTGCTGATGACAGTCACCACACAGGCTGAGACAGTGATACTTTGTCACCCAAAGCCATTAATTGTGTCAAATCATTTCAGTCATGTCTGCTTCTCATTATTAAAACACTAGTATAGCATTTTAGTTACCAGCCTACCGTTTTTGGCTCACATTTCATCTGCAATCGCTTACACAAAATAAAAATGATTTGGCCTCTAGTGGCTGTTATAGTGTAGTCATTGAGCCTAGTGATTGATCCATTAGCTGGAATTCACTGTTTACCTTTTGGATTGTAATCGGTGCTCAGGCTCTACCTGTGATTTCTCCTCTGATTGTGCAAACGTCTAGTATTTTCAGTGCTTTTAAGCTTTCTGTCTCTCTGCCCAGCATATTAGCTCTAACATTCCATAAACATAAACCTTGTGCCCGGTGTTGCCCAAGCAGGGTTTTTTTTGTTTGAAATCTGAGTGTCCACAGCTTCCTACTGCAAGTTGTAATGCTAGAGTTAGAGTGTAGTAGACGTACGACTTTGAACATGATTTCCAAGACTTTAATCTATCCTCTTAAGACTGAATTTTTCACACATTAACTTCATAGATGTTGTCACAAATTAGAAATAAACATGTGCTGTAGCCGTGTAATTGTGCAGTACATCATTTCAGAGGTTTGTTTTATAGCCGTTATTATTTGAAGATGATATCCGTTGATAAATGAACCTCTATAAATATAAAGTTAGTGAATCATTTAAATGCATGTAAATATTCCCCCAAAATCCCTTTAAAGTAATCCGAACCATGCCAAATGAAAAGATTCATTATAAAATGATCAGCTTTAGAACATTCTAGGATTTTTTACTTTGCGTGTGTAAGAGCGTGTGTGTCAGTGTGTGTCTGTTGGAGTGTGTGTTATTTATGTAAATCGACATGCCATTTTTTATTTCAGTAAAAGTGACATCATTAAGAAAGCTGTAATCCTGGAGAAAAAAAATCTACAGATATTGGCTCCATTAAGGAGTGTAAATGTGTGAAGTGCGTTGTGGAGGAGGGATGAGACACTTTTTTAAACTCCCAGAGCAAATGAGCTGGCCAGATAATTCAGTTAAGGGAGATATAATTACTTCTGGTTTCCTGCGAGGCAGAATGGAGTTGATGCAGAGAGATGGAGGCCAGGTTTGCATTTCAGGCCCAGCAGCCAGCCAGTCAGTGTGTCCCGGGGACTGGGCCCAGCGCTTGTTTGAGGAAAGATTATCTTGACAAATTGGATAAACATCTTGTGCATGACAGGATGCTGACGGAAGGTCGGCTCTACGTGCACACCTGGGGAGAGTTTGCTTAGTGTGTGACCAGGGTGTGCAGCTCACCCAGCCTGCTGCTGTTTATCCCAGACAGGTAACAACAGGCTCAAGGGCCCAGGCCTCTTCAGAAACACTCTATGCAGATTTCAGATATGTCTCTCTCATTCTCGCTCTCTCTCTTTCCCTCTCTCTCTTTCCCTCTTGCTCCCCCTCCTCTCTCTGTGTTTTTAGCTGCATCTGAGAGGGACTGCAGACTGCAGCTTAAAGAGACAAAGAGAAGAGAGCAGGCAGCCTATGCTGTGTTCTGTTGCAGACAGGGCCAGCCAGGTGAGGCAGAGAGCAGTAGGTAGATGGATCAGGGTTTGAGCAGAGGGCAGGTTAACACAGTGACTGACTAGCTGGATGGTCCCTTTCCCCTCACATGTCCCACCTCTTCCGTGGCCGTCAGTCAGCGTAGGTGAACTCAGCGAGCATGTGAAACTTTATCGCAGGACTGAGTGTGTTGAAAATCAGCCACTCAGTGACCACAAGCTCCAGAACAGAACACCTTTTCACTGTGACCCCTAGGGCTCTGCTACTGAAAAAACACACAGCGGGATGAACATGCTAGAAAAACACGTTTCAAAACTCCCCCATCAAATATGGTTATGTTGTGAATTATTTATTGACATGTTATAAATTATAGACCATGGTTTTTGGCACCGCTCATGGTTCACCATCACTTCTGAAAAGTACACTTATTAGTCATTTAAAATGGAGCAAAAACACAGTAATGATAGTAATGATTGTAGATTTATTTCTGTGAGAAAACAGTGGCAGTGAAATGGGTAAAAGTGGAGATGACACTGTCTCTCTCTCTCTCTTTACACCCAGGCAGCCTGACGGTTAGACTGTGTTGAAGAGTGTGGTAATGAGACAGATGTAATGGCCTTATGATTCTGTCCTGGGGGAACTGTCTGAGTATGATTGATCAGATTCATGGAGAAGGGGCCTCACACCTGAGATCACCTCTCTCTTTGTAATCCAGAAACCTTGGAAGGATATTCTATTACCTGCTAACCCAGGAAATCTCTCTCTCTCTCTCTCTCTTACCCCCCCTCTCTCTCTTATCCCCTCTCTCTCTCCCTCTCTCTCTCTCTCTCTCTCTCTCTCTCTCTCTCTCTCTCTCTCTCTCTCTCTCTCTCTCTCTCTCTCTCTCTCTCTCTACCCCCCCTCTCTCTCTCTCTCTCTCTACTCCCCTCTCTCTCTCTCTCTTACACCCCTCTCTCTCTCTCTCTCTCTCTCTCTCTCTCTCTCTCTCTCTCTCTCTCTCTCTCTCTCTCTCTCTCTCTCTCTCTCTCTCTCTCTCTCTCTCTCTCTCTCTCTCTCTCTCTCTCTCTCTCTCTCTCTCTCTCTCTCTCACCCCCCCTCTCTCTCTTATCCTCTCTCTCTCTCTCTCTCTCTCTCTCTCTCTCTCTCTCTCTCTCTCTCTCTCTCTCTCTCTCTCTCTCTCTCTCTCTCTCTCTCTCTCTCTCTCTCTCTCTCTCTCTCTCTCTCTCTCTCTCTCTCTCTCTCTCTCTTACCCCCCCTCTCTCTCTTATCCTCTCTCTCTCTCTCTCTCTCTCTCTCTCTCTCTCTCTCTCTCTCTCTCTCTCTCTCTCTCTCTCTCTCTCTCTTACCCTCCCCCTCTCTCTCTCTCTCTCTTACCCTCCCCCTCTCTCTCTCTCTCTCTTACCCCCCCTCTCTCTCTCTAACTCTCTCTGTACAGTATGTAGAGCTGGCTGTCCTAACCACACATCCCCTTCTGGAGTCGTGTGGAGGTTAATTTATCTAATGCCATTCTCGTAGGCGCCAGACTCCGTTTTTGACAGGTCCATCTTTTTATAATTTTACACAGGATTTAGTGATTTCCTATCTCCCAATGTTATTTCCACTGTCTCTACGGGGGGTAATTTGACTTAGCGGATTTAGAGCCAAGTTTTCTTAATTAACTATGTAACCTACTTTGCCATGTGTACAACCAGTCCTTTGGCTCTCAGATCAGTTCAAGGAACACATTACTCTTACTCTTTGGCACTACAAGGTCAGCTGCTTCAGTGGAGATGACAACATGAAGACCAGTGGGCTCTTGCTCATCCTGTGTGCCACACCAACTCCATGTCACTTTTAGCTTTCAACTAACTGTGCTCTCTCAGTATAATTATTGTCATTGCTGTGCCCTCCCCCATCAGTGGTCCTCTGTTAAGAAAGTAGAAGCATCACTGTCACAGACCGGCCAAGCATGCATTATAGAGTCTGTGTTTTCCCAACTGGAAGACACCATTCAGATAGGCAATCAATTCCAATCCCCTAACCATACAACCCCTACACCACCATCACCACCACTACCACCATTACCACCACCCAATACAATGAGGGCAGTCTGTGCTTTACTAAAAATAATCTATAAGCAAATAGCTCTCTTTCTGCATGTGAGAATGTGTGAAAGGGCCCACTAATCAAGTTATAAAAGAGTTGGAAAACAAGTGCAGAGGAAATAGAAGGCAGGCCTCATAAAAGACCTTTGTGTGGCGCTCTGTTTCCCTTCTATCCTCTGAGTGTATCATAGCTGACATTTCCACTCTCATTAGTGGGATTCCATGAATGGGACCTCAAGGACGCGGTCGCTCAATGAGGGGGGAAGGATGGCAGGCTCTTTCCCCTGCATGTTTTATCTCATACCAACCCCCAGCCACATTCCACTCTAATGGACCTGAAAGTTCTGTCCTAGTCTGTCCTTGTCTGCTCTGTTCTGTTCCCAGCCCCAACCAACCAGGCCTCTGGGTTCCGGGTTCCATGTCTCGGTCACATTGTTTCCTTCAAATGGTTAAAAATCCCCAAGAAAAGTGCCTGTCTTTTCCCACTGGCATTCGAGGGCTAATTTCCAGATTAGGAACAGGAAATGTATTTAATCCCTCCCAGCTTCATTCAATTCAAGAGGGTCTTGTTCTTCATGCTTAAACGCTTGCTAACCAAAGCTTTATTTGAAAAAGTCAATAGTAAAGGACAACCAATCGAACATTATTAGGTCCCAAAAATATAATGGATGACATAAAAAAAAAAGTTTGACTTACCATAATATTTGATGGTCTGTTGTTTTTTCGGTCGGTGATAAGTGAGAGCCTACCCTGATTAACACAGATGGCTATAAAAGTAGTGACCGTTTATAAGCTTTCTAAAAAATTAGAATTCTAGAAAAAATACAAGAAGCAGAATTTCATTTAAATATTATGGTTATTTAAATATTATTCCAAGAGCAGCTTGGACACAAGTGGCGTGAGAGAAGAAAAAAAACTCTCCCTCCATTTCCATTATAGATTGCTGGCAATGGGATGAGCAGAGGGCCGAGGTGCTTGTGTGGCCTTATGCCATGTGCCATTTAATTTTCTCCCCTGTGCTCATTCTTTATAATCTTGGCTTGGCCCGCGCTAGAACCCGGTCCCCAAGTATCCAAAAACACAGGGCCTGGCTGGCTCCAGTTCTCTTTAGTCATCACTTTCAAAGGCCCAGTCTCAACTGGGAAATCATCTCTGATTGTGTGGCAGAGAGATGGAGAGCGATATACACTGAGTACAAAACATTAACAACACCTGCTCTTTCCATGACATAGACTGACCAGGGGAAAGCTATGATCCCTTATTGATGTCACTTGTTAAATCCACTTCCATCAGTGTAGATTAAGGGGAGGAGACAGGTTTAAGAAGGATTGTTAAGCCTTGAGACAACTGAGACATGGATTATGTATGTGTGCCATTCAGAGGGTGAATGGGCAAGACAAAATATTTAAGTGCCTTTGAATGGGGTATGGTAGTACAGTAGGTGCCAGGCGCACCGGTTTGTGTCAAGAACTGCCATGCTGCTGGGTTTTTCACGCTCAACAGTTTCTAGACAACTTGACACAACCGTGGGAAGCATTAGCGTCAACATGGGCCAGCATCCATGAGGAACGCTTTTGACAACTTGTAGAGTCCATGCCCCGACGAATTGAGGCTGTTCTGAGGGCAAAATGGGGGGGTGCAACACAGTATTAGGAATATACAGTATATATTATAAGAGGAAAAGGCAGAGAGGTTGTCCAGTGAAGACATGGTTGTTCTGTGTTGGAACAGGTTGGTGTAGTGATCTGGTAGACGAGACTGTTTTGTAGTGAAACCCTGATACTGCTGTACGGTACCAATCACTCTATTAATGAATGAATTACTAGACTGAATTAGTCAACCTCCCTCTCAGATACTCTTCTCTATTTATAAAACTGTTTTTATGAATCACTGTAAACAACTCAACTTTACTAAACACAATAAAAGCAGGAACATGGTCAAATCTGATTTGTTGAAATGAAATAGTCAACCACTCAGGATAAGGATAAAAATACATTTGTAGCATCATTTAGTGAAATGTATACCTGAATCCTTTTACAGTGGGGCAAAAAAGTATTTAGTCAGCCACCAATTGTGCAAGTTCTCCCACTTAAAAAGATGAGAGAGGCCTGTAATTTTCATCATAGGTACGTACACTTCAACTATGACAGACAAAATGAGAAAAAAAAATCCAGAAAATCACATTGTAGGATTTTTAATGAATTTATTTGCAAATTATGGTGGAAAATAAGTATTTGGTCAATAACAAAAGTTTATCTCAATACTTTGTTATATACCCTTTGTTGGCAATGACAGAGGTCAAACGTTTTCTGTAAGTCTTCACAAGGTTTTCACACACTGTTGCTGGTATTTTGGCCCATTCCTCCATGCAGATCTCCTCTAGAGCAGTGATGTTTTGGGGCTGTTGCTGGGCAACACGGACTTTCAACTCCCTCCAAAGATTTTCTATGGGCTTGAGATCTGGAGACTGGCTAGGCCACTCCAGGACCTTGAAATGCTTCTTACGAAGCCACTCCTTCGTTGCCCGGGCGGTGTGTTTGGGATCATTGTCATGCTGAAAGACCCAGCCACGTGTACCTATGATGAAAATTACAGGCCTCTCTCATCTTTTTAAGTGGGAGAACTTGCACAATTGTTGGCTGACTAAATACTTTTTTGCCCCACTGTATATGCTTTTTACTGGGTTTGCAATGTAGCCATAATCTCTTTTTGTGTAGTGTATGATATAATACATATTGCTTGAATATGGTTTATGTTAATTCAACAGTACAATAGGTGTTGGTAAATGTTGTTGTGATGACTTTCTAGGTTATCTCAGACTCCTATGAGATGGATGGCCATCTTTGTTTTATTGACTTTTGTACATTTTGAACTGTAAAACATTGGGACAAAGATGCATTTCAGAGCTGTGTACAGTGTTACTGCTGGGTTTGTATCCTGGGCCCAGTTTGGCACAGTTGTGATGACTTTTTGGAGTAAGGGACTAGCCGGTTCCCATTCATTCAGTTTGTATGCAGTACCAGAAGGCAAGTAGCGCTGGGGTGTGAGTATGATCTGTTGACTACAAAGATTCCTGTCACACGCTACACAAGGCCCCTGACTAGCCGATTTCGCCAAGCCCTCAGTTCTATGTCAACACGAGGACAACTGTGGAGGGAAGCTTTCACTTCTTCTTTTGTTTATGCATGATTACACTCACACATTTGAATGAGTCCATTTAAGAATGTTAACAAACGTTTCATTAGGTAAAGCATTTGCCATCCATGATCAGGTTTTCAAGTGGGAACAATGATACAATATTTAATAACTCAGACGATTTCTTGTTATGTTGAGAAACCATTGTGTGTATCACAATCCTTACACAAAAGGTTTCAACCCCTCTGGACAACTGTACTATAACCAGTAAGTCAAAATATGGTGTTTGTTGTTGCAGCTGAACAAAAAAAGTGGTTCTAAGTGATTGGCTGATCCTTGTGTCCCATGCAGGACAATCGTCCAGTCAAAAAGAGAACACAGTCGGCTTGTGTGGGCCCTAGTAGTGAAGATCCTACACTGTTCACCCCTGCCTGGCTGCCCGCTGCATGGACCCACCCCACTCAGAAGAATGTGTCCAGTCATCTCACCACTGAAAAGGCCACATGTGCAACTATCAAGATTCCTTAATACAGTTAGAAGAAATGTCACTATTATGCAAACATATTGCTGCTTTATGGACTACTGGCTGAACTGTACAGTACACTGCCTCGCTTATGTTGATGGAATAATGTGTTGATTTTTACAAATGTATTTCTGAATTGTGTTATGGTTCTTAAAGGTCCACTTCAGCCATTTTTATCTCAATATCAAATCATTCCTGGGTAACAATTAAGTACCTTACAGTGATTTGTTGTCAATTAAAATGGTCAAAAATAAACAAAAATGGCTTCTTCGCAAAGAGAAATTTCTCAAGCAAGAATTTTGTTAGGAGTGTCTGGGAGTGATCTGGGTGGGGAGGGAAAACTGAAAACTAGCTGTTATTGGCAGAGAGGTTTGGAACTCTCTTTCTTACTGGTCTATTAACTAATTTACCGCCTGGTGATGTCAGCAGGCAGGCCAAAACGCCATCCCACCAAAACATGATTCAATTTCAGGCAGTCTTTTCAAACAGCTTACACTAAAAGGGTATTATCATAATTGTCACAATTTCACAGTATTATTCCAACCTCAGTGTGGAAATATATATAAAACACAGAAAAATCATGTTTTTGACTGCTCTGGGCCTCTGGTTATTTTGACACAATTCACTCTTAATGTATCTGTTGTATCTAATATCACCTTTAAAAACAGTTGTAATTTGAAACTGGTTGTGTAAAACTATAACTATCCCAGTGAATTTCTGACATATTCTGAACTTTTGCATATCCATCTCCTTTGTTGTCCTCTGTGAAAGTTATGCGTGTACTTACTACTTACTGGTAGGCTAGTATGTCTACTAATTTTATAGCATATTCTGGTTAATGTATGTGTGTGGAGGAGGGCCCAGAAATGGCAGGCAAAGCTACTGATGATGATTTAAGTGTTACACCCTCTTGTTGATTCTTACCTAAATGAAAAGTGTTGTGAATGGATCCCCTAAAAACTAGAATTGGCCTGTTGTAGTTTTGGCTGGGGGCTGTCTGGAGGAGGGTAGGGAGCACAGAGGGAGCACAGAGGGCCTGGTGCTGCTGGGAGAGAGAGGGGAGCAGTTTGTGGTTCTGAGGCCAGCGGGCCCAGGGACCCTACTGGTGAACCATACACCTGTCTGTCTGTTCTCAACTCATTTGTATAATGCTGGATCATGGATGAAATTGAGTGTTCGGCAGTGGGATTGAAGTTTTAATTCTGGCTCTGTGCTTTGGGGCAGCTGTTCTGCCTTTCCCCTTCCAATCAATTAGGTGCAGAGACAGCAGAGCCATGCTGGAGCAAAGGCTTGCTTTAGCTGTCATCTAGCTACCTGGGAGAAGTACTGCTGCCACCATGCTGAATAGGAATAAAACAAAGGAGTTTACCGTCCAGTTGAGCTAGCTACTGTTTGTCCTCTAATCAATAAATATGTTGTGATTATACGCTCGAGTAGACAGAGGAGGAATGTCAGTGAAACGAGGCAAAGCAGCCAAGTCTTGAGAAATGATAGAATGTGATTGCACTGTGCAACAATAATATTGGAATAGGCGTTTTTCAATTAGCAGTATCTGTAGCCTGCAGCTAAAGGATCAGATGTTTTTACAACACGCCACTGTTCCACCAGGCATCTGTCAGGTGGAAATGTAAACGCCTACAACAGCCGAGCGATTGGCTTCACATGCAAGGAGACTGACACGCTGCAGAGAGGAAAAGAGGCATGCAGACTAGACCGCACAAAGCAATCCTGATGGGTGGTCTGAGTGTATGCCCAAGCAGGCCCCACAGGAACCAAACCCACTCCTCTGACTCACTCTGTACTCTGTACTCTCATTCCAACTCTGCACCTCAGACAGGTATGGATGTGGGAATGGGGAGTGGAGTCACCTCCGGCTCACACACTTTGCACAGATGAAATAGGAGTATTTAGGTGCATGTCGTTCATGCTTAATGCCTCCAATATGCACCAGTCCAACAGATTCAGGCCAACGGATGAGTCACAAAGCCTTTGATGCCGCCAGTGTCACAACCACCGCATGGTAATACCCCTCTTTGTTTTGTAAGTGCTGCCCTGGTCAGAACTGGCTGTGTGTGTGCCTGGTTTGTGACTATGTTTGACCTGTCTTTGGGCCGTGGCTAATGCAGAGTTTGGGCTCCTGAATGGGGCCGGGGTCAGTGCCCAGTGACACATGACCTGCCACGGTTAATTCCAGCAGAACAATAGGCCCGGCCACAGCCCACATCTCATCCCATTACACCTCCATGCCAAATGAATTGTTTGTTTTTGTGGGCTGCTCTCTCCTGACCTTTCGGCCCACTTGTTTTAATAACGTTCAGTTTAAACCTGGAAACACAGGATTCACTCTGCACTGAACACAGATGGGCCTTCGATTGGTTCTCTCAAGGGTCTTCCTTAGTGTCATGATGCTGACCATCTCCTGGGCTTGACTTGACACCCCCAGAGAAAACGCTTCCTGCTTCGGTTCTTCTCAGAGGATATTCAAGTGTGAGTGAGAAGGTATATCCACTTACTGTGTGGTTCCTGTTTGCTGATGTACACAGTAAATACTTGAGAGAGATATCTGTGAATGATATGGCTAATCAATAAGCCTAAATGGCCACACATACCCACTCTAGTTGGCAGTGATGAATGACTGGCAGGCAGTCGAACATGTGTGTTTTAAATAAAGGGGGATGAATATCCATGGCTGAAAGCTGGCCTGGGAGCTTCCAGAAAAAGTAGAGCGAGAGAGGGCAGCTAATGTGACAGAGACCGTTTCATCACCTGAGGGTTGCAGTGATACAACATGAACAATATACGATAACACACACCATACTGGAGTATAGAGTTACCCCACAATGTCCTGTATTTAGATAAATTATGACCAGAAATGGTGTTATCATTTACACGGTAGAGGCTAGCCTTATTCAGATATTTACAGAGGCCATCTGTAGATCTCTAAACCTACAGCGGCAAATGGTGTGTGTAGGGGGGTATTCTCTGTCCTGGAGGGCTGGAACAAAAACCTGCAATTACCTTCCCCTGCTCTGGTTGTGAACTCCCTACCCCAGTTTCCAAATATTGTAATGCTCAATATTTCTACCAAAGACACCAATACATTTATTGAAGATATGTAACATCATGAAATATAATACATCAACAGACGATACAGTTCATATCATAAGCAGCGTAACCTCTATTGGTAAAAAGTTTCACTGTTTCAGTTTAATCGTTTCAAAATGAACCATATGATCTGAGAATTGCACAACAGGTACATTGTTTTTGTCTTCACAGAGACAGATCATGCCATCATGTTTGCAGCAGAAGCAGTGGTGTCTAGATGTGTTTCATTTGACTCATCTTTCCTTAGGTCCTGTCTTTGGAGCGGTCATTATGCTCTGCAGGTCAGAGTTACAGCAGAGGGACCTCCATCACCCACTCATCATTGGATGTGCATCAAGAACGTCAGAAAGACACCTGGGAAAGAGACATGTTACAGGTATACTGCACCATAAGATTTCATGGTTGAGGTCTTGATGCCCTCCAAGTAAAAGCAATGTACAGTCATTCATTTATCTGGATAAAGGGGATTCATTGCCTGTCCTTATATTTTACCTTGTGTATATTCATGCTTTTCCCTGCTTTATGTGCTGGTTACCATAATGCCTTTCAGATGTACTTTTAGTGATGAGTATTTTTTTATTTCCCTTTTCTTGTGTTTTCTTTTTTAGTGTAAAGCGGTGGCAGGTAGCCTTAGTGGTTAGAGTGTTGGACTTGTAACCGAAAGGTTGCAAGATCGAATCCCAGAGCTGACAAGGTAAAAACCTGTCGTTCTGCCCCTGAACAAGACAGTTAACCCACTGTTCCTAAGCCGTCATTGAAAATAAGAATTTGTTCTTAACTGACTTGCCTAGTTAAATAAAGGTTAAAAAAAAGCCCTTGCTTTGTATGAAATATGTTATAGAAAAAAATATTTCATTGATTGATAGGGACAGCAAGCAGTGGGTTTGCCCCACCAGCAGACGGCGTATCATCACATGGCACATGCTGCCTCACCGATGGATCATGCTTGGCACGGGTGAGGTGGGGTGGAGTCCGGGTGCAGAAAGAGGCAAGGTCCCCAGGTGTGAGTAATCACCTGTCTCCCAAGTCAAACACTGATTGGGAATTTGAGAGCCCCTTAAAGAGAGAGGTGTTATCTCTGTCTGACCCACTGGCTGACCGGGGACCACAAACACTAACGCACAAACCAGCCATATCCTTCCTGCAATGATGGGGAAATGACTGATTTACAGACCCTGGTTGTGTCTACATTCAGGCCTGCCTTCAGCACACATATTGTACTGTATGGTTTATTCTGCCAATCATTATTTGAGTTGGCCTTATATACATAAGGGAATATAATGAATATAAACCTTTCCCTGCAGACAATTGGATAGTATTTCATGAAGTGGCACTACAGTTTGTAGTACTACACGTTACTGTACAACATACAAAACACTTCTACTGTAATTCACAGCACTTCAGCAGCCCTCACTGAGGGGAATACTGTTCAACATCTAGTCAAATATGCCCGGCTTAAAGACACTCTCTGGAGTGTGTTTAGAAAATTAAGGGCCTGGATTTTTTCATAATTGTCCATTTTATCATTTTATTACAGCTAGCTTACTGTGATGGGCTCCTATTATCATTTATGAAATACAATTAAAGCGTGACTTATTTCAGGCCCCACTACAGTGAACTGCATGTGTCGGCTCTGCTATATTTAAATAGCATTAAATAATTGGAAAAACACAAGAAGGGAAGGCAGAACATGTAACCGAATGGCAAAATTGTCTTTCTGGATTTATTTTCCCCTCCATAAATATTCCAGAGGTTCCTCTATCACACCCAAGTTTAAAGCAGAGAGGAAATAGTCTTTAACTGATACAGAAACTAATTTAGGACAGCTTTTCCAAAGAGATATGCTTTCCACTGAGAACGAACATTTGGCCGAAGCGGGCACCTTCAGTACAAAAATTGCTAATGAAGTTGATCTCTTAGCCATTCTAAACTAATTGCATAGTCGAGAATACAAAGCATTCAGTCAGTAAAAAAGGGGTTATTAATTGAAATGGTACCATATAATGCTCATATTCTCCATAAATATGTAGATGGTAATCGGTGGAGGTTGGCTGGGTTTAAATGACACTCACTAGCTGTCAGAACAACCCTCGTTCACTAGGCCCCTGTGAGGGGGTGTAGCTAGGTCTCACTGCACATAGCAGGCCTATGTAGGCAAATAGCTAGGCTTCATTTGCATGAGGAAATGACTAATGGTGCAACTGCTTTTTTAGCATGCTATAAATATAATTTAAACATCATTATTTTTATTTTTTTCCTTTATTTAACTAGGCAAGTCAGTTAAGAACAAATTCTTATTTTCAATGACGGCCTAGGAACAGTGGGTTAACTGCCTGTTCAGGGGCAGAACGACAAATTTGTACCTTGTCAGCTCGGGGACTTGAACTTGCAACCTTTCGGTTACTAGTCCAACGCTCTAACCACTAGGCTACCCTGCCGCCCTGCCGCCCCATTACATAAGCTATAGTCCAAACTCCAACTTTATACCCCACCTTTTTAACAGGAACTAATAGCATGTGCTGGCTATGGACATATATGGCCTCATGGATATATTATAGTGACAATAAGTATTCAAAGTATCGCTTCTTTCCTCTAAACAAATAAAACAAAGCATTTCAAAACTACAGTCTTGTTCACTTTGCCCCCCTCCATTCTCCTCTTTCGCTCGCTCTCTCATTTTCTCTCCCCTCAAAAAAATACAGAGACAACGCCTTGAGGCTCTCTAGTCACTATTGTGAGTGCCTGTGAGTTCTGTTTGGCCTCATTGTTCTCAGTTAATCAGCCGTGGTAAATGTGGAGCCCTCCAGCTCATTAGGATTCTCAGTCCCTCGGAGCAGAGCGGAGGTGACCATGGGAAGTTCCTGCTGGCTGGGCCTGGCCGGTAGGGCAGCCTATCCTGGAGAGAGAGAATGGCCTGATGAATTACCTGCCTCGGCCCGGACACCTTGTGAGTCCATCCTTCCCCATCCTGCTCCCCTCCCTCCCCATGGTTAAAGAGCTCCAGCTCTCCCTCTGACTGTCTGTGGACAAGCCCTGTCTGTTCATCGCTCATCCCCGCTCAGTCACAGCTCCCTCCTCGGGTTTCTCTGTGGGACCGTGAGCAGAGGAGAGCACACCCCAGCACTCCCCTTCTCCTCTCCTGTCTCTGCATCCCCCCCGTCACGCACTGTTTACAAACACTCACTATCTACTCCTGTCTTGGCCCAGCACAGTGTGGGCGGAAGAAGAACACAGCGTGTTCTCTACTTATTTCCCATGCAAATATGTTTTCTTATATGTTCAGAGTTGTTTTTGGAGACGGAAGTGAGTTTATAATGTTCATGGTTTGTCTAAGTGTAGAAACAACTTTTCCTAATTTTCGCAATCTCTGAGTAAACTGTGTCAATTTCAGTACCTGCTGAAGGCCTCCTCGAGCCTACCTCTCCATAGCTTGGCTGTTTTCAGACAGTAACCCAGTTCTGTTGATATGAGGTGGATGGGAGAGCAGCGACTGGGCTACTATCCTATAGAGAGAGGGGGTTGAGGCTGCTTGACAATAATTAGAGTTGACTCACCCTTTCCTTGGTTATAATCCGCTGGATATACTGCACTCATACAGGTGCCCAGAAAATCCAATTATCACAACCATGGCAGGGAAAACTAGAGGGGAAAGACAAGAGACGTCATAGCCTTTTATTTATTTTTTTAAATATAAAAAACAAATACTTTTGATTAAACTGCCTGGCTGCACATAAGGCATTATTTTATTTATCTTATCTTGGATTTATGTGTGTATGTGGGTGTTTCATGTCCATACAAGAGCATCAAACGTTTTTAAAGTAATAGAGGAGGAACCAATCTCCCTGCAAGATTCAGTAAATACAATAATAGTAGAGGGTAGACTTGCAAGCATGTAATGTGCTTTTCCCCCTGCTGTCGTTAGAAGAGGAGGAGGGTATATGTGCTTCCTTCCCTGCAGGGTCCCAGTATTCCCCCACTCCCCCATCCTCTCATCCCCCCAGTGACAAAGGCCTGGAGCCCGGGCCACTCCTCCAGCTACCGGCCTCCAGGAGCACCATGCTGGGGTCTGTGGGAGGAAGCCAGAGTGCCCCTCTACCCCCTCTGTCCCCCCTGTCCCTCTCTGCTCTGTCCTCCCAACCTCGTGGCCCAAACATGTGGGCTCAAATCCCGTCAGTGCGGCCAGGCGCACGGCTGGAACAAACTCTCCCGACAGATGGAGTTGGCCTCTCCTCCACCACATTCTCCCTTAGAAGTCCTGCATCTCCTCTCTGACCTGAGTGATGGCCGCCCTGTGAGAGGCAGATGTGTTCCCATACTACCAACGTTGTTTTGAAGTCAAGAAAGATCCCAGATCACTGCATTCCTGCACAACAACATTGACAATGTCTACACCTGGTTTGATACATAATGGTTTTCCTCCCAATTACTTGTCTCTATGAGGGCTGCAGGTTACAGTATTAGGAATTAGTTCAAGCGTTAGTCCTTTTCAATACTATATTACAATCCAAAGTACATAGATGTTTAATCAATCATCTGAAGACAATGGGATGTGTGAGCAGTAAAACGTTATTCTTCAAACATGACAAGTGGACAAAGCGGCATGTGTGTGAGCGTAATGAGTCTCGACTTACGCATCCGGAGTTTGGTCAATAAAACCAAGCACCCCAATGGGACTTCACTCTATTTGAATTTCAACAACCGTTGAACAAAGCAAATATGAAACTCCAATATTCAATCATTGCACTACCTAAATATTTAACCATGGAAATGAGCAAAAGTAACAAATCCTGGTTATCCCTTTCTGGAAGCCGCCTTCATAAAGCCATCTTCCTACCATTACAACAATGTCGTCACAATGTAATGTAGACTTTTTAACTGAAGGTTCCATAATGGGTTACACGTCTCCAGCTTGTGTCCTTAACTAACATAAATAGACTAGGTTTTGCCAATTCCACTGTGTCCCTTAAGATGCTCTCATTAATTTTAGATTGGGTCTAAATTGAGTCTTACTCTTTGTGACCAAGGTTTTAAAATTAGATTAATTTCTATTCAAATTGTGACTTGTCCTGAAATAACCATCCTAATAAGAGATTCATTATTTCCATTTCAGATATGGTGATATTCCACTGTGCTTTACAGTAAATCACCTCTTATTGGATCCGCTCTGCCCCCATGTTGCCCCATCAAACTGAAAGACTGGAGAAGGCAAGTCCTTCACAGTTAATGTGGCTGGTGACACAGACACATTAGGTTGTTGACTTGAAATAGCCATATTTTATGGGCCTTAAACCTAAAGAATGTCATTGTTCCTGAGCACAGGCCAGCTGCAGCAGAGGACCAACACTGAGCCACCACCGAGGAGGTGTGAAAAAAGGAAACTTTGTGTTTCCACCACACAAAACTCTTATGACAAAGCAGGGAATAGTTCACAGAGACATGCCACATTCCACAAGGGCCCAATGCGTCTTTCTCTCCGAACTGTGTGTGACAGAAGTAGGGGTGGAGGGACGCTTTCACAATGCCTGGGGACATTAAGGGACTGAGAACTGGGACGTGTCCCTGTCTGAAACGTCACTACCAGAATAGGGTTCAGTAATGTACACTGTTTTTCTTTTCATATGTAGAGAAAGTAGGGTGGACGTAGGAACTCAGTGGTTCCATGATGTGTTGTACCGGTTTGTTAATGAGGGAAATCCAAGCCAGGTGCACAAGAATAGAATAGGGACCAGGCTTGACGATACTAAAAAGTGACAGATACTGTAAATAATCTTAAAATGATCGAATGGACGTGGATTAGGATCAGATCTGGGCCCGGTTTCCCAAAAGCATTTTAAGGTTAAATTCATCTTTAGAACCTTCGTAGGAGCATTGTTAAATCGCCAAACTATTCTCCTAAACCATCGTTATTAACTTTGCACTTGGAACGCTCTAAATCTAATGCCTGCCTCAGACCACTTCCAGAACAGAGAAGTGCATCGTAAGTGATGCTTTTTTGCCCTCATTTTATAGACAGAAGATCTCCGCAAAACATAGAATCACATGGTTAAACCATCGCTCTGTGACCGCCGATAACTTCAGAAAAAAGTTGACTACAAATACAGGCTTTGCAATTGATACAAACAAGCGACGTATAAAACGATGCTTCAAACGAAATGAGATGACTGGATTAAAATGTAAACTATAGGCCTATTTCAATCATATTGAAATGCATTTCATGTTCAATCAATTGAGCTCTATTTTGCTACTTTTAGTCTACTGTCTGTAATTTGTCCCAATATATTCCATGATGTGTAGTCATGCGCAGTGATGTGCCAAATCTGTGATTTTATGCATTTTTAATGAGAAGCATTAGAATAAGCCGCCTCAATATTTGCAGCCGTAGGCGGTAATATCTTTCTAGTAGCTGATCCGTCGTCAGTATTGTGAAATAATTATAATAAGGTAAGATTTCAATGGAGAAAGCTGAACCGAGAGCAGCGCTTTCTCTCTTTCCATCCTATCAGTATCGACACATGCTCCAACGACGCACTTAGCGACCGTTCTCTCTGCGTGGTGTTTTGGGAAACGCATGTTACATCTTCGGCGGTTGTAGGTAAGATGCATTGTTAAAACACTTGTAACACGAAGTTCCATTGCTATCGGGAAACCGGGCACTGATGTGTAAATTGATCAGTAGACTTTCTTCGGTCTCTCTCTGGCTGCGTTTACACAGGAAACCCAATTCGGATATTTGTTTCACTAATTGGTGTTTTGACCAATCAGATCAGCTCTGAAAAAAATCTGACGTGAAGAAATCTGTGATTGGTCAAAAGACCAATTAGTGGGAAAAATATCAGTATTGGGCTGCCTGTTTAAACGCAGCCTCTTACTCAGAGTAATTACCACTCAGCTGTTCTAAAGAACAACCAATGGCAGTCTTCCAATGACTGAATTCATATTCTTTGTGCCACTCTCAATTTGGAATAGTGATTGTTGGGCCTGCCACCCTCTCAGGGCATTGGAGAATGCAACCAACCAGGAACAACAAGCATGGCAAGGCTTCTCAGAGGTAATGGGAAACGTCAGGATATTTCTCAATGAAGGAAGAGAACACTTCTTTTTTAGAGGGGAGGAGTATTAGTAATAGTAGCTGTGAGCAATAAGGTGTACAAAGGTGTAGCAATGGATAACATGCAACCGGTCTCTTCTCTTCTCTTCACCCCCAAACCTACCATATCTGGTGAGGTATCCGTCTCCTGGACAGACAGGTGTCGTCTTGGTCATATGGATTTCAGCAATCTCCTCTCATCTTTTCTGTAACAAAATAAAGCACATAAACAAATTCTGGTTTACTATGTGTTACATATGTATTTAGAACACCATGCATTGTATCTGGCAGCCTTTAGGTCGAGGAAATATATTTTTCAGGCAAATCAAATTTTATTTGTCACATGCATCGAACACAACACCTTACAGTGAAATGCTTACTTACAATGTGTCAATGTCAATGAGTCAATGTGGGGGGTACAGGTTAGTTGAGGTAATACGTACATGTAGGTAGGGGAAAAGTGACTATGCATAGATAATAAACAACGAGTAGCAGAAGTGTAAAAAAAGGGGGGGGGGGGGGTCATTTGTTCATTCAAATGATCATCATTCAAATGTTCAGCAGTCTTATGACTTGGGGGTAGAAGCTGTTAAGGAGACTTTTGGACCTAGACTTGGTGCTCCGGTACAGCTTGCTGTGCGGTAGCAGAGAGAAAAGTCTATGACAATGGTGGCTATATACAAATTAATCACTTTAGGTTTGCCATTCCAACATGAAGTCCCCCTTTATCACCAAACATCGAAAACAAATCTCTGTAGAAAGTTTTTGAGCAAGCTTGTATAATCACACAGAGGGTACCAGAGACAGACAGGCCTGTACCAAGACAGACAGTAGGGAGCAGAAAAGAATGTGTTGCCTTGTGTTGGACTACATACTGCAGCTGCCTCGCGTTCTTCCAGTAGTTTAATACACATGGGCATGTAATGAATGGGGGCTGCTGTGTTACTGTATGTTACTGTAGGCATCTAGCTCCGATAACCCCACTACAGGCTGATCTGAGGGCTCCACTGCGAGGAATAGCAATCATAATTCTTCCCCATCATAAAGAGGACTTGTTGGGGATCCGTGTGGTCTGTCTGTCTCTTACAATACCCTGCCTTCAGGGCCTGCCCATGGCCCATGCCAGCCAGACCACGTTGTGTTCTTTGGCTTGGCAGTGTCTCTGAAACACAGACTGTTCACTCTCCTTGGAGTGGCTCAGAGGAACTTTATTGAAGATGTAGATAAATAGGTTCAAGAAGGTTAAACTTTTTAATGGTAATAATGCCAGGGATGAAGAATATCCTCATTGCAATGTCCCCAATTCCTTTCCAATGCAAAATGTTTAGAAATATAGAGAATTGTACTTTTGATATTAGCTCCAGACCAACAAGGATTTAAACTATATGCGGAATTATGAAATCCTTGGACTTTTAAGTAGATTTCCCAGAATGCATACAGACATGGTTAACATGTTTTCTTTGAGTGCTTCTGCTTCAGACAGCATGCTAGTTATTATTGTGCCAACATGACTACTGAAATCACCATATGTAATTCTAACTTGCAAGGAGAACTGCAGGTGGCTTTACAGTAACTTAGCCAAAGCATTAACCAAACAGAGGTGTGTGTCTACTTTGAATATCAGTTTTTCTGTTACAGTTGGAGCACAAGTGGCGAATCACAAGGCTCATATAAGATTTTCAGGAAGTTACAGCTCTGAACGTGACCGATGAAAATGAGTATTGTATTTTCAAGATTTACCCAGTTTGAGCCACTTGATCACTGTTTGTATACAATGTACCCATAGAATATCACATTTTTCATACAAACGCATAGGCCCAATACTGATTTTGTGTGTTGGATTGGAAGTATCAGCTAATTGACCATAATGCTATCAAAAACCAACTTCCTTATCATTAACATTTCTCCCAAATATTCTCCTCATATAGGTAAAGCCTATGTAATTGAGTGTGGAGATGATGAATAAACAGGGTTGAAAAGCAGAAGTCCTGTGTGTGTGCACTGCACTCTGTGATGGTGCTCTAGCTAGCTGTGCTCTAGTATGTTTGTTCCAGTGAAAGAGGGGCCATGTTCAGCCCAGACTGGGCCCCCATAATGCTGCAAACGCCATGGATTTGGAGCTGTCCTTTGTTGTCCCGGCATGCTGACATCACATACTGCTGATGGGCCGAAATCCCTCTTTCTCCAGCACCAGCACTTTTGAAACAAAACTGCCATGACACTGATGAGCAATGCCAACTTGCCAAAAAATCCCTCATTAAATCACACACACAGGCACCCAGTCACCTACACACATGCACGCGTGCGCATACTCACAAACACACACACACACACACACACACACACTACGCCCAATAAATCCAAAAGGTAATCAGAAATATATTGCTGCTGCCACAAAAAAATGGTTCATTAAGCCTCTACAAGTGGATCTGGTACTTACTCTGTTGTCTCTGATGCCAACTCTGTTTCTGCACACTACCCTGTCCTTCACCAAACAAACATCAGCAGGAAGAAGTGAATGTGTAAAATCGCTTTTTTCACATTTTAACAAACAAATACTGAACCATTACTACAAACAATGTCTAGTGGCAGATATTATGTTGAAGACATAAATGCTTTGTATGCTTGTGGCCATATTGGTATATGAATGTGATAGTAGAGAGAAAATGGTAGGTTAGCCATTTGCATGGAGTTATAAGACACAGAGAATGTAAGGATAGCTCTGTGCTTACCATTCAATGTTTACAGAAACATTTGCATAGGAACACACATGACATAGTTCTCTTGAAGGGAGGATTGATTAGATATGAGGCTAAATAAAGCAAGAGAGATTCTCTCTCTCGACTGAGTTCAAGTTTACACCTATTGCTGAATCCATTCAGTTTGAAAATAATAGTGAAACACGTCCATTGTGCTAACACAGGATCACTCCATGAATGTCATCTCCAAATAACAGAGCGAGCGTTTTTCCAGTTATACGAATGGCATGCACCTTGCAGCACTCTCTTCCCTATGGGTACAGGAAAACTGCTGGGATGATACAAGCTCTCAAAAGCATCACATAGGTCCCACTCAAACACAATCAAATACAATCAATCACAATAGCATCCTCAGGCACTCAGACTAGTGTCCTCCCTCTTTCTATCTCTCTCTCTCACTCGCACTCACACACACACACACACTCGCGCACACACACACTCACACACACAGAACACCCTCTAGAGAGTAGCAGTCTGTTTAACGTGACAAATAGCATCATTTGGGAGCCCATGGGGCATATCCAGGACCAAAGAGACAGCAGATTGAAATATCCTGTGAAGAGCTGCCCTTTATTCACACATGCTCCTGTGGGACTCGCCATGACAATTTCAAAATCACTGATAAAGTTGACACATATTTGCAGGGCCATGAGCACCTTCACCCTTCACCCAGGGAGGTAAGCCATATCCTCAATCCACATGGGAAGACATGTAAGCAAGCTAAACTATGTCATGGAAAAGCAATGGTTTCAAAGTCATAAGCATACGTGACCATTCTAAAAACATTAAGTATTAGCAAAGGTTGGATATATGTATTTCACTAACTTATGTAAACTTTAGTTATCATCAAATATAGACATGTATTAATGTAATTGATCTACTAGATAACTCAATATGAAAACAATTATTTGGGGGGGGGGGTATTTTTGTGGTTTATTATTATTATTATTATTTTTAATCAAGTGAAGTGGAAAATGGGGACTTTAAGAACTGCATGAACACCCTGATAACTCTCAATCAAACATCACTACTAAAAAATACTGTAAATCCTCTCAGTAGATCGGTGAACTCCAGTGACATGTAATGCAACAAACCGACACAATCTTGAGCTGATTAAATAGAACAGCCGCTCTGTGCTGCACACACACACACACACCAACTCTCTCCTAACTGCTGTGCTGAAATCTTTTAATGGACACTTCTAGCACACACCCATCGCTGAAGAGCAGTTTTAAAGGCCTCCCTTACTGAAATCTGTGGAGATCTGTCAGTGCCAACTAAATTCTCACCCAGGTTGTCAACCATGCCTCTGCTAGACAGGGTCACAGGGTTACAATCGATTTCACAGGCCACCTGGAGAGCCTAGGCTGCAAACTGACTCAAAAAATTTATATCAGACTTGGTTACCACCCAGGGCTAGGCCAGGGCTAACACGCCCACTAAAAAAGTCCCCAGCCCAACAGAAGTTGGCACAGGCAGAGGCTGGAGCTGTTGACCCTGCAAGCTGACCTCCTCAAACTTCAACTGAATTGTTCTGGCAGTTTCCACGGCGACAAGGCACTCCAAGCTTTATCCTACTTACTGAAACAAGAGGGACTGTAATCTACTGGGCAAAAAAGTTGCATCTCCTTATTTTCAATGAATGTCCTTTTTATACGGTACCTTTTGCAGTTTATTTTGTTATTAGGTTGGATTTCTTCAACTGTGTTATATTGACAATCATTTATTATTTACAAGATTATAATTTATATATTTATAATAATGATAAAAGTATTGTAATAATGGCTGTTGTTGTGGAGGAGTAGTCAGTTTTGTGCTTTTTCTTGTAGTGTCAATGTGGTCAAGTCCCTCTCTGCCTCCCCTCCCCATGTATGAATAACTGTTATTACATTTGTACTGTCTAAATGTCAATAAATGTAGGCTGAATAAAAAGCTATCTGAGTCACCCAAATCTTTGTGTTTAGTGATTGTTCCTGTCCAAGATTCCGAGCACAATTTCCACTCACACTACTTCAATGAACTGGGGTATCAAAAGGGGAATTTACAAATACAGATTTATGCAATCACACTAATCTGAAAGAACATCAATGTTGCTCTCTTATTAAAACCACAATTTCATATAATTTCCACTTATGTAGACTTATTCCACCTGTGTGCTACTTTTGGACAACAATGTTTGAGATCAATTCATTTTAAAAATATTGTTTTGTATGAGGGGTTTTCAATTCATGAATTAAAGTTAAATTAACTTTCTGAATTGAAAACTGAATTGACCCCAACCCTGATAGACAATACTCTATTTCCAAATGTTGTGTGTGTATTTTTTATGAGACCTTATAGAAAGCGAGGACTGCACTGGTTTATTATTGAGCAGCCCTCTCAAACTTTTTACCCAGAATTTCAGAATAAAAAGTGGTTTGATACTTTACTGTATCCCATGGAATGCAACAGAAATCGCCCAAGGGTCATCCTTTGAGCTGGTTCTTACACGGGCCTAGAGTTCAAGACAATCAGAAATGTTGTACTGAAAGATAGGCTTAGTCCTAAACAAAATGACTATTAATCAAAAACTGCACTTTTCAAATGTTACCTTTTCCATTCCCTGTCACCAAGTTATGATTCGATCGATTGATCCATTTAATTAATTTCCCCTTTCTCCTCTCGCCCGGGGCAACTGTGTGATGGAGTGATGTTCTGATTGCGGGTTTGGATGCACGCGCAGTAGAAGGTACTCATGGTTTAGATGTCCCGCGTATCATCAAGCAAAACGTCACATAATCAATACGAGCGTTCCAGCTGTCTGGTATCTTCATCTCTTCTTGAAGTCGTAACTTGGTCTGACACCCTGCCAACTGTGTGGCCTCGCTTCATATGGCCATACACTTCATCAGTTAAGCAATGAGCCATGGAAATATAGGCCATTACTTCCCTATGTAGACCTACAACTATGGAAGGTTATACAAAATAGGGTCTTGAACAACAACAAAAAATGTTTACGGTGGCCCTCTCTCTCTCTCTCTGAAAAACGTATCTTGAAGCAGACGATATGTTTTTACTTGTGGTAGGCTAGGCTACATAACTCGTTTCACTGCGTTATGCTAATGGTTGGGGCCTATAGCGCAGAGACAGTGAAATCTCATCCAGGCACTTTTCTGAGGGAGATGTCATTTCGCAGGGAGGACACAATGACGAGCTCGGGAGTGACAGAGCTCTGATCTCCGCGATAGGGAGATAGCCACCTGATTTAAAATGGTTCGCTTGTTCCCCTTAGTCACTCGATCAGCGTGTGAACTCTTCTTATTTACAATCAAATGCAGTGCAGAACAGCATACCTCCACCCCCCTCTGTCTCTTTGCCCTATGTTTAACTAAACCCTGCAACAGGTGCAGCTCCCCAAACCCAATAGTGTAGACCTTTATAACAAATGAATTAATAGGTCATCATTATTATTCACTGTCTTTTGAGTAAAACGTAATGTTGTGTTTGCAACAGTGGACGTTTAAGAAACGAAAAAAATACATTATGAGAAATATATGAATAGCCTAATGTTTCCCAGAAGTGAGTGTCATCCTCTCCCAACCAGGGCGCTGTTTACCCCATGCAGACAGACTCTTGTCGCATCTGAGTCATGCCTCATTATCAGTCACAGAAAAACGCCTTGGATGGTCTCTAGAGACTTTTTTTAATAGACCCACTTTTCCATTCCAGAACGGTTTCGGCAGAACGGCATGAGAGAGACCATTCAAAAACGGAGAGCCACAGAGCAGTCTTGAGTATTATAATTAGGGTGATGCAATCCATGGAAATGTATGGATTCAACATAATCGGCTTTCCAGTACTGGTGGTAGTGATAGAATAGGCAAGCAGTTGGAGGACATAATTTACTGTTGGAGGGAAGTCATCCGTAATTTAGTATATTTAACACAACCATTTTGAATGATCAATGATTAACCGTGAACTCATTACATTTTTCAGTCTCTGCTTTATAATTTTTTTACTTATAGAGGCGCAAGTTATAGATGATATTTGTTCGATTGTGTCATACACTCACATAATCTCACACTGGGAGGAATAATTCTGCTGTTGTTTATTATTAAGACCAACAATATGTCATTTTTATGTCAGAGCAGGCCTATTTAATTGAGTTTTATCTAACACATTTATGTCTCTAACTCCACTGAATAGGCTAGGCCTACTTAAATCATGGTATCCAATATCGGTATCCAATATTCTCGTGTGCGTTTTTTAAATATGTAGATATGTGATCATTTTAGTTGTTTTGTCAACAAACCCACGTGCTCAAGGCGAGTAGTTCTCCAACTTCCATTGAAATGACTCGGGCATCATGTCTAGAGAAATATAAAGGGCCGTTGTGGGGCCCTTTCAGTGCTCAGACAAACTTTGTATACCCTTTATTCTAAAGCATACAGAAAATGAGCCGCTAGCAAACGAGCTGTGTCGTAGATGTATTTCCAGAAACAATCTCGATCTGACACAGGGATAAACAACACATTGATAAAGTTGGACAAGGCTAAACTTTTCTAGGCCTACTGTTCAAACTGTTTGCCTAGCTACATGTCTATATGCTTATATTGAATGATTGAAATACTGTATCTAATGCTTCTACTTTTTTTTGAATTTCTTACTGATTTGTCTAAAATCCCGAAATGGTCTTTCCCAGGTGTTTATAATGTGATCGTTGATCAATATGAGGTGCATGAAGCCTGAAATCGTGAAGGAATTAAGTAAACAATGAGACCTGCTGTTGGGGAAGTCAGTGCATTGTTGTCGACAGAGGGTTATACAATACCATTGCCACTACTGGGAAATGACAAAGAAGTTCACGTTTCGTCTGCTAAATATTTACCCAAAAGTGTCGAATGTCATATGTAGGCCTACAATGTAACATATATGATTGTAGAAAGATTTGGAATAAACATCACACTTTTCACAAAATGAACTAAATGTTACGTTTTTTATTGTATGATTGTGTAAGACATGTCATGACATTTTATATTTGATATTAATAGGTTTATTGTTCATTAGTTGGTAGTCCTGTCATATAACTTTTTTAGTCTAGTAGCCCTAGCGAACTTTGTTTGAGTCAGATGCAACATGCAGGCCCTCAGTGTCTCTGACATTCCATAGTGCCAAAACGAAATAAATTAACAGGTTAGTCATATTTGTCACCATTTGATGCTTGTTGGCTAAACCTGTGCTTAAAAGGGGCTACATTGAAGATATTAGGGGTACCCCCCCCCCCCCCCCCCCACACACACACACACACACACACACAATTCTTAGAAAGTGGTATGTCAAAAGATAACTTACAAATGAAAAGTGAACAAACTACTTTTTTGTTGTAAGATTTAATCATGCATATTGTTCAGCTATGTTATTTATTAGGTTTGCAAAAGCAAAACCTAATCACAACTGTGTTTGGTTAAAGGCCTGAAGGGAAGCATCAACACAGCAGCACAACTATTAAAAGCTGTCTGAAACAGACGTTCTGCTCACCACCCCGCGCACTCAGCTCATCGCCTAGTTTTTATCCCAGGCTGTCAGTGGTCCATAAAGCTCGAGCTTGATCTGCATCTTACTGCACACCCCTGGTGGCTGCACCGCTGCATCAAAGCATATATTGTTTTAGGCATAGGGTGAACAGACCAATAACTGTGGAAACGCAGAAACACTTGTCCGACTATTGTTGCGCATGGGTAAACTTTGTTTCCGCACAATAACAGCCTAACCAATAAAGTTTTACGCTTTCACTTTTCGACACGATTAAAATGTATTCAGCCTATCGTGTAGTATTCCGCAATCACCGGTTGCCTGACAGACTGCTGTATACATGTGTCAGTAAAGACCAGTAGCCAGACAGATACAATGTCCCTGAAATGAAAGTATTACAAGTCCGCTCAGCCTTATTTCCCTTCACACAATGACAATGTTGACAATCAAGAATTTTTTTTTTTACTTCAGCTATAGGCGACCGTTTAAAGTTTTCGTTTAGACTCTTTGAATGGGAAGGAGGCAGTGGTCAGTACAGTGCAAATCATGTTAATGTTTCCCTTCCTAGAATAAAGGAATTCGAGTCACAAATGGTGAAGGCTAGAACGGACAGTGGACGTTTCGTCTGCTCTAAGTTCAATATCTTTGCTGTTCACTTGTAGTGACCATGCAGCTATTGAAATCTCCACAATTAGATGTGCATTGTTCCCTTCCCAACAACACTGCACAGAGAAAAGGTATTCACTGTCGGAGCCAATCCAGCGAAGCGTTTGACGTTATTAAAAAATAAAGAGATGGTGATTTATATTGTTGTTCAGTAAAAGGGCCAATTATCAGCTTATATCCCGTCATTGCAAGTGTATTAACTTGAATTAGTTATAAAACAATATACATTTAAGTTTGAGATGCCACTTTTAAAATGTCCCTCTCTTAAACCGGTCCCATAAAGGGTTTGTAAACTATGATAAGCGGTGACATGCTTCATCATAAAAAGCATAATCTTCCAATATTACAGCAGTTAGTTTTTTTTACTGCATCCCATCATTGGAAGAGCATGCAATGTGCTTTTAATAACCTGATTAGTGCAGATATGTTCAATTCAATCAGCAACAAATACTCTCAACTTCTCCCTCAAAAGTGTTAGTTTGATATTTTTTATATTAAAACACAAAACAACTGGAGTCACTGAAATAGTGAAACGTGAGAGACCAACTGTTGTATCTTATCAGAGCTACGTACCGCGGTTTGATTAGAATTATAGGCAAGTGCCAGCGGCCTCCATAGCAACTTGAGTACAGTGGTATATTGTATTTACTAGTAGGCTACTAATCCATTGAACTGTCGTCCCTGTTCTAATCCCGTCTCTCCTAGAAACCAGAATATGTAATGAGTTTAGGGGCGCTGTTTTACAATTTAAAACCCACCATCAATCAAATTAGGGTGTGTCCACAATCGAAAACAACTAAATGGCCATGGTGATGATTATGAAAAAGAAGGTTCGACATTTTACTGTTATTAACATCCCACTGGGCACAGACATCAATTCAACGTCTAGTTTTGATTTACATTTGGTTGAGTTGGTAACTAATGTGAATTCAACGTGAAATCGATAAAAAATGTCACCATGTAATTGGATGTTGGTTAATAAAAGTTGGCTGAGAAGAAGACGAAATTCCGTTACATTGATTACTTTTTTCGAATCCAAATCAGTCTTCTACGTCGATTCAACGTCATCATATTGAATATTTTTGTTGTGGAAACAACGTTGATTCAACCAGTTTTTGACCAGTGGGATAAGATCACACCACATCAATCAAACGGAAATAACTTGAAGAATGTTTTCAAATAATTTATGATGTTCTCAAAGCACACATTTGCATATGGCTATAAACCTTTCGTTATCAAACATGAGTGGTAAAAACAGAAAAAGTGATCATTAACAATCTTGAGAGTCATTCGGTCCCGCGCTTGTGCAGGCTATGTCGGTATATCTGCTGGCGAGCTGGTAAGGCCTGCACTGCTCTGAGAATGTATGAGAGGCGCAGAGATGATGGCATGCTGGCTGACAGTGTGTGGTCTATTGAACAGAATGCGCATTTTGGCCGCGCAGAGAGACCCCCATCCCCCTGCTTCCCTGCACCTGCACTGGATCAGGGAGCGACTGCCATTCACCCCACGAGAGACTTAAAATAGATGGCATATCTGACAGATTTCAATTCAACGAATCTCACAATGCTGCATCCCCCCACAGAAAACCGTCCACTACAACCCCCAACTCCTCAAACTACAGCAGAGAAAGCGAGAAAAGTAATTACTATAGAGAAAAGTCGTTTTCTTTACAATGTAGCTATTAGTTAGAACCTTATCAATGGATAATCCCAATGATGTGCGTAACGAGACATAATATTTTCCAGCAGAAATAGCCTAATAAATTCGTAAAAATATCAACAACAATACAACAACAGCAACAATACTAATAAGTAATCAAATATAATCTTTCAAAATCTATTATGCCACCAATCGAAATAAAGGTGTAGGCAAATAGTAATACGTGTAGGCCTATACATGTTGTCTATGCAATTACTTTAATCCAGATGTTTTATTCAATACATAATATGTTATAAGAACACACTCTCGCACGTGGTGTGTCCAATAAAATATTACCCAGGGAGAAAATGAAATACTCTATTTACCAATCTAGTACATGTGACGTCATTGCTCCGTACTATCAATAGGCTAAATCTGGTGACTGATTAGGGGTTGGATTAGAAGCCTAGTTGGCGACCATTACTTCCACTACCTCTGGATCAGAGAACACTATGGGACACATCTCTCACGTTTGTATATAATTTATCAAACGATACACATTTTATTAACTACAAAAGTTGTATAGCCCTACACATATTACATAGCCTATATCTTATTAAATATGGAGGCCTCTTGCCGTAGGCTATATCTTCCTACATATATGAATGAGATCTGGACACTAGAGATTAACATGTGTATATACACGTTGGGCACTCATATGTTATGATAATTACTTTCCAGGAAGAGCGTGTCATTTCACAAAGATATCAAAAGATAATATCTGAGGGGTTTTACTATGAGCAAAACATAGCGCGCTTACCACCTGTTGCTGTCCAAATAGCTGCGGCAGACTCTGGGCGGACGGCGGTAGAGCAAAACCAGGCCTTTTTGAACCATTGGGTCCTCTTCTTATACAGTGCTGTTATCCTAAATCACACAAAACGATATATTTAGTTGTCAATGTTTTATGAGTGCCTATATCCAAGCATATGGGGGCCTACGTCCAAGCATTCAAAACATGAGAGGATTGAACACAAACCACCAGCGCCAATGAGCGCTTTGAGATTAAATCACGCATATGAAAATAATTTTAAACACTCCTCTTTTATACTTTCCTCCTACTGTGGTGAGCCAACAGGGGGATTCCTTGACTGATTACTGCTCCTCCAGGGAATAGAAAAAGCATTATATCCCTTATTCAACGTGTAGAAGACGAGAGTCTCTCAATGGAAGTCCAACACAAAAGTCTCAAGTTCAATAGGTCCAGTAGCCTAATATAATTGCTAGTTCATGCCCTGTACCTTATTACAACTACTCGGAATATAGTCGACACCTCTCTACGAAAACGTGCTCCGTTTATATTTTCATGCATGTTTTTCACTTCCGTGTTTGCAATAGACTTTGAAGGTAAAATGCATATAGGCTATCAAATGTTTATTTTCTCCCATTCCCCCCAAAAAACACTAATGAAACTACAGCTAAACGCTCATACTTCAATATTTCACATATTATGACATGGGCTGCTTCCACTAAATTAAAATAAAAGCCCTTACACACTCGACCTTTAAAAATCCTAGTTTATGAAACATGTTCAGCTATTACAACCAATTCTACTGCTTGTATAAATAAATAATTGAACCACTGCTCCCTGACCCCTTGAAAGTCCGGTAGGGACACGTTTGTCGAATAATACTTTGAAATGAGCCCTCGTCAAATATTCATTTAGCGGTTAATGTGAGCTCCTCTCCCCTGAGACCTAGTGTAATAGAAGCTTCCCAGCCTTGGCAAGCAACAGTGCAAATCTACCTCTACAGTTCAGGAAAAAAAAATTGTTGAACACCCCCAGATTTAAAACGTTGTTATATTCAACGCATAAATGCATCTAGGTTTTTTTTTTTTAAACAACAGATGACAGTGCGAACACTTCAGGCAGGATTTTTTTTAAAGGTTTGCCCATCGACATGAACTGTGTGAACCGTGGTTATCTTAAAAATCTTAATTTGAATAAACAGTGAATTCAATGGCCACTCGAAGATGGGGCTACAGTATTTAGGCCTCTGAGTGAAAATTATTTGAGCTGTTTGGGTCTTTTGATTCTTTGCAGAAATACATTCCATTTGATTTAATCATTAAACAGGCTACATTTAGTGTAAGACAGTCGAAAAATTTGATACTAAACGAATAATCAAATTAATATGGAGCGACATGAAAAATGCTGTTGATGTGATGCATGCATGCTTTCAAGACAAGTAGGCCTATAGGCTTGTAACAATATGCCTATTTGTAATATAACATATTTTTTTCGTTGTTGCTCAGTGGGTCTGTCTATATTCATATATCAAGAGCCTTTAATGTTATTACATTTTAAATGATCGATACTACAAACATGCCTTTAAAATCCAGCCGCTCAAATGTCTCAACGTCTATGTTGTCACATTCAAACTTTGTTTTCTGATCCATGAGAGGTAAACTTATTTCAAATCAGTATAGGCCTGTTTTAAATCATATGCATGCCCCGAACAAACCTGTTCTCAATTTGAATTAGAATTAAAATAAATCAAATGATGAGTGTATTGATTATGGAAAAATATAAAATGAACGAATACCTTGGTGAGGATCTTGAACATTTTGGGCGAATAATCTTCACCTCAAAGCATTGGTTTACAGGCAACAAACTTTGCACGATAGTCCTTCGTAATCCTTAGGGGCATAGCTCCTTTCACAAAAACATTAAAAGGTCGTTAACCTGAGTCTTAATCATCTAAAGATTTAAAATGACAAAGGCATGCATGCGTGCACATGGACACAGAAGCAACCACACAATAAAATTATTTGCTATGATTTTGTCTTTGTTGATAGTTATGATGAAATATGATTTCAGATTTAGCACATTATAGCTTTATTTTATTCCTGTGTTTCCTTTGATTGTAAAAAATATATATATATATAATAAATATGACAGAATATGAAAGGCTATCAAGTTCTTACATATTATGTGATTAATAAATATTGACGCAACATGAATAACATAAATGCAATACAAAACATGGACAATCCACAACAAATTGAGCGTGGATGACAATCTTATCTAATGAATTAAATGATAAATAAAATCAAAACTCATACAATTTCAAGTATCCAAATTTCAAAAATTTATTCATTTCAAACTGCATATTGAAAAAACTCAGCTGAAATTGTAACTGTTATAATGATGATATTAGTTCGAATATATATATACATGAAGTGTTGGCAGCTGCGTACAGGCCAACATTTAAAATACAACTACGGGAATGAAATTTGAAATAAAAACTTAAAATATCACAGTAAATATACATAAATCGTACAAATCATTAGAAAATAAAGAACACAAACTTTATACCTCTAACAGATGAAAAGTGGGAGACAAAATATAAATTAACAATTATGCTTAACCTGCAAGGAAAGGTTTCTGCTTCTTCTTCTTTTTTTAAAGGAAATTAAAATGGTTTAGTACTAATGACCCTCAAGGAGAAACATTTACCTGCTTTGCTTTTACTACCGCTATTCCAATGTTTGCAGTTTTAGAAGCATCTTGAACTCAATTTCAATTCTGCCATTTTCTTTGCTGCAGACTTTCTGATTATAAAAATGTAACCTCTTGTAGTTTACAAACATTACATCTGATTGTTATGTTTCTTTGATAAATACTGTACAAAAGGTGATTGCAATAATAAAACATCTGATTGAGACTCTCCCACTTTCTACTTTCCAAACTTATACATCACTGAAAAACTTTTGCAGAGTTCCTACCGTTCCTCTAGAACTTATCTTTAGAATAGAAAGACAAAAAAGTTTTATGTTCTTTCCTTGAGTTCTATACAACATTTCCCACCCCAAATGTTCTGTACAAAAATAGTCCAGAGTAGTCCAGTTTCTCTTATAAAAGTTAATTTACATATGTGATAATGGGAGTGTGCCATTAATCGTCGTGCCGGGTACAGGTGCGCTCTGGTAATGTTGGGACATGTGGAGTCTGCTTTGAGCAGTTTGCTCCGGCACCTCAGCGCCCGGTAAGTACATACTGATCATGTCCCGTAGGTCTCCTGTCTGACATGGAGCACCCCTGGAGTGAGACGACGACGTGACTACCGGGGGACTGGAACTGGACTCTGACTTGACCACCGAACCCATGGAGCCCAGAGTCATTCCAGGAGTGCTTTGCTGTGAGTAGGACATGCTATACGTGGGTGATCCGTTCATGTAGGTCTGGGAGTTAGTCATGGAGTTGTACTGAAGTGCGCTCATGTCATAGCGGTGCATTTGCTGCATCTGCGCGTTGTTGTGAGCGTTTAAACCAGGGTGCTGCCCGTAGCCAAGCTGCTCCTGCATCATGCCATAACCTCCATTTGTCCAGCCGTTCATATGTGCGTAACTGTCCATCCTTTGATTAACCCCACCGCCCAAGCCTCCCCCTACACCCACTCCCGCGCCCATGCCATTGCCGCCCGGTGCAAGCAGCCCACCTGGCAGAGTGTACTTGTCCTTCTTCATCAGCGTCTTGGTTTTCCTCCGGGGTCGGTATTTGTAATCCGGATGTTCCTTCATGTGGAGAGCCCGGAGACGCTTCGCTTCGTCAATGAAAGGTCGCTTTTCGCTCTCAGATAGAAGCTTCCACTCGGCCCCAAGTCTTTTGCTTATTTCCGAATTGTGCATTTTGGGGTTTTCCTGTGCCATCTTTCTTCGTTGTCCCCTCGACCAAACCATGAAGGCATTCATGGGTCTCTTGACTCGGTCCGGACTGTTTTTCTGGTTGTTTCCAGATGAATTTGAATTCCCAGTACCCCCAGAATTTGTCTGGGGTGCGGGGGGTTTCAGTTCAGTTTCCATCATGTTATACATTATTAACAGATTTTTATTAAATTTGCCCAACCAATTGAAAAAGTCCAACTCAAAAGGTAGTTAGCTGGAGTTACCTTGTCGTTTTCAGTAACTTTGTAGAAATAGTAAACGTCTTTTTGCTTTGAGCCAGTAGGTCCTGTTGTGTCCACAAACTTCTCTCTTGGTCTCAAAGAATCAACAAACTACTTTTCCCTCTTCGCCAGAGCCTTGACAACTCCTGATACTTTTTGAACAAGTTAATAGACAACCATTCATGTGATGAGGGCTGTCAGGGAATAAATGCCTTTTTACCTGACCAATCACAGAGCGACTGTTCCCTCGGCCAGGATTGTGTCTTTTATTTAGCATAAAGGGGCGGGGTTACTTGCGGTCAGTGGTGGAGCACTGAGGCAGAATCTGCTGTTATCAACCAATAGGCCTAAGCTATATATTTATTATTGCAAGTGCTTTAAGTGGAAACATTTCACTAGGATGGCAAACTTTAAGTGCTTCCTACTGAAAATCGAAGGATTACAAGATCCAGAAATTATACAGTAGGATACATTTAATTATGTTGTTAGGTAAACAGCATATTGGACCAATTCAGCTGTTTCAATTTATATAGGCTATTATTTTAAGCCAACATTCAAAAGTTGCTGAGAATAATAAATAGCATTTTAAACTTAATTAGATATTGCATCTTTACTGAATCAAATGTAAATATCTTTATATCATGTTTTCTATTTTTTTAATGTTCAACGACTAAACAGGGGCAAAGCAAATGGGGGCATAAATCAATCAAAACCTCAACATACAAATATCCTAGCCTATATTATTCTATCAAGTTTGCTTAGAACAATCACTTTATTACCATTTGGCCGTAGTTACAGTTGTAGTAATAGTTGTGAATGTAGAGGTCTAGTTGTAGAGGCTATAGCCATAGGGTTGATGCTATTCCTTTACTGTTAGTAATTAGAAGTAGTGTAGCTATCCATGAAATAAATATTAGTGTTTTCAGTTAACTTAACATAAAAGGAACCGATCAGCAAGTTCAGCTCGGTTTTTACATTGAAAAGGGGATAGGTAATCTTAGCTGTTTCCCCATTTTTGAAATGGATGAGCTTCACTTGAACTGAAGTTGAATGCCAAAAGAAAACGGAGGCAAGGCCATCACAAATAAGTTGCCTAGTTTTGTTTCGGGTGTTGTCAGTACATAAGCCCGAACAAAAACATGACTACATATAGCCTAACTTCCATTCCTTTGTTGTTGAAATTCACTTAGTCGTAGGACATTTGAGTAAACAAAAAAAGTTCACTCACTAACAATATGACCAAGAGTGGTCACTACTTCAATGACAGGCCAAAATAACATGCAATTTTTCCCATAGGTTTTCAACCCATAACATCAACAATTGGCATTGTTAAAACTCCTATAGGATAGATACATGTTTTAAATAGGTCTATACAATTGTTTTTATTTGTTAATGATCTGATGGTTAATTTACATTGTAGATGTGAGCTACGAAAGATGATAGAATATGAGAAGCAAAATACAGTAACAAGCCGCTATGTATCCAGTAAAAGCACGTGTTTATACATATATAAATTCACACATAGGCTATATCCAAAAGGTTAGGTATGAGCCACACAGACAGATGAAGCCACGTTGTTACATGCCTTCAGCGCCGTCTGCTGGCGAAATAGACAATAGCAAAACCACATTTATGAACCTAAAAGGTGTCATGTAACACTGTTATAGCCTAATACACTTATTTATTCTGTTGTGAACTATAATAATATAACTTGTAAAAGCTACCAACTACATGTTTAGTATACTGATAATCCCTTTTCATTTGTAGGCTACTTATGGTAGAACATTTGGCTATGAATGATGCTGTAGATCCTGTAGATCCTGGAAAAGCATCAAATCGGCCAATACATAAATGTATCGAGAATCTGGACACTGTATAGACTGTATTTTTAGGACACATTCTTGTGAGCGTGTGCTTACAAAATCTTAAACATTTCAGTGATATGCATCTACAATGCTTAACCTATAATATTACATACAATTATATTTTAAATAAAATAATTATAGGCCTATTTTGTATATTTCATCAAACATCACTACTTATTTAAATTATATAGAAATTGGTACATAGTTTATTACCACCATATTGAAAAGTTTAACATTTGAGTAATTGGGTGAGATGTGGCGATAGGTAGGCCTAGGCTACAGCAGAGCAGACCATTATAATGCAAGTTAGAAATAGCCCTCTCCTCTATCTGCATATGGGTGTGTTGCCCGCTATTTGTAATCTGCTTAATGATAATGTGAAAGAAACAGCGGGAGTCTGCAACATCATGAAGAATACTTAACAGGAGTTTCCCTGCATTTGTAATTAGCAAACCGACAACTAACAGAATTGCGGGCAAACACCATTTGACCACTCTTGAGACCAAACCAACCTCTACTTCTGTTTGCAGCATATAAACCATATTTGCAATGAAGGTTGGACGGAGCAAAGGGCATGATAACAAATGTATAGAGTATTTTATTTATGGATAAACTAAAAAATAAAATCACTGCAATTCATGGAAAATTAACTTAGTCATTTATAGTAAGAGCAAACATTAAATTCAGGCCCATCCCTATCAACTCTTGAGCATAATGAGTGTGAAAATGTCTTAAAGAGGGAATTTGTTATAGATTGTTTTTTTTATAAAGCCTCCCCTTCTCAAAAATGTAGTCACTGTTGCTCCCTTTCAAAATTGACACCTCACCCGATAATAAACCAAGCCTGCCATAATAACCCTTGGGCCTATAGCCTAACTCATTACGCAATCTCCCATCACACTTTCTCCTTAAAAATCAATATTTACTCAATATAATCCAACATAACCAAACCAGCCCTGATATTACTAATTGGATGTAATATGTTTATTTAATAAATGTGTTTACTTTTTCAACAGATCCTTCCTTTTCTCAGCGAGAGAGAGAGCGGAAGAGAGAGAGACTCAGGTAAGAAAATATATAGAATTAGGAATCTCCAAGCTTCATATTATTGTCCACTAGGGGCCGTGCCAGTGATTGGAGAGCAGTACACCACGGAAAATATTACCTTCTGAGCACTCAATACATATAGCCTATGAAATACCAAAGGGACAGGGAGTGGACGTTTAAAAAGTGCAATTTTGAAACTAATATTCTTAGACTTGCTTAGCTTTAGCAAAACAATATTTCAATGATTTTTCTCTAATTTGGTATATTTTTTATTAACTCCAAACTTGAAATCAGTATTGTAGGTATAGAGTCAAATGTATAAATATATTTTAAACATTTACTTTGGACCAACCCTGTTTCAATAGGCCTATTTATGATTGACAGCCTAATCTCAGCAAATTGGCCAGAATAGTTCAAATCCAAATGAAACAATCTTGAAAATTATTGAGAGTAATGTTTAGGCTAAAGATCAAACATTACTTCTGCTGAGAAATAAGGAGAATTTCATAAATCAAACAAAATGTCCCAAAAATATAATTGGAACATTCTAAACCAGTCTACAAAAACAAAACAAAGCCAGTAGCCTACAAAAGAAACAAACCAAAAAACACTTACACTTTGGATAGTTACGCTATAATAGAAAATCTACTTAAAATCTAATGTTTGCGAGTGTTGAGCAAGCTTTAAATGATGTCCGATACATCAATGGAAAAAGAACCCACGAACCACTGAAGCTCATAATGCGATACTCTCACACTGCTGTGCACTGCATTCGCGCATGCTGCTTTTCACTGTCCACGGACCACTCTAGACTGCAATGCTACTTACGTGCCAGTTTGGGTGTTGTCCTCATCTTTGGGTGATTGGCAGAAAAGAGGATGGAACATCATCTGTCCGATTCAAGAACCACTCTTCAGCCGCCGGAGAACTCTCTCTCGCTCGACCGAAACAGCTGTATGCTCTCTGGGCATCTCTCCCTCTTTACTAGCCCCCTAGTCCGCAGATTTTTTACAAGAGCCAGTGCTCCTACTTCAGCGTACTGCCGCTCATGCTCCTCGCTGAACGCTGGTCCTTTGCTCGCTACCCCTGTAAGAAGAAAAGCCGTTTATGGCTACACACAATCTGAAAAGGGGCCGATTTAAAACGAGAAGAATGCATCAAGAACAACAAAAGTCAGTTATACCAAGTCTGCTTCACCCCCCCCCCCCCCCCCTTTACACCGCACATAATGAGAAGCCAAAGCTTTATATTTTTTCAGTGGGTATTCAGAGATAATTTGAAGCCATTGTTTCTGGTACAGATGGTTCTTTTTAATACAATAACACTGCTCTTTGTGAATTCTACCCACTATAAAAATCTAAAGCGTTCTCCTGAATAACCATTTTGTTCTCGCTTGTATAGGGCCAACAAAAGCTGCCGTGAGGTAATGGGCTTGGTTTATTGAAAGGCATAGAATAGGGATTTGATAAAGATTTTTTTTCTTTGCAGAAAGTAGGCTCTATTGCAATGTCAAGAGAAACTAGTTGAAGAAAATGTTAGCTATAGGTTGGTTATTATTATTATTATTATTATTAACATACATTCCCCAAAACGACCATTCACAAGCTGAATCCTTAAACTGTACAGAAAACGAATGAGAGTGACAATGTTTTGGAGAGATAGGCTACAATAGACAATGATAAAATGAACTGTGGTTAAGGATTTTGAATTAAGCTTAAAAATGGCATATATCAGTGGGTTTAAAATCTCAATACTATTCTTACCATGGATTTCACATAGCATCATTTTTTTGTGAAGTGAGATGATTGAATTTAGCATTCAGGGAGCATGAGAAGGTTTCTATAGCCATTTAAAGTAACAGTATTCAATCTGCAGTTGATGCCATTTGTAATTAAGCTATAGGTAATCAATAAAGTGCTTAAGGAATTACAAAGGGAGCACCGAAGTTTAGCCAAACAAAAAATATTGCATATCACCAATTGTTAGGGCTGGACTTACTCTCCATGTCACCTAGGCTTTGGCTTTGGCCTGACTCAAGGTCTTTATCACTCCTGACAGGGAGCTGGAGGAGAAAGGAGGAATCTCAAGACAAAAGGTCTCAGCAGGGAAAGTTGTTAGTCAGTGGTTCTACGTTTGTCTACTTTTCTATAGGAATTACTGGCTTCCTCTACCTTCCTATAGCTCCATACTGACAGTAATCCACTCCAGTGGCAGCAAGGGCTTTGTCTTCTCATATAACATGGTTCACCATTCATCTCTAAGGTGCTGCTACAAAGGGGTGAGCAATAATGACTTCAATCAAAATTCTACCCCTGTTAATTAGCTTGCAAGGTGCACCCAAGAAGAGGGAGGGAGTTGAACAGATTATGTAGGGGACGTCTAATAACAACAACAAAAACAGTAATCGGGTGATAGGATTATTATGGAGGAGTTGAGTGACAAAATGTTCCACTGCCTCCGCCTCGTTTTAAATCAGTGCAGCTAACAGTAATCTGAAAATGTTTCATGTCTTTCTCAAAACTCACTTTCAAAGCACTTTCCTTACTCCCCATTGAGAGTCAAGGAAAAGTATCTTGGCTTTAAGTATTATTGTCAAGCGGATTAACAGATTTACTGTTAGTAATGTGCTTTGCCATAGATCGCATTATTAACTTTTATCTCCAAGTTAGAATCAAAGTCAAATGAGTCATACAATGGATGTCTTTGGATGATTTTAATTGAAACTATTTGAGATAAAAATGATACAATGCAACAGCTCGTTGTTTTCTAGGCAGAGTCTAATAACAGCTGGGCTGAGAGAGTTCACCTAGATAGTGTTTTGAGCATCACAGATTGCTAATGCATTTCAGATGAAAAACTGGGCATTCATATCTGCAACATGGGCTTTTCATTTCCATATGCATGAGGCCACATTTGCGGCGCCTGTTTGTGTGCATTTATTTTACACAACCACAGCCTAATGGGAGGATGACACTCGAGACCCCATTCTTTTCTCTTTACGCGAGACACTGAATCTGTAATCAATGAGAGAGTAGTCCTCCAAAAGCCCACAAGGCCAGAGACCTGTCAGTCATGTGTCACATTGATCCCTCATGTGAACTACCATGGCAATGAATAGAGAGTGTAAACCCATGCACACTCATTCACTCTCATACTCACAGGGACCAGTTCACTGTGGACAGCTCTCATCACATCAGGGGCTAGCTACTCAGTGCACACTGCATGAAATAACTCCAATGTGATTAAGGTAGCATAATCAATAATTGGTTGATAGGCAATATGATGGTTTGAAAAACCAGATGGTCTTTGACATGAAATGCTAAAGCTCTAGAAACTCTAATCTGCTTGTCATACAGAGCAGATATACAATCGTGTAATGTTAATACACTACTCAAGGAAAATGTGGAGAGAAGATGCATTTTCCCCCTCACTTACCAAGGAACACCAATGGGACCCTTCTCATTCACAAATACTGTACATGTTTTTAATTTGTATATAATATATTTGATACACATATATACATATTTGATATGGCTCTTTCAAGGTCTTTCCCTTCTAAAACGCCTGTTCAAAATGGGTATGGTATATCACCAGTCAGAGCAGATAAAAACTGAGAAACATATGTTTTATATTTGCACATGTTGTCTCGCTTCACTAGCATTTGTTTATAAAATAAAAAATGTATATGGAGTCTGACTGGGGAATTTGGAAAGCAGGACACACACACACACACACACACACACACACACACACACACACACACACACACACACACACACACACACACACACACACACACACACACACACACACACACACACACACACACACACACACACACACACACACACACACACACACACACACACACACCAGCTGAAAGGAGAGGATTTCAAGACAAAGTAAACCCACCTCACACAACCCTCTGCCAAAAACCAATGACATACACGTCAACTGTGAAAGTCTGAGCACAACACAGGTAAAACAACACTGGTAACTATTCACTGGAAGTGCTCTAATGCATAGCACAGTATTAACCTAGTGACAAAACACCTGTCATAATATGCTGTGACAGACTGTAATAATAGTCATAAGCATTATGAATAATAATCTAATCCTATTAAATTGAAGATGTGTGATACTTATGAATTGTCATGAGTTATGACCTGGTATAATTTCTATGACGGTGCTATGGTTGCACTGTCAAGTCATATCATCAGATAATCTGCATTTTCCCAGGTATAGAAGCAAATGCTGTACATATGCAATGTCAAACAATCTCAACAAAATGAAGCATGGTTATTGCCAGAGTCATATCAACAGCTACGCTATGTGACACAGAGTACATAGACAGAGTGAAAACCACCTGACAATAGGGTCGAACTGGCTTGAACCTAAACAGGAACATTTTTTGAGCGACAACCCACATGGAAAACAGTAATATAGCAACAATAGCAGAAAATAGGTGGCGGTCCCATCAGATAACAAAAGTCCGCACTGTAAAACACACATAATAGATCCAGCTAAGTGGCAGAAGTGACGATACGCTACCACAGCGCTTACTACACAGTTACTCTCGCCATCAGACTACCATTGGTTTTGTTTACTGGCCAATTTGAGTTAAAATAAAGCTTTGCTTCTGCTGACTGCACATCATTATCCATGAGACTATAATCCCAGTAGCAAATCCTATAGCTTCCAGAGCCAGGGCCCTTTGTTTGGGATTACTGACAGTTTAGCCTATAACAAAGAGAAATGAGGCATTCACCTCATCCTCTGTAATTAAGTGTGGAGAGTAATTTAGGTGGCAAACCAAGACACCCAAGGCAGCATAGGATGATACCTTTTAGACGCTGGCCACATCATGTCACACAGACAGTGATACCAAGCAGAGTACAGCAGAAGACAGCAGACCCACTGGACTGGACTGGATTTACAGTGCATTCAGAAAGTATTCAGACCCCTTGACTTTTTTCACATTTTGTTACGTTACAGCCTTATTCTAAAATGTATTATATAAATGTTTTTCCTCATCAATCTACACACAAAACCCCATGATGACAAAGCAAAAACAGTATTTTTTTTTTAAATGTTGTTTAAAATTTATTGAAAATAAAAAATAAAAATACCTTATTTACATAAGTATTCAGACCTTTTGCTACGATACTCGAAATTGACCTCAGGAGCATCCTGTTTCCATTGATGTTTCTACAACTTGATTGGAGTCCACCTGTGGACAATTCAATTGATTTGACATGATTTGGAAAGGCACACACCTGTTTTTATAAGGTCCCGCAGTTGACAGTGCATGTCAGAGCAAAAACAAAGCCATCAGGTCGAAGGAATTGTCCGTAGAGCTCCAAGACCGGATTGTGTTGAGGCACAGAACTGGGGAAGGGTACCAAAACATTTCTGGAGCATTGAAGGTCCCCAAGAACACAGTGTCCTCCATCATTTTTAAATGGAAGAAGTTCGGAACCACCAAGACTCTTCCTAGAGCTGGCCGTCCGGCCAAACCGAGCAATCAGGGGAGAAGGGCCTTGGTCAGGGAGCTGACTAAGAACCCGATGGTCACTCTGACAGAGCTCCAGTTCCTCTGCGGAGATGATAGAACCTTCCAGAAGTACAACCATCTCTGCTGCATTCCACCAATCAGGCCTTTAGTGTAGAATGGCCAGACAGAAGCCACTCCTCAGTAAAAGGCACATGACAGTCCGCTTGGAGTTTGCCAAAAGGCACCTAAAAGAACTCTCAGAACATGAGAAACAAGATTCTCTGGTCTGATGAAACCAAGATGGAACTCTTTGGTCTGAATGCCAAGCGAGGGATTGAGGGAAAGATGAACGTAGCAAAGTACAGAGAGATCCTTGATGAAAACCTGCTCCAGAGCGCTCAGGACCTCAGACTGGGGTGAAGGTTTACCTGCCAACAGGACAACGACCCTAAGCACACAGCCAAAACAACGCATGAGTGGCTCCGGGACAAGTCTCTGAATGTCCTTGAGTGGCCCAGCCAGAGCCCGGACTTGAACCCAATTAAACATCTCTGGAGAGACCTGGAAATAGCTGTGCACCGACACCTGACAGAGCTTGAGAGGATCTGAAGAGAAGAATGGAAGAAACTCCCCAAATACAAGTGTGCCACACTTGTAGCGTCATACCCAAGAAGACCCGAGGATGTAATCGCTGCCAAAGGTGCTTCAACAAAGTACTGAATAAAAGGGTCTGAATACTTATGAAAATGTGATATTTAATTTTTAATAAATTTACAACAAAAAAATCTAAAAACCTGTTTTTGCTTTGTCATTATGGGGTATTGTGTGTTGATTGATGAGGGAAAAACATATTTAATCCATTTTAAAATAAGGCTGTAGCGTAACAAAATGTGGAAAAAGTCCAGGGGTCTGAACACTTTCTGAATGCACTGTAAACTACTGTACAACCCCACATCTTTAAACCAGTTATCCATTTAGTTCCAGATGTCATCACACGGCAACAATTAAAAAACACATTCTGGGACAAATAGAAGATCAAGATGTGTATGATATTGAATATTTTAATTAAAGCGTCAACTAATTTTTCTTACACTATAGAGGTGAACAGGCAGGTGCTTCAGATGTACCAATACAAGGCAGAATTTATGGGATTATTTTCCTACATTGGTTTACCATTTGTTTGTTCATTATGACATGTATATACTTTTCCCACTTTAAGCCATGTAATTAAACATCCCTAACACATCCATGAAAACACAGCATAGTTTGCCAGTAGGATTTCCACAGGCCAGTGGAACCTCAAGTGGTGTCCATCTAAGCTGTTGACCGTATCCTCCATCCATTTGGGAAGAGCTCCAGACAGCCTGAGGAGATGGGGCTGGGGGCTGGCGACTGGCAGCTGGCTGAAGATGGCGGGGTGGTGAAAGGCACTAGGCAGTCATAGGCGGGACAGACATAGCTCCCTCCACTCAAGTCGGCAGGCCTAGCTGGCGCCAGGCATGGAGCGTTAAGCGAAGTCCGGACCGGGATAGAATAGGCCTCTCTGCTGCTCAGGCCAGGAACATGTAGATACAAGTATGCTCCAGACACACAAGGCTGGACCGCCATCTGACAGGGCTGAGCTGCCTTTGATAGAGGTGGAAAGCTTTTTTTTGATGTCCCGTCCAGGGCTCTGAGTCAAAATGGCTATCTTGTGGTGGACTTTGTGAAAGCCGGGGAAATCTGGTAAAAAATAAAGACTATTCCCTTGCTACTGCACACACACAAAAATAATGTTTTGTGGTAAGTGGCTGGACAAAGAGAGCCTTTAATAATAAAGGCATTTAGTATCCATCTGCAGAGAAATACCAATGCTCACTATCACTCATCTACTGCAAATTCTCTATTTCAATTATGAAATTGTTCATAGTGCCTAAATAAAATAATTATTTTGGTGTCCTCTCAAAAATAGTTTCAATTGTCATTTCTAAAAATGCCCACATGTGCTGAAGATATTTATTGACATAAAAAAAGGTTACTTCATGGGGTACTTTTTATATGAGGTTACACCGAATGACAGATATCAGTTTTCTTACAAAAACATATGATGTCATAAGAGCCTGAATAAAGAAGAAAAATGTATGCATCCACACACAACCACCTCATATACATTTTGAGAGAAATATAAATCTACACTTTCCTGGAAATTCAAAATCATATACAAAGAAAATGGTGAATGAAACTTGCATATGTGATGTGAGTTGAATGAGAGCCATCCTGCCCTGCAGTTTGAGTCCAGTAGTAGCCTACAGACAGGGCCAGAGAGAGAGAGAGAGAGATTTGTTTATTTCTTAAGCGTCTAAAGGCAGGTTTATACTCCAGTGGAATATCTGTCGACTGTCGCTGCGACTGTCTGTTTCCTTGTTACACAGACATGAAAAAAGTTAAACTTTGACCCTGTCGCTGCCTCCGTTGTCATGGGTACATGGGACAGGCTGTGCACAGGCTGTGGCTGGAGCCACTGGAACTACGTAACCATGACAAAGAATCTAACCTTTTCAATCAAACGCCTGGTTAACAGCTAGCTGGTTAACATTAGCATACTATATAGCTAAAATACAGAATACCTACAGAACACATAAAAACATACATTTAACATTATGGAGGACTGTATTTTTGTAGAATGGCTGTTAAGTGCAGTTATGGTACATCCTTGTCTCTATGCAGTTGAGACAAATTACTATAAAGATGGTCGGAAAGAAGTGAACTCCTGGCTAGCAATTACTAGCCAGCTTAATTCAGCCCATAAGTAAACTGACGTTAGCCGAGCTAGCTAGATAGCGAAGCTAATTCTTGACTACTTAATCTATGACGCATCAAACAAACAAACAAATATATGTTTAAATAAAATTGATTGCTCTAGCCATTCACATCCGCATACAGTTGAAGTCGGAAGTTTACATACACCTTAGCCATTTAAACTCAGTTTGTAAACCCATGCAGAGCAAGGGGAACAACTACTCCAAGTCTCAGAGCGAGTGACGTTTGAAGCGGTATTAGCGCGCACCCTGCTAACTAGCTAGCCATTTCACATTGGTTACACCAGCCTAATCTCGGGAGTTGATAGGCTTGAAGTCATAAACAATGCTTGAAGCATTGCGAAGAGCTGCTGGCAAAAGGCACGAAAGTGCTGCTGGAATGAATGCTTACGGGCCTGCTGGTGCCTACCATCGCTCAGTCAGACTGCTCTATCAAAGCATAGACTTAATTATAACATAATAACACATAGAAATACGAGCCTTAGGTCATTAATATGGTCGGATCCGGAAACTATCATCTCGAAAACAAAACGTTTATTTAACAAAACGTATTTTATCTAACGGGTGGTCCATAAGTCTAAATATTCCTGTTACATTGCACAACCTTCAATGTTATGTCATAATTACATAAAATTCTGGCAAATTAGTTTGCAACGAGCCAGGCGGCCCAAACTGTTGCATATACCCTGACTCTGCGTGCAATGAACGCAAGAGAAGTGAAACAATTTCACCTGGTTAAAATTGCCTGCTAACCTGGATTTCTTTTAGCTAAATATGCAGGTTTAAAAATATATACTTCTGTGTATTGATTTTAAGAAAGGATTTGATGTTTATGGTTAGGTACAGTCGTGCATGTCACGGCTGTTGAAAGAAGAGGACCAAGGTGCAGTGTGGTGAGCGTACATATTCCTTTATTTAAGTGAATACGCCGACAAAACAATAAATACTACAAAACAAACCGTGAAGCTAAAGGCTATGTGCCATAAACAAAGTAAACTTCCCACAAAGACAGGTGGGAAAAAGGCCTACCTAAGTATGGTTCTCAATCAGAGACAACGATAGACAGCTGTCCCTAATTGAGAACCCTACCCGGCCAAAACATAGAAATACAAATAATAGAACATAGAATACCCACCCCAACTCACACCCTGACCAAACCAAAATAGAGACATAAACAGGATCTTTAAGGTCAGGGCGTGACAGTGCAACGATTGTGCTTTTTTTTGCAAATGCGCTTTTGTTAAATCATCCCCCGTTTGGCGAAGTTGGCTGTCTTTGTTAGGAAGAAATAGTCTTCACACAGTTCGCAACGAGCCAGGCGGCCCAAACTGCTGCATATACCCCGACTCTGTTGCAAGAGAAGTGACACAATTCTCCTAGTTAAAATAAATTCATGTTAGCAGGCAATATTAACTAAATATGCAGGTTTAAAAATATATACTTGTGTATTGATTTTAAGAAAAGCATTGATGTTTATGGTTATGTAAACGTTGGAGCAACGACAGTCCTTTTTCGCGAATGCGCACCGCATCGATTATATGCAACGCAGGACACGCTAGATAAACTAGTAATATCATCAACCATGTGTAGTTAACTAGTGATTATGATTGATTGATTGTTTTTTAAAAGATACGTTTAATGCTAGCTAGCAACTTACCTTGGCTTCTTACTGCATTCGCGTAACAGGCAGGCTCCTCGTGGAGTGCAAAGTAAGGCAGGTGGTTAGAGCGTTGGACTAGTTATCCGTAAGGTTGCAAGATTGAATCCCTGAGCTGACAAGGTAAAAATCTGTTGTTCTGCCCCTGAACAAGGCAGTTAACCCAGTAGGCCGTGATTGAAAATAAGTATATGTTCTTAACTGACTTGCCTAGTTAAATAAAGGTGTAAAAAAACAAAAACAAACAAAAAAAATGTAATCGGCCATTCCAATTAATCGGTCGACCTCTAGTTAGGATCACCACTTAATTTCAAGAATGTGAAATGTCAGAATAATAGTAGAGAGAATGATTTATTTCAGCTTTTATTTCTTTCATCACATTCCCTGTGGGTCAGAAGTTTACATACACTCAATTAGTATTTGGTAGCATTGCCTTTAAATTGTTTAACTTGGGTCAAACTTTTCGGATAGCCTTCCACAAGCTTCCCACAATAAGTTGGGTGAATTTTGGCCCATTCCTCCTGACAGAGCTGGTGTAACTGAGTCAGGTTTTTAGGCCTCCTTGCTTGCACACATTTTTCAGTTCTCCTCACAAATTTTCTATAGGATTGAGGGCAGGGCTTTGTGATGGCCACTCCATTACCTTGACTCTGTTGTCCTTCAGCCATTTTGCCACAACTTTGGAAGTATGCTTGGGGTCATAGTCCATTTGGAAGACCCATTTGCGACCAAGCTTTAACTTCCTGACTGATGTCTTGAGATGTTGCTTCAATATATCCACATCATTTTCCTGCCTCATGATGCCATCTATTTTGTGAAGTGCACCAGACCGTCCTGCAGCAAGCACCCCCACAACATGGTGCTGCCACCCCCGTGCTTCATGGTTGGGATGGTGTTCTTCGGCTTGCAAGCCTCCCCCTTTTTCTTCCTAACATAACAATGGTCATTATGGCCAAACAGTTGTATTTTTGTTTCATCAGACCAGAGGACATTTCTCCAAAAAGTACGATCTTTGTTCCCATGTGCAGTTGCAAACCGTAGTCTGGCTTTTTTATGGCGGTTTTGGAGCAGTGGCTTCTTCCTTGCTGAGCGGCCTTTCAGGTTATGTCGATATAGGACTCGTTTTACTATGGATATAGATACTTTTGTACCTGTTTCCTCCAGCATCTTCACACGGTCCTTTGCTGTTGTTCTGGGATCGATTTGCACTTTTCGCACCAAAGTATGTTCATCTCTAGGAGACAGAACGTGTCTCCTTCCTGAGCGGTATGATGGCTGCGTGGTCCCATGGTGTTTATACTTGTGTACTATTGTTTTTACAGATGAACGTGGTACCTTCAGGCGTTTGGAAATTGCTCCCAAGGATGAACCAGACTTGTGGAGGTCTACAATTTTGTTTCTTGGCTGATTTCTTTTGATTTTCCCATGATGTTAAGTAAGAGTTTGAAGGTAGGCCTTGAAATACATCCACAGGTACACCTCCAATTGACTCAAATGATGTCAATTAGCCTATCAGAAGTTTCTAAAGCCTTGACATCATTTTCTGGAATTTTCCAAGCTGTTTAAAGGCACAGTCAACTTAGTGCATGATAACTTCTGACCCACTGGAATTGTGATATAGTGAATTATAAGTGAAATAATCTGTCTGTAAACAATTGTAGGAAAAATTACCTGTCATGCACAAAGTAGATGTCCTAACCGACTTTCCAAAACTATAGTTTGTTAACAAGAAATTGTGAAGTGGTTGAAAAACGAGTTTTAACGACACCAACCTAAGTGTATGTAAACTTCTGGCAACTGTATGTAATAAAATCCACCACCACAAACAAATATCCACCAAACTAATCTAGCCCATAACAGCTGCAGCCTACCTCAACAAGATTAACCCGCTAACTGGTGAATTGCATTGCCTTTACTTTTTATCAATGAGTCTAGCCTATTACTAACTGTAGGGTCAGAGTCAGTCTTTCCCCTGCTTGCCCATTGGTAGGCAATGAGTTTTTTTGATGATTGGGGACGGCAGGTAGCCTAGTGGATAGAGCGTTGGACTAGTAACCGAAAGGTTGCGAGATCGAATCCCCAAGGTAAAAATCTGTCGTTCTGCCCCTGAACAAGGCAGTTAACCCACTGTTCTTTGCCTAGTTAAATAAAGGTCAAATATATATATATATATATTTTTTTTAATGATGTAGGTAGGGAGCAAAAAGTGATTGGAGCCTGTTGAATTTTGCCAGTGGCATTTGTAGGTAATGTGAGAAGAGTACATGATTGTCTGTTTTCATCTCTCCAACGAGAGTCTGGTATTCTCCACTTTGCTGTCTCCTACTGTTAAAAAAAACAAAATAATAATCATAAGGAATAAGGTTTTGAAGTGTCAGGAAATATATATACACATTGTAGAATAATATTGAAGACATCAAAACTATGAAATAACACATGTGGAATCATGTAATAACCAAAAAAGTCTTAAACAAATCAAAATATTTTTTATATTTGAGATTCTTCAAAGTAGCCACCCTTTGCCTTGATGACAGCTTTGCACTTTCTCTTAACCAGCTTCATGAGGTAGTCACCTGGAATGCATTTCAATTAACAGGTGTGCCTGGTTAAAAGTACATTTGTGGAATGTCTTTCCTTCTTAATGCGTTTGAGCCAATCAGTTGTGTTGTGACCAGGTAGGCTTGGTATACAGAAGATAGCCCTATTTGGTAACAGACCAAGTCCATATGGCAGGAACAGCTCAAATAAGCAAAGAGAAACAATAGTCCATCATTACTTTAAGACATGAAGGTCAGTCAATACAGAACATTTCAAGAACCATGAAAGTTTCTTCAAGTGGAGTTGCAAAAACCATCAAGCGCTATAATGAAACTGGCTCTCATGAGGACCACCACAGGAAAGGAAGACCCAGAGTTACCTCTGCTGCAGAGGATAAGCTCATTAGAGTTAACAGATTGCAGCCCAAATAAAACAGACACATCTCAACATCAACTGTTCAGAGGAGACTGTGTGAATCAGGCCTTCATGGTTGAATTGCTGCAAAGAAACCACTACTAAAGGACACCAATAATAAGAAGAGACTTGCTTGGGCCAAGAAACATGAGCAATGGACATTAGACCGGTGTAAATCTCCCAAATGTGAGATTTTTGGTTCAAACCGCCATGTCTTTGTGAGACGCAGAGAAGGTGAACGGATTATCTTTGCATATGTGGTTTCCACCATGAAGCATGGAGGAGAAGGTGTTTATTTATTTATTTTTATTTCACCTTTATTTAACCAGGTAGGCCAGTTGAGAACAAGTTCTCATTTACAACTGGATTATTATTATTTTTTTTTACTTATATTTAACCCCTTTTTTTGGGTAGACACAAAACTGTTTTAAGATGGAATTGTTTGAAGATTGTCATACCTAGGATCATTTAGCTATTTTTATTTTTATTTAAGGTATTTGGGTATAAAAAAAAGATATATAAAAAATTATTTGATAAAATATTGAATTTGGCCTTTACTACTTGAGCCCATAGAAACAATTTTGAAGCTTCAGGAAATATATATTTTTACATATATTTAACCTCTTTTTTGTGTAGGCACAAAACTACCTCCATACTTCCACAATTGTTTTTCAAATCAAATCAAATTGTATTTGTCAAACGCGCCGAATACAACAGGTATTTACAGACCTTACAGTGAAATGCTTACTTACAAGCCCTTAAGCAACAATGCAGTTTAATAAAAAAAATAAAAAAAATAATAATTAAAGAGCAGCAGTAAAATAACAATAGCGAGGCTATATACAGGGGGTACCGGTACATAGTCAATGTGCGTGGGCACCGGTTAGTCGAAGTAATTGAGGTAATATGTAAATGTAGGTAGAGTTATTAAAGTGATAATAACCAGAGAGTAGCAGCAGCAGCGTAAAAGGGGGGGGGGGGGGGTACAATGCAAATAGTCTGAGTAGCCATTTGATTAGATGTTCAGGAGTCTTATGGCTTGGGGGTAGAAGCTGTTTAGAAGCCTCTTGGACCTAGACTTGGCGCTTCAGTACCGCTTGCCGTGCGGTAGCAGAGAGGACAGTCTATGACTAGCGTGGCAGGAGTCTGACAATTTTTAGGGCCTTCCTCTGACACCACCTGGTATAGAGGTCCTGGATGGCAGGAAGCTTGGCCCCAGTGATGTACTGGGTCATACCGGTATCGGTCACGTTCCGACGAGTCCCGTGACACTTGTGAAAAATGGAGAACACCATCGTCTTAGCGAGAATCTCCCCTTTCTACAATGGGGTCACATCAGTTTATAGCCCAAACGGTTTTCGTGACAAGACCGATTTTCTGGATGTCTCATGGTTTGACAAACACTGCTGTAGCTCAGCAACCTTCCACCCCAGATGCGAAAGGCCGCCATAGGCAGATGTGGTGGATTGAGACGCAGCCCATGCTGACAGGGATGTTTTTATTGACAGGGAGGGGGGAGAGATCACACCATGGAGTTAATGTGAGAAGACCAGAGAGACCTGAGACACAGTAGCCTCTACCATCAGACAAGCCATGACTTGACACACATTTCTCATTTCCTTAGCTTTCTTACCCCTTCTTTAAACACTAGTTGTAGAATTTCACAACTAGCTCATAAAGGCCTGTGGCCCACGGGAAGATAAATCTTTGGCGTTTGCCTGTCTGTGAAAAGCAAAGAGAGCCTTTGACTTATGGAGGCTTACGACATCCATTGTCACCATTAGGAATGGCAGGAACTCCATGGGAAAGATCCCAATGTGCTGTACTGATACTTTAAACACCAGCATAAAGAAAGGAGGAGGGGGGAACTTGTGGCAAGTGCATGCAACAGTTTGCAACATCTGCCTCTGTCTGTGTGTGTGTGTGTGTGTGTGTGCGTGCGTGCGTGCGTGCGTGCGTGTACGTGCTCCTGCCAGAGAGCACTTACCTCCCACTGTTGACATCGGCTATGCTTAACGTTGCCATGTAACTCAGTAGTACAGCAGATACAGGCTAATAGAATCAAATGATCACACGCTGCCAACCCTTATCACGTTACACGGACACATTTCATTATGACGCAACAAGCAGATTTGTTGTTAGATGATTATCAATCTAGAGTAAGCTTGAGGCTGGCGTAAAACCTAAACATACTGCTCACGTAAGGCGTATAAGTAATCTACTTAAATCCCTATTTTCTTATCACATCACATTCATATTAAATTAGTAGCTAATAGCGTGTAACGAGAGTTAGATACAGTTTATGGTCATTTCCTGCCGTTTAAGTATATCATTTCGGACATTCAATTCAAACGGCAATTCTTGGCTACATGTTGTTTCCGAAATTGTTCACTGTTGACAATGTTTTCAGCTGAAGTGAGTCTTTTTGATAATAATATTTTACTTCAATATATGCACATTACACATTTAGTTACCATTTGAGATTTTTCAGGTGCGGATTTTGAACAATGTCAAAGTATCTGCCATACTTTTAGCAGTAATGAACTGACTAGTCAACCAAGATACAAGACCCACCTCTGCTATAATGTACATTTAAAAAGAGCTCTGTTTCTAAGTGAGTGTGTCTGGGAGTGTGAAAGGCCAGGACAGAGGAACAATGACAGCTGTCTGTCTGTCTCTGGCATGGCATTGTTGCTCAGGCATTTGGGCCAGGACCTGACATACATCCAAGATGCAGACTCGCTGGACTACCCCCAACTACCCCCAATTCCCCCATTGATGTTTGTTCAAAATCAATAAAAATGATCTTAGAGTCCATATGCCATTTGGCAGCTCCATCTTGTGGCGTCATCTTTAGAATATAGAGGCCATACTGTACAATGGAGTAGCCGAGCGCATGTAATTTGTCAAGCTAATCTCCAGCACTCTTACATTGATTTTTCCCCCTCTCCTGATTCCTTAGCCTCTAGTCATTATGAACACAAAAACGAACTTAATCATATAGTGTGTTAATGCATGGGTCACAATAACCTCCATGTTCTTGCCCTCTGGTAATTTCAGGCTTTCTTTATATTTTCTTCTGAAATCTTTTTACAGGTCACTGTCCTATTTTTGGAAAATGGAAAATGTACAGTTGCGCAAATGTTGGCCTAATCTTTTCTGAACTAGAATAGAAATGTATGTAAAATCTCTTCTTCTCTCTCCTTGATTATGTTTTATAAACTGTATGTTTGATATGATCATACACAGGGAGTATTCTCTTCAAATGTATTTTATATACAGTGCCTTCAGAAAGTATTAACACCGCTTGACTTTTTCACATTTTGTTGTGTTACAATGTGGGATTAAAATATATTTACACAAAATACTTTGTAATGTCAAAGTGGAATAAAAATAAAAATATGAAAAATAAAACATGAATGTATCTTGATTTGATAAGTATTCAACCCCCTGAGTCAATACATGTTAGAATCCCCTTTGGCAGCGATTACAGCTGTGATTCTTTCTGGGTAAGTCTCTAAGAGCTTTCCACACCTGGACTGGGCAACATTTGCCCATTATTCTTTTGAAAATTATTCAATCTCTGTCAAATTGGTTGTTGATTATTGCTAGACAACCATTTTCAGGTCTTGCAATAGATTTTCAAGCAGATTTAAGTCAAAACTGTAAATTGGCCACTCATGAAAATGCACTTTTTTTTGGTATGCAACTCCAGTGTAGATTTGGCCTTGTGTTTTAGATTATTGTCCTGCTGAAAGGTGAATTCATCTCCTGGTGTCTGGTGGAAAGGAGACTGAATCAGGTATTCCTCTAGGATTTTGCACATGCTTAGCTCCATTCCATTTATTTTTCATCCTGAAAAACATTCCAGTCTTTAATGATTACAAAATTACCCATAACAGGATGCAGCCACCACTATGCTTAAAAATATGGAGTGTGGTACACTTTGTATTCAGAACCAAAATGTAATTGCTTTGCCACATTTTTACAGTATTGCTTTGGTGCCTTGTTGCAAACAGGATGCATGTTTTGTACGATTTATTCTATACGGGCTTCCTTCTTTTCCCTCTGTCAATTAGGTTAGTATTGTGGAGTAACTACAATGTTGTTGATCCATCCTCAGTTTCCCCCTATCACAGCCATTAAAGTCTCTAACTGTTTTAATGTCGCCATTGGCCTCATGGTTTACTTCCTCTCTGGCAACTGAGTTAGGAAGGCCGCCTGTATCTTTGTACTGACTGGTTGTATTGATACACCATCCAAACTGTAATTAATAACTAACACCATGCTCAAAAGGATATTAAATGTCTCTTTTTTACCCATCTACCGCCCTGATCTTTGTGGTTTATTCTGTGTTTGAAATTCACTGCTGGACTGAGGGACCTTACAGGTAATTGTATGTGTGGGGGTACAGAGATGAGGTAGTCATTCAAAAATCACGTTAAACACTATTATTGCACACAGTGAGTCCATGCAACTTATGTGACTTGTTAAGCACATTTTTGCTCCTGAACTTTAGGCTAGCCATAACAAAAGGGTTGAATACTTACTGACTCAAGACATTTCAGCTTTCCATTTTTAATTAATTAGTAAACATTTCTAAAAACATAATTCCACTTTGGCATTAGGTAGTGTGTGTAGGCCAGTGACACAAAACCTACATTTAATCCAGTTTAAATTCAGGCTGTAACAACAAAATATGGAAAAAGTAAAGGGGTGTGAATACTTTCTGAAGGCACTCTATGCCATTTGAGACAAAGATTGTGTTGTATATAATCAAATCATAGTTGTCGAACACTATTGAATTCTACAAAACATATTTATATGGCCTTGGCATAGCCCACCTGAGAATTCCTAACATCGGACACGTTGTATTAGAGCTAATAGACAAACCTAATTTCTCCATATATCAATGGTACTCAGTCCTGAATAAAGTATACCATTCAAAGGAGCTTACTGGCTACCTCAGGCCTGCATGAATAACTATGATGGATTTAACCCTTCTGCCATCAATCAGGCTGAGAGACTACTCTAGATGGCGGTGATGATAATGTTGTTGGTTGGTTTGTTTTTGGATTACAATCCACTCCAGAGCAGAGTTTGATTTTAAGTGGATGTCCTCTATATAGTAGCTGGTAAGACACACAACATACTGTTATACTCATGCCATTCAGAACAATGGTTTTCACAGAGCATGACAACGTGGCACAGCACTAAGCCTATTACTCTTTTCACCTTCCCAGAGTTCTGCTCAAAATGCCACGTACCAATAGGGGTTGCTGTCACTATCGGGAACCTTATTAAATAATCCAAGCATATCCAGCACTATCACAAACAACACACTGTGAATCTATATTTCTTGTGTTGTTTGCCAAAAGTATAATTTACACCAAAGCTCTTGAAAAAAAAAACTCTTGTGGCATCTGTGTCACCTACTGTCTTCAAGGCTTTACTTCTCATGTGCTTATCTGCTCCAGTCAAATGTATTTCTTATCGAAGAGAGTGAGGGGGGAGCCTTCTGACAATACTGCTGTTATCAAATTTCTTCAGCCGAGTCCCCATGTCATTCAGCAGTCAGATGGTCTCCAGTTTGATTGATGGATGGGCTTCCCAACAAATAAAAAGGGATCAACAGCTTTGCACCTCTCTCCCCATCGGAGACCCGAGTGAAACATTCCTCCGTAACAAAGGCGGGATTACGGATGTATTAGCTCTCCATCGACCACGGCCTCCTGCTCCTGTCAATACTTTGCACATAATAACCTGAAGCAACGATAAGGAAACAAAAGGCCGGCGAGATAGGAGCCGGATGGAAAGATAAATCAATAGGAGTGAGGGAAAGTTTTTTCAAAGACACACTGTCAGGCCTGGGGAAGAATTTCTTCGGACGAAGCAGTGGGATAATGGCCCCTGACACGAGGACAATGAGCCCTCCAGGCCCATCAGGGGACTGCCGGTTGGTCGGTCGGCTGGCCTCAATAGGACCAGGAAGATAAGAGGCACAGGGGACGGTCGGTGAGTCCACTCAGCCCCACTCACAGGGACACAACACAAGGGCTGTGCTGGACCCTCAGCCCTCTGGCATCCTCAATGCTCCTTCTGTTAGTTTCTATCGTTATGCAACATGTATTTCAATGAATCGCTGGTGCACTGAGAGAACAGTGTCCACATAGCTTTGCAGAGGCTCCTCATGAGTGTCTGTCTGAACATATCAAGGTTACATTCACATTTCCTATAGCCATTCCTGATCATTTTCACTTCTTCTCTGATAGGCCCAAGGTAACTAATGTGATTTATGGCTTTATGTGGACACATTTCTGGAATAGTATAAAGCCTTTCCATTTACCAACCCTGAGCGACTACTGGAAGTGTATAAGTGTCTCCAGTGACAAAGAAACATTTTGGAGGATTTGTTGGTTCACAAATCTGGGGAGGTTATACAGTACTAATACCTGGACGAGAGGAAATCAGGGTAATTGTTTCCCCATTCCTAATTAATTAATTTCCCTCCTGTTTCACTAACCCATCATATGTCTGGTGTTGGAAGGTGCAAGTAATAAAGAAAGAAAGAAAGAAAGAAAGAAAGAAAGAAAGAAAGAAAGAAAGAAAGAAAGAAAGAAAGAAAGAAAGAAAGAAAGAAAGAAAGAAAGAAAGAGAGAGGGGGGGGAACTAGGAACTAGAGCTCTGGAAAATTAATGCGAAATGAGAAAAGAGGGCTATGCATGTTCTGTCTGCAGAAGGCTGTTACACAAAGACACAATAAACCCTCGGAACAAACAGGCACTTCAAAAAAATAGCCCAGAAACAGTGAGCAAATTCAATTACAGAAGTAATTAGAAGATATAGGGCAAGGCTGCCTTTTGGGACTGTGCCAGAAAACATGAATTAATAGGAGTGAATAGGAGGAGGTTGCATTGGTAATTAAGAGGCAATCACCTATGTCAATGAATACCTTTAAAAAAAACACAGAATGGAAACTATTAATTCAGTGATCAAAAATATTTTGAAGATGATTAATACAGCAAATTCATTTTCAAAGACTCATTTCTGAAAAGATAGCAAGACAATTGCACATAATGTGCTCCTTCTGGCATTTATATTGCTAATTAAATTTTGATAATTTGCAGAGGCATTTGAGAATTATCTGTAAAACAGCAAAGGCAGCATTTGGCAAATATTGTCTTTACTGTTTAACAGTGCTTTCAGTTCTTGCACCGGCAGAGATCTGATAAAAGCCCGTCTTCAAACTGAGACCTTTCAAAGCAAACTGAGCAAAAACTTACAATTTCACTTCAACTTCTCTTATCATTCATTAGTGCCTCCTCCTAATGAGACAATAGCCGCAATTAAATTACCAGATAAGAATAAAATAAATAATAACTTTGCTGATTTACCTCCCATGGGGGAAGCTATCGTTTCTGCCTGATGAATTTTGTATAACCACACACTGTGTTTGTAAACTAATTAATCCATTGACAAAATCCCGAAAGATGAAAAGCTTGAGCTCCATAAAGAGGTAACAGATAGAGAGGATTAAAGCGAGTTGCAGATTAAAAGAGTGTTGGAGTAAATAAACAACAAGCCACATTGCACTGTGAAAAATAGTTTTGTGTCGCCTACGCAGAACATACACTGAGTGTACAAAACATTAAGAACACCTTCATAATATTGAGTTGCGCTCAGTCAGAAGAGTTGCCCTCAGAACAGCTTCAATTCGTTGGGGCATGGACTCTACAAGTTGTCGAATGCGTTCCACAGGGATGCTGGTCCATGTTGACTCCAATGTTTCCTACAGTTGTGTCAAGTTGGCTGGATGTCCTTTGGGTGGTGGACCATTCTTGATACACACGGGAAACTGTTGAGCGTAAAAAACCCAGCAGCGTTGCCGTTCTTGACACGGTGCGCCTGGCACCTACTACCATACCCCGTTTAAAGGCACTTCAATATTTTGTCTTGCCCATTCACCCTCTGAATGGCACACATACACAATTCATGTCTCAATTGTCTCAAGGCTTAACAATCCTTCTTTAACCTGTCTCCTCCCCATCATCTACACTGATTGAAGTGGATTTAACAAGTGACATCAATAAGTGATCATAGCTTTCACTTGGTCAGTCTATGTCTATGTATTGGAATGTATGTTTCGTGCAGTCAGTGTATATGGTATTCTTCTCATCCAATGGTTCTCAATCATAATCATTCTTATTAATCATTCAGTTCTAAATAATGATATGTGATAAAGAGTGTGTGCAGTGCTGGAACACCACTGGTAAGACATGGTACACGGAAAACCTCAACTTTGAGCTCTATTCATTCATAAGTCCCTGATACTGGAGCACATAAACAGAGCGAAAACACCTACTGTAGCAACGAAGGTGCTCCTTATACCCTGAGTAGAATTCATTTAAGATCAAGCTCGAGTCTTATAATTTTCATCATATCTATCTTTTGAAGGAAAGAAATGGGGACCAAGCAGGTGGCTCCAATGAGATGAATTTTAAGTTCAAGATCTTTGAGGATTAGCCTTTCTTTTTGTAAAATAGGAGATTTCCATACACAATATTTCCATATGCATACGTGTTAGCATTTAGAGCCACTTTATGACTGATATGAGAGGAAAATTCCACTTAATATTATCAACAGTGACGATCTGGGGTCATAAAAGCCCAATACCCTGAAGGGGATGGATAACACTAATATGCTTTCACATTTCAATGGGGAACTAGTCCCTTATTTACAGCAGAAGTATATCATTTACTGCAGAGTGTAGAGAGAAAAGTGGATGGACATAGACTGACTGGCCCTCAGAGTTTATCATCATCGCCAAGAGATGAATTCTGAAAGACCAATTATCACTTAAATGGAATTAAGCTCAAAGATGGACTGTCATGGTCAACATTCTATTCCCTCAAGTCTCAAGTCTTGAGGGAGCATCGCTCTGAACCAAAGACCCAAAACAAACTTAACTGGAAATGTGATTAGTGTTTAAAGTATCCAAATGATTAATGATCAAACACGGGACTCTGTTTCAGCAGGGTCATGTGAGGCAGAGATTATACATGTGATCTGGAGGCTTAGACGATTTAGTCAATTATGAACGTTATCTAAAATGCTTTAATTTCCTATTCAGCCCTTCCATAGGAGCGTCATATTTGTCAATGATGCGTGATTAAACACAGATTGCAACAACATGAGATCTGTCACATCTGGTGGCAGAGGGACCTGAGATCTTAACGAAGGAATGAGGGAGGATTCAAACTTTCCCTCTTCAGCCTTGGCATCCGATTAACACCAGGCTTTGGTGGGATGCCAGCGATGGGGCCATCTGTGTCCCTTAACCCTCAAGATGGCAGATGTAGAAGCAGATTGATTTTCGATTCAGCTGGATACACAATCACTGCTTCATGAACGTCAAGTGCGAGCTGTGACTTGCTACCGTTTCCTGTCATTTTCAGCCAACTCAAATGAGGCAATAAATCACATCTGTACCCAAATTAAATAATTTTCACTCTATACAGGAGGGAGAATTTACCTATAATAGAGACTATGGTAATTACTTATTCGAATAGCTAACTTTCAAAACGTTTTTTTTTTTTGTATCCTTTGATTCACACTAGATGTCATCGCCTCGTGATTTTCAACTATCCATAGCAAATCTTCAACAATGTTTCCATTTAGCAATGACAATGTGACATTACTATGGGTTTACATGATGTCAGATGGAACCATGTCAGAGGTAAGGGTGGCCAGGTCTTCTCCACAGTCAGGTGGCCAGTCTCAGTCAAGTCAGGTAAATTGCAGCCTCCCCATTGCCTTTTCTTTTGTAATATTGAGCTCCGTATCTTAGCCCCTGCCTGCACCTCACTGACTTCCATTCAATATCCAAATAACCGTGTTTGTATGGTGGTAATTGCTCTCGTTTTCTCAGCGCCCCACGGTGGCTTCACTTCTTACCAGCCTGTGAGTGTGGAGACTCTTCTGGTCCCAGTCTGTGAGTGATGGAGACTCCTCTGGCCCCAGTCTGTGAGTGATGAAGACTCCTCTGGCCCCAGTCTGTGAGTGGTGGAGACTCCTCTGGCCCCAGTCTGTGAGTGGTGGAGACTCTTTGGCCCCAGCATGTGAGAGGTGGAGACTCATCTAGCCCCAGACTGTGAGGGGTGGAGACCTCTCTGGCCCCAGACTGTGAGTGGTGGAGACTCTTCTGGTCCCAGTCTGTGAGTGGTGGAGACTCCTCTGGTCCCAATCTGTGAGTGGTGGAGACTCTTCTGGTCCCAGTCTGTGAGTGGTGGAGACTCCTCTGGCCCCAGTCTATGAGTGGTGGAGACTCCTCTGGCCCCAGTCTGTGAGTGGTGGAGACTCCTCTGGCCCCAGTCTGTGAGAGGTGGAGACTCATCTGGCCCCAGACTGTGAGTGGTGGAGACTCCTCTGGCCCCAGTCTGTGAGGGGTGGAGACTCTTTGGCCCCAGCATGTGAGAGGTGGAGACTCATCTGGCCCCAGACTGTGAGGGGTGGAGACCTCTCTGGCCCCAGACTGTGAGGGGTGGAGACCTCTCTGGCCCCAGACTGTGAGTGGTGGAGACTCTTCTGGTCCCAGTCTGTGAGTGGTGGAGACTCCTCTGGTCCCAATCTGTGAGTGGTGGAGACTCCTCTGGCCCCAGTGTGTGAGTGGTGGAGACTCCTCTGGCCCCAGTCTGTGAGTGGTGGAGACTCCTCTGGCCCCAGTCTGTGAGAGGTGGAGACTCATCTGGCCCCAGACTGTGAGTGGTGGAGACCTCTCTGGCCCCAGACTGTGAGTGGTGGAGACTCCTCTGGCCCCAGTCTGTGAGTGATGAAGACTTCTCTGGCCCCAGTCTGTGAGAGGTGGAGACTCAGCTGGCCCCAGTCTGTGAGTGGTGGAGACTCCTCTGGCCCCAGACTGTGAGTGGTGGAGACCTTTCTGGCCCCAGTCTGTGAGTGGTGGAGACTCCTCTGGCCCCAGCATGTGAGAGGTGGAGACTCATCTGGCCCCAGAGAGAGGGCTGGTGGCGGGATAGTGTGTTCTGTGGGCTAATAAGACTCTTCTCAGCTCTGCACCCCATCTTCTCCAACACACATATCAGCACACAGCCAATGACACCTGACACCCTCAAGCTATACATAGGTTTCTATAAGAGATGGTGACAGCAGAGGTCTTCCACGCCTTTTCAATCCACAGCGGTCCGAACTACAGTCCCACTGTAACGTGTTTCATTGACTGGCTTAATATCATCCAAATTGGTAATTATGACGTGGTATAACAGAATCAAACAAAATATTTCATTTTGAGGGGGCAACTGCAAAACAGCTGAATAGCTCGTAAACATTTTATTCCCTTGTCTCTCTCACCATGGGAAAGATCTGACCCAGCTGAAATTCCCCAAAACTCCATCAGAAGTTGAAAATTGAAAAGCCATTGATCTTTATTTTGAGACAGTCCAGCCCTTTGTGATGTGAGCAGCACAGCCACCCTTTTTCCATGTGGGAAAGGAGAAGTGTCCTGCCTGCTGTTGACCTCCAGTCTCTGGGAACACCCTGTCTGGTCTTCTTGCCTGCCATCCATCCCCTGGGGACAGGCCAGACAGAACTACAAGGCTCCCTCTGGAATGTTCAGGAATCTCAGTAATCCAACATGCAGCATAGCACACCAACAGTCATGCACACCCACACACACACACACACACACACACACACAAAGGCAGGTAGACAGATGCACACACACACACACACTTAAGCACACAAACACACACGTCACAGTGTGTTTGACTTTCTGCATATTGAAAGAGATTTACACTGACAGTAAAATCCCACATTTCAATCATCTGTGTTATCTCAGTACAGTTAGCGGCAGACAAAATCTGCTATTCAAAAAGTATTATTGTTCATCTAACTGGCCATTTGATTTCCCTCTAATCTTATTTCCCTCATATCCCTTTTTTGAACAGGGAACAGTTTCAAGTACTGACCAACATGCAAGCTGAATTCCTATGATGCCCATGAGCTGCTGGGCCTGGCTGGCTGGGCGTGCAGGTCTGCCACATACAGATCATGTCTAAACACTGTATTGTCCACTACCGGGAAAAACAATCCCCTCTCTGACATTCCCAGCATGAACTGGAACTGGAAAGTAGTCCAAACGGAGGAAATTGTTTTATTTGATATGAGTCAACTTTACCAGTCACGTGTATTTAGGTTTGCAAACTAAACTGTGAAAAAAACATAAATGGCACACATTTCCGCTTGGACAAGTTGTTTTGACTGTTCATGCAGCTCCCTACTTTCTTCCAGGAGCACACACTTCCATGATTAGTTTTCCAACAATCGTGATAGCGATTCACTGATCTGCGAGATCAGACATCACACTGCTGTGGTGCTCTTTGTGGACTGAGGGGGGATAGAGGCTTAATTCCTCCAATGTTAATGTAGAGTAAATTCCTTGTTGGGATGTGGCGGCTGTCGGAAGCTGCCGATGGCCGGTGTGAGCCAGGGTCAGGGCCGCTGCTGGAGATTAGATTCTCTCTCTGCCTGTCCAGAGAGGGAGAGGAGAGCGGCGCAATGAGGGGGATTTGCGCTCTCAACCCTGAGGATAGATGTTCACATCACAAAAAGCCCCACCGCAAATTGCACTTATTGAATAGCTAATTTGGCAGTCTCAGTTCAGCGGGGCTTAAGAGGAGAGAAGAGTGTGAGGAGGATGAACACAAAGCTGCAGAAAACAAAAGGCAGCAGCTCCTGCGAGGCTAGGCCTGGATGAGGAGAGCTACACCCGGCGAGAGGAGAGGAAGGAGAGAGGAGAGGGTGGGCTGGGGGGCTTCCTGGAGGAGAGGCATGCAAGCAGCACATAGAGCATTAGTGAGGCTGCCCAGCCTGCACCCATTGTTTTTTGACCTGCCACTACCTTCATTAGCACTGGAGTAGCTAGTCGACTGTAGGGCAGATAGTCAGTCCTCCGTGTGTAACTCTCACTGTATCTTCATCAGACTGTCATCATGGACAGCACAAAGTTACTCACAGCAGTCTCAACTTTTTAGCCATCGTTTGATATAAGAGCGTGCGATACAACCCAGGTAAACAAAATACCTGAAAATATTTTCTATCCCACCTGGGGAAGAGTTGCTTGCTACTTCAGCATAAATGACTACAAACATGCCCAAAATGAAGGCTTTTTCTTTTCACAAGACCTTAAAAGGCTTGGCATGTACACAAGATTAGTAAAGTTGTTTTGATGTCTCCTTGCAAATAAACTCAATTCCTGTGATCAAAGTGGATCTGTAACATGTTAAAGCTGATCAAAAGCCCCACTGAGATTCTGAATCAGAAAACAACAGACTAGACATTCCTAAACTCCAGAACCTAATAACATAATACCCTTCAATTACCACAACAAAAGAACAACAGCAATAGTAACTACATTAAACATAACAATAATATTTGTTGAAGCCAAGCGTATCTGTATAATAAGCCACAGAGTTAAATCACAGTGTATGATGTTGATAGCCGACTGGTTTATTGACACAGTGCATCTGTTTAAAACATGTGTCGTCTTGATTGGAAAATGCTTAGAAATTGTCATAGCCTATATGGAAACAGAAACTGTTGCATTGCTATGGGTTAATAGTAATGTAGCACAACATCCACGTCTGCTGCTTTTAGAGTTGAAAAGTTTGAGTGAGTGGAGCTGTTGCCAGCAGCCATATCTTTTCATAACTACTCATCTCCCTCCACTACACCCATCAGTCCCCATTAGCAACTTAATGTCCACCCTAAAACACCAGGCATGGAAACAGATGTGCTTTTTGGACCGAAACATACGTGGGACATAATGGAGAGCACATCCACTGTCCACCAGGCTTACCATCACCGGACCACATTAACAGTTATTCACTTTTAAAATTTCACTTGCTTGCACTGCTGACAACTTGGTCTTCTGTTAGCATGTACTCTCACTGAGTGCACGTAATGGCTGAAATGGATGATGAAGAGACAGAGGCAGGAAAAAAATACACACATACACAAAGGAGTCCTAAGAAAGGAGCCCTGTAATGTGGTACTCTGCTGCTCAGACCTGTAGGGGTAGGAGGCAGCATCTTTACGGTGTATCCAAGCAGCACTAAAATCCACTGTCCGTGCCCAATCAGGGCCATTTTTTCTAGCCGCAAGGGCTCCTGCATCCTTTACACTACACTGGAAACCCTTTGTACTAATTGCTAGATTGTACCAGATTTTCCAGTTCAATTCCACCCTATAATTGTCTGACAATGATGGGCAAGGAAGGGGAAAACTTCATGCTCCAGCACCGTGCGGGGCAGTGGATTGAAAATGACTCAAGGAAGTGATAAGTGGTGTGTGTGTGTGTGTGTGTGTGTGTGTGTGTGTGTGTGTGTGTGTGTGTGTGTGTGTGTGTGTGTGTGTGTGTGTGTGTGTGTGTGTGTGTGTGTGTGTGTGTGTGTGTGTGTGTGTGTGTGTGTGTGTGTGTGTGTGTGTGACACACACCACCATTTAGAATGACTAGAATGACATGCTTACACCGTAATACTCTCAATCCTCTCACAAAATTAACTTTGCTGTGGTTAGAAAAACACTAATAACTGACAAGTAATACGTACATCAGTCATATATAAACAATACCCAAAACCACAGTAATAACCACATCATATAATATGAAAAATTTACTATATTAATTTGATTTCCGAGGAACTGCAATCTTTTGCTTCAACAAATGATTTTAAGCTGCATGTTCGATTAGACCTTACATTTTACATTTTACATTTAAGTCATTTAGCAGACGCTCTTATCCAGAGCGACTTACAAGTTGGATCCCTCGTGTCATCTAAGTGAGAAGTGGCCCACCCCCATTCAGGCAGGCTGGCTATGGTCTGTCACTCTGCATACTAGCAGCTGAAGAAAGGATAAAAAAAAATAAAAAAAGTAACATTATGTCTGTTTGACTTAAATGAACGTGCAGCGAGAGACATAACTATTTTACATGTGTGCTGGTGCAGGCACAGAGCACCTGCAATCAAAAAGGAAAAAGGTACCAGCATAGACCAGCCCTCTCGCCCTCGCCCCCTCCAGGTGCTAGTCTAGTCTACAAACAGCAGTGAAGTAACTGAGCGAGAGAGAGCACATACTGTAACACAGACCCACACACCTTGCCTGCCACGAGCTGCTCTTACCCGACTCTGTCCAGACCTGCACCAACACAGGAGGTATGGTTATTGATCGTCTGCATTCCAAATCAAAACAGCCAGCATGCTCGTCTTTAGTCGTTCCACACACTCCATACCTACATTTGCACCTGAGCATAAATTTCCTCACAGGGCCAAAGATGCAGAAAGGAAGAAAGAGGGAGAGGCAGAAAGAGAGGGAAAGGGAGAGAGGAAGAGAGAGACCAGCATACGGTAGCTTTACAAGAGGAGAAACAGCTGTGTAGTAGCAGTCAGCTTACCTTTCCCCCGCACTGCTCTTAGGGCCTAGACCTGCAGACACATCCATGGTGGTCTCCCCCTGAGCCCAGAGCCCATATTGAGTGAAGCAGGGCCGCCTCATGACTCCCACAGCCCGGCAGCTCTGCGCTTTAGCAACTAGAAGAGCACAAGACTAACATGTCTTCCCCTCTGCCTCAGCCTGCTTTAGTGTAAGGGGAGCTAGGAATGCACTGGCTATAGACTTTTGTCCAAGCTGTAGGTCTTTTTTAGTGAAGCAAGATTAGTTCATACAAAACTCAACAATACAGCAACGAAACCCATTGTTGATATTCAACATTTTTCACATAGCGGGACAGAATAGACAATACGGTAGCTAGGAAACCATGGGCTGGATTACAAACTGATAATATCTCATCCTTTCGCAGGCCTGTAATCCTTTTCATTGAGCGGTGGACGGAGCAGACGTAAACCAAAATCAATATCGGTGGAACTGGACTGGGGGTGCGGGGGTGTCAGGATGTTTTCACATTGCTGCACCCTTCACAAGATTTTTGTTGTTGTTGAGATTCAGACGGGCTTTACACTACAGATCTGCTTCGCTTGGAAACAGACCTGAATAGACACTTCTACATAAGCCAGTCTTAGCTTGCTTTTAAAATTATGACTATCACAAAATACTATACTGCTATAAAAAAGAGTGTTTGTTACAGTCCAATTTACAACTGAACAAAACAATGTGCAAAACTGCACTCTTCACCCCTAAAAAATAACAACCCAAACAATGTGTTTTTATGTGAAATATGTTTCAGGAAAAATACAGAAACACTGGCACCAATGTGCATTTTAATTGTAATATAATTTGAGTAATAATAATAAAGTATATTTGCACATGCATTTACATAATAATCCAAATGAACCTTTAAATGTTTGCTAATTTAGCATCAACATTACAGTTGTGAAACATATATTCAAACAGGTATGAATTATTCCAAGTTAAAACCACAGAGGCAGGTGAAGAGCAAAAGGCTGATGAGAGATCTTACCATGGCTGCTGTACCTGTGTGACTGATCCACTCCCTGCTCTGCTCCAGCTGCCATGTTTTTCCAGGGCTCCTGAATCCTCTAGGGTAGCCAGAGAGAAGGGATCGTTCAACCCCTTTCTTTTCACCACTTCTGCAATTGACCAATTGACAACTGATTGATGGTTATCTTTTCACAACGAAAAAGGGAGAAATTACCATCTCTAAAGCTATGTACAGTAAAAAGCCCCAAGAGTAAATTACATGTTGCTAAAATCCCTCCTTCACTCAGTCCTCACGATGGCAGGCAAACAAAAAAGTTTCCTTTTTGCCACTTCTGGGGCACTGTAGATTTGGCCTTCCCTGCCAACTGCACAGAGAACTTGACAGCTTCTTTAAATGGGGCAGCACAAAGGGCCTTGAATGAGGGATGGTACCATGCCGGACGGCCATTATCCGGAAAGGCCCATTCTTTGCATTGAAAACAGAAGGCTTGTGAAAAAACAGATAAGCCATATCTGAATAAGAGCTAGGACACTGCTGCAAGTGACCTTGGGGAGGGGGAGATTCTATGTAGCTAAGCTTTTCAGATAAGCACAGTGCATTCTCTGTATCCAAATAAACAGGCCAAATAGAAGCAGCACAGTTGCTTATCAAATCTTTGCTTGGTTGAGTCACCTTTTCATGCATCCAGTACTCACTGTGTTACATCAAGATCAGTCAAATAGAACAGTGAAATACATCAGGAGCCCTCCTCTCATTAATACATCTACTACAACTAACCATGCACTACCCAATGCAATGACAGTGACTTATTATGCTTAAGCAATTATTTTTGCCCCTGACGGTCTACATAGCACATACCCCCCCCCATCTCTGAGCATCCTGAATGGCCTGAGAGTAAAGAAAGGAGAAAGGAGGGATGGAGGGGGGCTGAGGAGGAGGATGTCTGGGGGCCAGTGATGCAGGCAGCCCCAGCCCAGAACACTCAGCTGCCAACAGGAGCCAGGGCTCGCCTCTCCTCTTTGTATGGAAGCACAATCCTCAAACCCCCCTTTTCCTTTTCACAGCCTCTCAATCAGAGCAGATGGGACCCAACCAAGAAGACATCAACTTTGGAGGAGAGTCCTCTATTCAAGGACCCCAGTTAGAGAGAACCTTCTCTGTCAAACAGACCAGTGTTTAAGCATGTTGCTCCAGACATAACGCCCTAATGTGTGGACCATAATATGTAATAGGTAAATATTATTTACAACCGAACCCAATGTTATCTCTAGAAATTGACATACAGTTCTTCCCTACTCAAACAGAACGGAACATACTTCATCCTAATTCTTTTGATTTGTTTGATTTCAATTCCTAGATACATGATGCGTCAGCCATGTTTTATTAATGAACCGCTGTAGGGAACTCTCAAATTGATATAAACAAATTGATAACAGGAGAAGGGAAGCAAAGGGTGTAGATACTGGAACCATGCTGTTTTCCTCCACTTGGTACCAATCTGTTGGGTTTAATTGTTCATTCATGGTATGAATACTTAAATAGGTGGCTCAGCATCAGGTCAGGATAATGACTCTATCCTTAGCTACTGAACCCAAATTGCTACTCGTTTCATGTTACCATGGAAATATTCCGCAATGTCTATGATTACACTTTGGTGTTACATATTGAGGCATACTGTAGTTCGCAATGAAGACATCTCCACACACACTTCCATTCTCTCTCCTTTCTCCTTCCCTCTTCCTCTTTCATACACACAGGCTTGTTTCCTTTACTGTATGTCTTGATATAATTGGTGACATTTTAAAATGACATTAAAATAGGGGTCCAATCAGGGATACATGTGGCCTAAAACCAAATAAATCTAGTGGAGTCAAACCAAATTGAAAGATAATATTTTCAGTTCAACAGTCTTGGCTGTCTGATCCTGTGTGTTGTGGTCCTCAGGTCAGAGCCACTGATCGACCAGAGTACTGAACAAAGCAGTGATGGACAGTTGGACACACAAGGTCAGGAACATCTCAGCCTTTACACACACTATCTATCACACATCAGGCCTGGCGTAAACACAACCTGGGCTCTCACCACGTCTCTCAGCATCGATCGCTTCCTGCCACAACATCCACAGCAACACAGAGTAAAAACTTACAGGCGTATCATTTTATTTTCTCTCTACTTCGTTTTTAATGAAACTAGCTTTAGCAGAGAAAGGTAAAACAAAACAATAAATAAACATGAATAAGACATTGCCATAAATATAGAATATTTGTCATTTATACAAATGCGTTTTACCATTTTGGTGTGGTTTGTGTGGGTGCAACATCCATGACGGAGCCTATAGAAAATTCTTGATGAAGAGCCTGCCTGTGCCAGTGCCAGCCCCTGAGGCCTCTGTCCCCTGCCTCTGTGGCTCTCCCTCCATGGGGAAATGTGATTACATGTGTATGAGTGGTAGGTGCTGAGCAGAGAGCGGCTGACACCCGGGAGGCACACTTTGCCACCTCCATGTAAGCCTCTTGTCCAAACAAGTCAGATCTGGGGGTGAGGCAAGACACCCCAAATTGTCTCTCTCAGTGTGACCCTGTCAATCAATGAGGATGTCGGTTACCTCCGGAGTAACAACACAGAAATAGCCATCATTACCATCATAACCATCATAACTGTCATAATATTTCTAGACACCAAGCTGAATGCAAATTACAAAGAGGAGAAAAATACAACCATGATATGATTTGGGCAGAACAGAACATCAGATTCCTCTGTGGGCTATAGAGGCATTCGCTTACATTCATATTGTTGTTGACGGAGAGAGAATGCCAGAAGCAGAAGCCTTGTGTTTTCCTATGGCTCAGTGGTTGTTAGGTTTGATAACATTGCATTAGAGAGATGATCTTTGTCAACACTGCCCGACTGATGTCATATCTCCAATGACACTGTACACGTCACTACACTCAATTGGGAAAATGACAATGGGAGCATAGGGGTGCAGTAGAACTACATGGACTGTTCCACTGCAGCATGAGAGACTGGGAGGTAACCTGATCCCGTCTCTGGTCTTCTTGCACTGCCAAGCAGACATTACTCTGTCTACAATTGACGGCCAGCCCATCCCCACCTGGCTGAATCTACACTACTCGTTACGGTTAGATCTCTTTACTCTTATTTATTTCACAATTTGTTGCACTACAAAGTGGGATTGAAAAATATTTAAATGTGATTTTTTTTTGTTATTGATCTACACAAAATACTCCATAATGTCAAAGTGAAAAGAATATTCTACACATTTTTACAAATTAATACATTTTTTACAACAAAAATATAGTCGTTGCATAAGTATTCATCCCCTGTGTATAGGCAAGCCTAAATTAATTAAGGAGTCAAATTTGGCTTAACAAATCACATAATAAGTTACATGGACTCTACCCCTTCCTCTGTCCTCCATACATACAACATCTGTAAGGTCCCTCAGTCAAGTATTGAATTTCAAGCACAGATTCAACTACAAAGACCAGGGAGCTTTTCGAAAGCCTCAAAGAGTGGCAGTGATTGGTAGATGGGTAACATGAACAAATCAGACATTGAATTTCTCTTTAAGCATGTTCAAGTTAATAATTATACTGTTGATGATGTATTAAACCACCCAGACACATTATAGATACAATTGAATGATCAGCTACGAAAAGCCAACTGACATTTACTCCTGAGGTGCTGACCTGTTGCACCCTCGACAACCACTATGATTATTATTATCTGACCCCGCTGGTCATCTATGAACGTTTGAACATCTTGGCCATGTTCTGTTATAATCTCAACCCGGCACAGCCAGAAGAGGACTGGCCACCCCTCAGAGCCTGGTTCCTCTCTAGGTTTCTTCCTAGGTTCTGGCCTTTCTAGGGCGCTTTTCCTAGCCACCGTGCTTCTACATCTGCATTGCTTGCTGTTTGGGGTTTTAGGCTGGGTTTCTGTACAGCACTTTGTGACATCGGCTGATGTAAAAAGGGATTTATAAATACATTTGATTGATTGATTTGATTGATTGAATTGTCTTGAACTGAGCTGAAGGACAGGAAGGAAACTGCTCAGGGATGTCACCATGAGGCAATTGGTGACATCCCTGAGTATGGTGTTCAATGGCTGTGATGGGAGAAAACGGTGGATGGATCAACAGCATTGCAGTGACTCCACAATAATTTCCCAAATCACAGAGTGAAAAGAAGTATAAAGTAATACTGCAAAAAATACGGTAAAGGAATACTTTTTGGCATAAATGCAAAGCCTTATGTTTGGGGCGAATCCAACACAACATATCACTGAGCAACTGCCTCCTTATTTTCAAGCATGGTGGAGGCTGCATCATGGTATGGGTATGCTTGACATCAACAAAGACTGGGGAGTTTTTCAGGATGAAAAGAAACTGGATGGAGCTAAGCACAGGCAAAATCCAAGAGGAAAATCTACTTCAGTCTGCTTTACACAGACACTGAGGGAGGAATTCACCATTTAGCAGGATAATAACCTGCAACACAAGGTCAGATCTACTTGCTTACCAAAAAGGCAGTGAATATTCCTGAGTGGAAGTTACAGTTTTGACTTAAATCTGCTGGAAAAACTATGGAGGACTTAAAAATGGCTGTCTAGCCAACACCTTGACAGAATGTTGAAAAGAATAATGGGCAAATATTGCACAAGCCATGTGTGCAAAACTCAATCCAGTGCGGTCAAAAATGTATTTATATTTTCACACTATGAAGTTGGAATAATACTGTGAAATTGTGAAAATGATGATAATGCCATTTTAGTGTAAAAGTTGTTTGAAAAGAACGTCTGAAATTTCAGCCTGTTTTGGTGGGATAGAGTTTTGGCTGTAAATTAGTTAATAATAGACCAATAAGAAAGATAGTTCCAAATCTCTCTACCAATAATAGCTAGTTTTCAGTTTTCCCTCCCAGACAGTCCAATTAAAATTCTTGCTTGAGAAATTGCTCTTTGCCAAGAAGCTATTTGTGTTTCTTTTTGTATTTCGAAAACAAGTAAGGCAATTAATTGGTACACAGAAATGATTTAATATTGAGATAAAAACGGCTGCATTGGACCTTTAAGGTTCAGACACAATGAGAAATCTGATAGTGATAGGTACTTAGCACCTCTGCCCAGAGTGTCAGCAGTTAACTTTTTGTTGTTCACATAACAGTTTTATCTCCAAAGCAGCTGCCTGTTAGCTGTCCAGAGTCAGTGGACTGGCTATCTATGTTGTGCTAAATGGCAATGCTAACCATTTAGCCAACGTTAGCTAGCAAGCAAAATGGCAGTATGGGATAATGGAGAGTGAAATAAATGATTTATTAATCTTGCTAGATACTGTAGCTAGCTGGGTAAAGCGTTTAGTGTTGTGTTCATTGTGCTGCACTTACCACCCCGTTATTTTCATATGAAGTGTGTATGACTGCCTGGCTCAGTTAGCAAGCTAGCGTTAGTGTGCACATTCTCAAACTGAACCTAACAAAAACATCCTCCTTCAAGCACAAAACTCCTTAGCGAGATGTAAAAGATGTAAAGACTTGCTCTAGAAAAAAATATGTATCATGCAGTTTTATTGTTTAAGTCAGAACAATTCTGATGAAAAGGGGGTGGATTACACCAAGAAAAGTTCCCTATTTTTTCCTCGTCACTTCTGTGATTGGCTCACAGTCATGTTCTCGGTCACTGACGAGCATTGACATTTTACCAGTAGAAATGGCAGGTTCGTTGGTACGAGGACAACATAAAATGTGAAGAAATCCAAGGGGGTGAATAGTTATAATATACACTGTACTCTTTACAGTTAGATCTCTTTACTCTTACAGTTACATTTAGACATCAGGAGGGAACAGGGATTTCAAATAATGTTTAAGTCAAAGATTTGCATCATACTTAACATTGTTTAAGTGCAAGGTCCTTGACAGGCCCCCTAGAGATCTGGGCTTTGATAAGTCCTCTCTCAGTCACACAATAAAATTAATATCTTACACACTGTTTTAGAAGATTTCTATAGGCTATTGGTAAATAGGCCTAGATACACCCCAAACGCTACAGTTGTGTGAGTGAGTGAGTGATAAACAGAAGCTCCAGTGTGGAGGTGAGCCTTTTCACACCCCGGTGAGTGAACATCAACACTAAAGCCTGAGGGGAAGGTGTGAGCTAGGCCAGGGGACTCTGTTCTCTCAGCAGGGTTGAGGGGGGTGAGGAGCATTTCTGTGCTCACACCTGGAGGACAACCTGGTGGTAATGAGCCACTAATGGCCTGGGGCCTGTAGCGGCATCCTCTGGGTTATTAGCATAGTGTTACTATGTTATTAAACATAGTGGTAGAGTGGTTTCAAGGTGGGAGTGAAATGGTGGAAGCATAGATCCACAAAACTAGACATGATGTTGGCTGATGACTTGTTCCACAACCATCATCATAAAGAAGAAAGACGAATAAAGTCAAAAACACCAACTCTGACGTACATACATTTCGACCAACATTAATGACATCATACTTGCTCAGACCTACATGTTGCCACACTATTAACACGTATCTTATTTGTTCTCATAATCAACTTTTTTTCTCCATCTTTTCAGCCATTGGTTGTTTCTAGTGCTTGTAAGATTTTAGCCCACATGTCTTAAAAAAAATTTTTTTTGTTTCTTCCTGTAGCAATTTTTTTCCCCAAGGTTAAGATAAATAGCATTTGATTCTTCCACTGTCTTAAAGATGGAGGATCATTCAATTTCCAGTGTTGGGTATCTCATCACATCTCCATATGCCTCCTCTTAAAATATCCAGAGAGACGGAATAAAGATCATTTTAAAGTGTAACATTTCTGATAGCCAACTTTCTGACTCTGACCATAACTTTTGGACTTTATGACACTCCCAGAAGGCATGAATTACTGAGTCATTGTTTGATTTACACTTAAGACATGACTCTGCCATTGTGTTGCAGAATTTGTGAATTTGGTCTCTTGTATAATAACTTCTGTACATTCATTTATACTGGATTAAGCGTCATTTCGTTATTTATGTTTCAACACTCCCTCCATCTTGTTCCATTATCAGTTCTTTTTAGGTCTTGGTTCCAAAAGTTTATATTTTTTTCCAAGAGATTGTCAGTTGGATAGGCTTTCCGCAAGGCTTTCTTCAGTGAAGATTTTATGGAGTGAACATTTCGTCACATAGAGGTGACAATTTTTTAAAATTTATTTCACCTTTATTTAACCAGGTAGGCTAGTTGAGTACAAGTTCTCATTTGCAACTGCGACCTGGCCAAGATAAAGCATAGCAGTGTGAACAGACAACAACACAGAGTTACACATGGAGTAAACAATAAACAAGTCAATAACATAGTAGGGGGAAAAAAGGAAAAAAAGAGAATCTATATACAATGTGTGCAAAAGGCATGAGGAGGTAGGCAATAAATAGGCCATAGGAGCGAATAATTACAATTTAGCAGATTAACACTGGGGTGATAAATCATCAGATGATCATGTGCAAGTAGAGATACTGGTGTGTAAAAGAGCAGAAAAGTAAATAAATAAAAACAGTATGGGGATGAGGTAGGTAAATTGGGTGGGCTATATACCGATGGACTATGTACAGCTGCAGCGATCGGTTAGCTGCTCAGATAGCAGATGTTTAAAGTTGTTGAGGGAGATAAAAGTCTCCAACTTCAGAGATTTTTGCAATTCGTTCCAGTCGCAGGCAGCAGAGAACTGGAAGGAAAGGCGGCCAAATGAGGTTTTGGCTTTAGGGATGATCAGTGAGATACACCTGCTGGAGCGCGTGCTATGGGTGGGTGTTGCCATCGTGACCAGTGAACTGAGATAAGGCGGCGCTTTACCTAGCATAGCCTTGTAGATGACCTGGAGCCAGTGGGTCTGACGACGAACATGTAGCGAGGGCCAGCCGACTAGAGCATACAGGTCGCAGTGGTGGGTGGTATAAGGTGCTTTAGTAACAAAACGGATGGCACTGTGATAAACTGCATCCAGTTTGCTGAGTAGAGTATTGGAAGCTATTTTGTAGATGACATTGCCGAAGTCGAGGATCGGTAGGATAGTCAGTTTTACTAGGGTATGTTTGGCGGCGTGAGTGAAGGAGACTTTGTTGCGAAATAGAAAGCCGACTCTAGATTTGATTTAGGATTGGAGATGTTTGATATGAGTCTGGAAGGAGAGTTTGCAGTCTAGCCAGACACCTAGGTACTTATAGATGTCCACATATTCTAGGTCGGAACCATCCAGGGTGGTGATGCTAGTCGGGCGTGCGGGTGCAGGCAGCGACCGGTTGAAAAGCATCCATTTGGTTTTACAAGCGTTTAAGAGCAGTTGGAGGCCACGGAAGGAGTGTTGTATGGCATCGAAGCTCATCTGGAGGTTAGATAGCACAGTGTCCAAGGAAGGGCCAGAAGTATACAGAATGGTGTCGTCTGCGTAGAGGTGGATCAGGGAATCGCCCGCAGCAAGAGCAACATCATTGATATATACAGAGAAAAGAGTCGGCCCGAGAATTGAACCCTGTGGTACCCCCATAGAGACTGCCAGAGGACCAGACAACATGCCCTCCAATTTGACACACTGAACTCTGTCTGCGAAGTAGTTGGTGAACCAGGCAAGGCAGTCATTAGAAAAACCGAGGCTACTGAGTCTGCCGATAAGAATATGGTGATTGACAGAGTCGAAAGCCTTGGCCAGGTCGATGAAGACGGCTGCACAGTACTGTCTTTTATCGATGGCGGTTATGATATCGTTTAGTACCTTGAGCGTCGCTGAGGTGCACCCGTGACCGGCTCGGAAACCAGATTGCACAGCGGAGAAGGTACGGTGGGATTCGAGATGGTCAGTGATCTGTTTGTTGTCATTACTGTCACAACTTTCACAAAGGAGTATTACAGTACATATTTTGATACAAGGTTAAATACATGCTTTGATAGACAACACTTCAGAATAAAACCATAGGATATACCACATCCTCCTGATGTAATGTACAGTAGATTTAGATCCAAATTGATTAACATTGCGCTGATAAGTATAAAGTAACTACCTGGAAATCTCCAGGTAGTAAAGGCCATTTCCTATTCCAAACCACCCTTAATTATATATACTGAGGATTTTTTGAGTTTGGTCTTTGTATCCGACAAATGAGTACAAATTCTGGCCCGGCTAAATCACTGCTTAACCTGCCTAATACTTCCTAATCTTTTCCAGTGTCAAGCAATTAGCAGAACTCTCCCCCCCCCCCCCCCCCCGAGCTCCATGTTTAAAACAAAGACCCAGTGTTTAGGGGAGGAGACAGTCGTTTCCACAGATCTGCATGACAGTTTGGCCTCACATGCACACAGCCAGAACCCCCTGGAACAACCATTGTTGGCCGCTGGGGAGAAAGGCCTTTGTGCGAGGCTATCTGAAAGGCATTGTCAAGTAGTTGGCACCTTTTTAGTGAATATGCTGCTGCTGTCGCCGCCTCTGTAATTCCGCATCACAATAAAATATGTGTACGCTACCTTTTGTGGGCTGAAGAATCTAGCACATTTAACAGGCCTTGTTGTCAAACAAAGCTCAGCTTAACACCCACTAAAACATTAACATTAACTGTCAAACAGGTGGGTAGCAGAGCAGGGCTACCTCTCACACTGGGCTTAGAATAACTTACATGCTATATACAGTAATGACAAGATCACCCAATTCATTTGACTCAAAATACCAGGTCCAGTTTGACAAATTCTACCTCAGAAGTTAGCATGACAAATGAACATCATCATCCTTATATAAAAAAGAGGCTAAAATAGCAGACCCGTATATGGTGAAGTACACTGCCTAAAACCCTGAGGATAACAACCAGCCCCCATTGACCTGCCCAGATCTCAGTCCACACTCATTCATTCTTTCAATTAGTGATGTGTAAAACAAGGGAGCATCATAGTGTGGAGGAATCCAAAGGTGTTCTGTCAGCTCACATCTCACATGAATCAGACAGGAGTGGGTTCACTTCAAAGCCCCTCTCTCATGTCATCATGTCACAGAGGCATGATATTGTGACTATGAGATGACCGAGCTCCACGGACCATGGCTCCCGGATCCCAGTGTCTGACAAGTTACACCAAGGTTAGACATGTACAATACGGCTGATTGTAGCAAACACACACAGCCATCTGATCAAAGCGCAGCTCCCATCACAGAGGCAATCAAGTGAAAACAACACAGGGGTTTGTGGCTCCTTGTTTTAAGCCTATCCCAAACCTTAACCCTTACCTTAACCATTCAGAGTTAATGACTAACCTTAAGATTTCAAAGTTAATGTCTAAATTTAACCTTAAACACATCGAAATTTGACGTTTGCAACAACTTTGAAATTTGACGTTTGAGAAACATGTATGAATGTCTAATTCTGAAGTGAGGCTGTGAGAGCTAATTGTTACAGACACCTCTATATGTCTGAAATTAAACAAAATTAATTAATGAAGTTAGAGCTATACTTTAACCTTGACAAAACCACGTTATTGCAATCAAAACCAAACAGATACCAACTGTTGAGAAAGGAGAGACAAGCCATTCTTGACCAGGTCAGAATGATTGAGGACAACAGATGTGGCCATGAGAACATGGGATCTGCTTACAGTGTTCTTAAATAATCAATCTGATTATTGATTATCCTAATGAGGATCAATCACACGCTTTGCAGCTCTGACTGGTTTGAGTGGGGGACACTCACCAGTAAAACCACTCCACCAAAACACTATCTTGGTTTTTCCTGTCACACTGAAGGTTATCTCAGCGGGCAGCGGAGCGGGGACGTCAGCTGACAGCCATTTCCCATGATGCCCCAGGAGGAGCCGTCAAGCTGTCCATCCAACTGTCAGGTGACCAGTGGTTCCCATGGTTCCCCCTTCTGCCACTCCATTGAGCTGAAAGGCTCTATTATCTGTGCGTGTTGGAGAGGGACTGCTCAGGCTTTGATAAGCTATCACTGGTCCCAGGTGAGCGCTGGCTAACAGCACATCACATCAGGACAAAACAACCCAGTGATACCTGGCAACCAAACACACCCAGTTTTATCACATGTCCTCAACACTCAGCAGCACACAGGCTTGTGGTTATAAAAGTACCTTGGTGAGTGCTCTATAAAAATACAGAATCCTATCTGGAAAGTAAACAAACAATGTGTTTATTTATATCTACCTGATAAAAACATTTGAATCAAAATCTGTGGTGACAAAATATATAATTTCTGCCAAATAAATGTCACAACTTTCACAAAGGAGTATTAGAAACACCAGTGTCAATATATTTTGTATTCCATAGTTCTCTTTGCAAATTTCCAGTCCAGTTGGTAGTACGCTAAGTTATAATTGCATATATTTAGCAAGTAATACAACATAAAATGCAGAGCTACTCAACTAATCTTAATTTGCTTTAGTATTCATAGTTTCCAATTAGAGAAGAAGAATAGTGTAGCTACCACCACCTTGTGTACAAACACTTCCCTGCACATCAAATCATGTATTATAGTATCTGGGAAATTAAACATGACAGTAAAACCATGCTGCTGTGGAGGTGTGCTGTGTTTACTTCACTCACCCAGAGAGAAACACATACCCAATCAGGTTGAGATATCCTACGGTGCATAGCCTCAGACACGGCTCCCTGTTCAACGCTTGTTGTGTACACAGTTTCATTACCTGAGCTGCCACAGAGCATCACCACAAAGCCAAATGTCAGGTTGTTTTACTATCTCCCTCTGCATTTCAGGCTAAAATAATTCACATCATTGTCTAATGCAGCTTTGTGATTGCTTCTGCATTACAACATTGCTATTTTTCTGATCATTACAGAAGTGATGGAAGTCAAATTGCTTTTGACAAATTTGTGGATGAAGCCAACCAAAACCGTGCGAGATAGCAACCACCATCAGCAACAACGGCTGTGCTGCTCTTGAGGAACGACACAAAATAAACAAGCTTCTAAATGAGCAGAAAAGATAGCAGAGGGGTGGGGTGGACAAACGCAATTCTCATTCAATTGAAAATAATGTTTTACCCCCCCTCCTATACAGGGTACCATGGAGAGAAAGAAAATTGAATAATTGATTTTTTTCTGTTTTCCTCCAGTGTAACATTTCCTTTTCCTATCATCAAATCTAGTCATATCTTTCCACAGCCTGAATGACACTTTTCCCATCCCGGTAAGGCAGTGAAAGGTTGTTTGTTCTGCTAATTAACTTTATTACCCTGATAGCTCCCCACAGTCTTTGACGAAAACAATTACCATCCTTTTTTTCACTGGCAAAAAAAACTATTAATTAGAAATGGGGCCTGGTCCCTGCCATGTTAGCCTGCCATGTTCCCAAGCCCTCGAGCAGGATAGCATTACATTGTCAGTAGTAATTTAGCTCTCATCTGTCTCTGCTAATTATTGTCATATTCATCAAATTCATCAAGGAAAGTGCTCTCAGAAGGATTGCATATTTGCAGTTAATATAGCATAAACTGGTATTACCCATCACCACATTTGTGATGATGAGAGGGACACAACTTATTCATCCCTAATTAGAGCAAGCTGGGTAATTAATTATACATTCCGCCTTATTACTTCAGAGTCCCAGATATTGTTTGTAGAAACCTGGAGAGGGAGAAAGGGGAAAGAGCAGGAGAAGCCAGGAACCAGAGGGAAAAAGGAGGGGTGATGTGTTTTGTCATATGCGCTTTGCTGTAATTCCCACCTGACAAAAGACTCAGAATCAGATGGGAAATTGCAACTTGTCATCCGCCAAATAAACTGCGGTAATAACTGATTAATGATTAGCACCTGTGACAGGTGCAATGCAAGCTGAGAGACATGCTTCAAATAAATAGAAAAAACTGTAATATATCACTCATATTGCATATTTAAGACCGCCCATCTCATAAGAAAGTATAAAACATAACTAAACACATTGGTAAGAAAAATATTAGAATTTCCATAAAATATATTTAACATAGTGTGACTTTTTCCGTGACATGATATTGAAAGACCAATTTCTTCACTGTAAATAGTCCCTTTATCAAGCCATCAGAATTTCCTATATGCACTATCTACACTGCCTCCAGAAAGTATTCATACCCCTTGTCTTATTCCACATTTTGTTGTGTTACAGCCTGAATTCAAAATGGATTGAATATACTTTTTTTCTCACCCATCTACACACAATACCCCACAATGACAAAGCGGGAAAAAAACATGTTTTTAGAAATTGTTGCAAATTTTGTGGAAAAGAAAAACAGAAATAAGTAATTTGCATAAGTATTCACACCCCTAAGTTAACACTTTGCAGAAATACATTTGGCAGCGATTACAGCTGTGAGTCTATCTGGGTAAATCTCTAAGAGCTTTCCACAAATGGATTGTGCAACATTTGCCCATTATTCTTTTCAGAATTCTTCAAGCTCTGTCAAATTGGTTGTTAGCCATTGCTAGACAACCATTTTCAGGTCTTGCCATAGATTTTCAAATAGATTTAAGTCAAAACTGTAACTCGGCTACTCCGGAACATTCACTGTCTTATTGGTAAGAAACTCCAGTGTAGATTAGGCCTTGTGTTTTAGGTTATTGTCCTGCTGAAAGTTGAATACATCTCCCAATGTCTGGTGGAAAGCAGATTGAACCAGGTTTTCCTCTGGGATTTTCCCTATGCATAGCTCCATTCGGATTACAAGCATACACATAGCATGATGCAGCCACCACAATGCTTGAAAATATGGAGAATGGTACTCAGTCATGTGTTGTTTTGGATTTATCCCAAACACAACACTTTATATTCAGTACAAACGGTTAATTGCTTTGCCCCATTTTTCGCAGTTTTACTTTACTGCCTTGTTGCAAACAGGATGCATGTTTTGGAATATTTTGTATTCTGTACAGGCTTCCTTCTTTTCACTCTGTCAATTAGGTTAGTACTGTGGAGTAACTACAACGTTGTTGATCCATCCTCAGTTTTCTCTTATTAATTCATTTGTAAAAATTTCGAAAAACATAATTCCACTTTGACATGAGGTATTGTGTGTAGGCTAGTGACAAAACAAATCTGAATTTAATTAATTTAAAATTCAGGCTGTAACACAGCAAAATGTGTAAAAAGTCAAGAGGTGTGAATACTTTCTGAAGGCACTGTATGTATGATCAATCTCACTTGAAAGTACTCCATATTTACATGTGTGAGGAATGCATAACTGCATAAGGTTCAGCCTGCTTTCCTCCCCAGCTGTGCTGGTCCCCCCACCCCCACCATCTCTACAGGGACTTCTCATTGTGACATATTTAATCAAAGCATTCAATGAAGCCAGGGAGAATCAGCTCCTATCCCTGCATCACTTAGCTGACTGGGACTGTGTTAATGATAAGCCCTGTCCATCTCTGGCCAACGCTCAGGTAATACTCAGACCAGGTGACATCCAGAACAACTTTAATGATTTTGAGTTAGGCTCTAGAAATGTCATCTTTAAGGATTTTTCAATTTGGTTGGCTTTCTTTGAAGATCCCTGTTGTTGAAATAATAGAAAATGCATTTTGCTCAACATTTACATGTACTGACCAATAGCAGCCTTGATAATCCTATCTATCGGGCTCATAATCCATTTTCCAATTAATAGCTAAACATACCCTCATATCTTTCTTCCCTGGTGGACTATAGTTAACATGGACTTGCTGTAAAAAAAGATAAACAGCCCTACCCATTACCTTATAGCCTTAGCTAACCTGCGGTTACAACCCATTGCTGCAAAAACAGTGTAATTACAGAATGATGGATTTTTCAATATAAATGTGGAGATTACATCCTCCCAAAGCTGGTAATGATGCAAGAACAGCTCCACAACTCTGGGAAGGAAGAGTGGCCTGTCAGAGTCCTGGAGTATGTCAGATTGAACTAACATGTGCCAGTCAATATTGGTACACAGTGACCCGAGGTACCTTTGAAGCAAAACCATTAAGTCCAACATTTCCCCCTGAAAGTGTTTATCTGTATGGATGGCTTACATGTCCTCTGAAGCAGATATTGAAAATGATTGGACAATGGTAAAATACCAGACAGGGGACCATAAGGACGACCTCAGCAAAAGGGAGAAAAAATCTTAATCTGCAACACAATGGTGCTCTCTTGAAACCCTATCATTTCCACTTCCAGTGGGTCCGCTGTCTGACTGTGAATGAAGTGAAAGGAACGGATAGTGTCGAAAATTGGATCAGAGCTAACATTCGCTCATTTTTATCAGCAGCTGCCAAAGGTCATCTGACATAATAGCTGATGAATTTAAACCCAGCGGATTTCATTTGCTATTTTCAATTTAGCAAGGCCTCCGAACCCCACTGCGATAAGAGCATTCTCCTATCATGGCCTGTCACAAACATCAAGGATCTGGGGGAACTCACAGGAAGGGAAGAGGAGAAAGCTGCATAAGAATTAAAGATAAGGTTGGTAGGAAGAAGAGGGTGTTGCCATGTGCAAAAGTTGAGAAGGAAGCATCATGTGGGTAAGTTAAGTAAATGGCATTTATAAGAGGCTACAATGAGCAGACCAACTTGACTAGTTTCAGGTAGAGCTCGAAGACTGCATGCTCTGAGCTACTGCAAAAATACACACAGCTGGCTAATTAGTATGCAGGTGAAACTGCTCTTCCTTGTCAGTACGAACAATGTACAGTATGACATGGTGGAGTCTGTATCTATTTAGTAGAGGATGGTGTCTGTATCCCTTATATAGAAGTCATCTTAGCATTAGCGGTTAGTCACACCATAGTTTTGCTTTTCAGTATTATAGTATTAGGCCCTCAGCATAACACGACTGATTATAGAAAACTGATGTACTGTATATCAAATACTGTATATAACTAATATGATGAATATGGTTTGAAGTTACTTTGAGGTAATTTAGGCATGTTATTTGGAGCATGTTAGCGCTTTTACTGTTTTGAACTCAACAATGCTTTATTCTAAGCTGTAGCCAAGTAAATAAAACCAAATCTTGAGCTTAAGACTCGCTATGTCCATTGACTCAAGGGATGTTCTATGTTATCCATAAGAAAAGGTCAAATCGTATTGCGGGTGAAAAGTAATATTATAGCTTCATAATATTACATGATATTCTTATTCTTCACTAAACTTTAATGCAGTGTAACATGGAGCAATTTATTACCCAGACATATTATCCTGAACGAGGAGCTCTGCCAAGGAATCCAAACAAAATACTCCCATCAAATTCTATTCAAAGCTGGTAAGGGACACCTGACTATCCTAGAGATGAGGAAGCAATCCGGCAGGAGGCTGTGTGAATAGGAGAGAGCCACTCATAGACACTTGGCAGAGATGCCGGGCCTAGGAAGGGATGGAAATCGTAGAGAACAGCTGTGACTAATACTGTCTTGTAAGTGCTAGACCCAAAGAAAATGTAGAGTGCTTCAGAACAATTCGGGATATAAAAAAGAAAGAAGGGAAAAAAAGATTTCCCCAAAAGCTAAATGATAGACCATTTCTCTAACAGGAAAAATATGTACAATTATGGGCCTGATTGAACTCTACTTTGGATTTAATGGCTGCCAAATAGTACCAGAGTGGCTTAGGATGTTGAAGTCGGCATTTAAGCAAAGGGATTCACTCAACGGCTATTCAGTGTGGTATGATGTACTGTAAAGGGTAGATGATAAATGTCCAAAGCTCCAATAATAAGATCACAACACTAATGCATTATAGTCCAGTACAAGAGAAGTAACTGAGCAGTAATACGTCTTCATTAAGCCAGTACAATGTCGAAATACATTCAATCAAATACTGTATAATACGGTAACAGTGCTCTATCTTCAATGTAATCCACAACTTAAATGTCAAAAAGACCTCAGCAGAATTAAAGGGGAAAAGACATAATGACCTTCTTCCCCCTGTGTTTGTCAAATTATCACAGGAGAGTTCTCTGTGTGTGTGTGTGTGTGTGTGTGTGTGTGTGTGTGTGTGTGTGTGTGTGTGTGTGTGTGTGTGTGTGTGTGTGTGTGTGTGTGTGTGTGTGTGTGTGTGTGTGTGTGTGTGTGTGTGTGTGTGTGTGTGTGTGTGTGTGTGTGTGTGTGTGTTTGTGTGTGTGTGTTCTCCTTTCCTAAAAAGGTGCCTCATCTTCCCGGGCCAGGGACAACGTGGTTGGATGCAGCAAAAAACTGGGACGCGTGACAAGTGTCTTCATCTTGCATTAATTGCTCAAATTGAAGCTTTTCCACATCTCTCCAAGCTAGACGTTGCTGCGAGGTCCCTTTGATATGATAATGGGATGCTTCTTAGCAGAGGAAAAATGCAAATTGCAGGCGGTAATTTGGTGGCATGCACCTGCCGACACGAGACTCTTCTCCTCCTTGCCATGGCCGAAGTTCCAGCCACACACAAAAGCAGCCCACTGGTGAAATTACACTCATTCACTTAGGCCCGTGTCTCCAACAGATGCTCCGTCTCCCTGTATTGAACACCAGCTCTGGTCTACATTTAGATGCTCATATTCAGTCAACATTATTGAACCAGTACACACTGTCACGAATTGCAAAAAATGTGTCATGACATTTAATGGTATATTTGTAATAGTGTGTATGTAGTCTTTATTTCAACGTCCAGTGAGATGTTGTGCACTGTAGTAAATACTCAGAGCTGAGGTTGCTCCATGGTCATCTCCAGACAGGAAACCCACATGGTTCACTGAATAATGGCTCCACTCCAACCTCTAAAAAAACCTTTTAGCTGCTACATCTAAATGCAAACATGTTGTTCAAGTGCCATATTGCCAAGCTCATCCTTGACAAAGGTCATTCCAGGCCAAAGTGTTGTGGTTCTTGTGCTAGATACTAGCCTAATGTTTGATGTCTGAAAATACATGAATAGGCAATACTCATAGTACCCAGCATGCTTCCCTCCAAACACATCACAGTCATATGATGTCAATGGCTATTCTGACTCTCTACTCTGACTCATACTCATGTGCACCAGAAACAAAAACATTGGTTAATCTCTGACAACACTGAGTTCATCTCTGCCTCATTGAGTCTCAGCATTAAGGAATGCTAGCCGTAGCCACAATTTGGCTCTTATTCTGAAAACACAACTAATTTAAGCATTTACCATAAAAGGCATCTCCAGTGAAACTGTATATTACACATTTAGTCAAACATCACTGGTCATCCAAGCCATCTCAGGCCAATTTTCTAATGTCATAGATTAGTTAGGTGATTGTGCCAGAACTCCTACGAGTGTTCCTGGGAATCTGGTTAACTGGTACAGTTACTGGAACTGCAGCTTAGTCATTTTCCCCTTGCAGCCCCTGAAGGTGGGAAGAAGAGAAAGAGGGACTGTGACTGACAAAGACTGTCTTCATGTGTCATCTCTTCACCCCGCTGCCCCACAACCCACCCACAGACATCCTCATTCAGTCCTGAAGCCAAGTCTGTGACCTTAAACACCCCCCTCCCTCCATAACCCCCCAGTCTCCCTGCCTCCTATTTGTCCATATTGACCACCCCTGTCGACACAAGTAAAGCCAGTAACACACTGGGCCACCAGAACACACATGACTGGTGTTCACCCGACTGTCACCACACCTGGCACAGATAACCCACTCAGCTTGGCATATCAATGCAATGTCAAAGGAACAGATAGCAGCACACATAACATGGCCATTACTCCAGGGCAACTCTGAGATTATAATTTATGCAGGTACCTTACACAAATGTGTAAGTATGGGCAGTTACACAGTTACTTGCCATGTACTGTACATGCTTGTTTTTTTCTGCATAGAAATAAGAATATAATATGTTTCTAAACACTTCTACATTAATGTGCATGCTACCATGATTACGGATAATCCTGATAGAATTGTAAGGTTACAGACACACAAATATCATACCCCCCCCAAAATGCTAACCTCCCCAGTAATTGTAATGGTGAGAGGTTAGCATGTCTTGTGGTATGATATTTGTGTGTTTGTAACTTTCTCACTCATCATTATTCACTATTCATTCAGGATTATCCCTAATCATTTTTATTTATTTCACCTTTATTAATCATGGTAGCATCCACATTGCTGTAGAAGTGTTTAGAAACATATTCTATTCTTATTTACAATAAAACAACACAAGACATTTTTTCCATTCATTTCTATTGGGCACAAAATAATCTGAAACACAACCAAAACAAACAGCAAATGCATCCAACAAATTTGGACTAACAAACTTGATGTAGTCATTGCGTGCTATGAATATGGGACCAAATACTTAACTTTTTACTGCTTGGATACACTTACAAATGAATTTGTCCCAAAACTTTTGGTCCCCTAAAATGGGGGGACTATGTACAAAACGTGCTGTAATTTCTAAACGGTTCACCTGATATGGATGGAAAAATTGAAAAATGAAAGCGAGCAGTCTGCCGTTTAACCTGATAGTCATTGTATCATTTCAAATATATCTTGTATATATATATATATATATATATATATATATTCGGGGGCAAAACTTTTTCAGTGTAAAATTAAAGGACTAAAACAGACAAAGTATGTAGAAAAGATAACACTCTTGGCATTCTCTCAACCAGCTTCATGAGGTAGTCACCTAGAATGTATTTCAATGAACAGTTGAGCCTTGTTAAAATTTAATTGTGGAATTTCTTTCCTTCTTAATGCGTTTGAGCCAATCAGTTGTGTTGTGATAAGGTAGGGGTGGGTATACAGAAGATAGCCCTATTTGGTAAAAAAACAAGTCCATATTATGGCAAGAACAGTTCAAATAAGCAAAGAGAAATGACAGTCAATTATTACTTTAAGACATGAACTTTGAAAGGTTCTTCAAGTGCAGTCGCAATGAGGAACGCCACAGGAAAGGAAGACCCAGATTTCCCTCGGCTGCAGAGAATAAGTTCATTAGAGTTAACTGCACCTCAGATTGCAGCCCAAATAAATGCTTCACAGAGTTCAAGTAACAGACACATCTCAACATCAACTGTTCAGAGGAGACTGAGTGAATCAGGTCGAATTTCTGCAAAGAAATCAAGTGCTCAGCATATGTGGGAACTCCTTCAAGACTGTTGGAAAAGCATTCCAGGTGAAACTGGTTGAGAGAATGCCAAGAGTGTGCAAAGCTGTCATCAAGGCAAAGGGTGGCTACTTTGAAGAATCTAAAATCTAAAATACATTTCGATTTTTTTAACACTTCTTTGGTTACTACATGATTCCATATATGTTATTTCATAGTTTTGATGTCTTCCCTATTATTCTTCAATATAGAAAATAGTAAAATAAAGAAAAACCCTTGAATGAGTAGGTGTGTCCAAACTTTTGACTGGTGCTGTATGTTTTTTACATGACATCATCTTTGAGGACTAACAATCACCAAAATAAAAAGCTAGGCAGTCAGGGATAATCTTACATTTTCCAATTTTGATCATTGCATGGGGCCTCCATTAATGTTGTTATAATGTCGCCCAAATAGCATAAGCCATGGCAAGTTGTGTGGAATAGCAGGAAATGTGCTTTAAAAATGCTAATTCTTTTCTCTGTCTCATGGCAAAATGTGTAGAATTTTTGGAAATTTGCTTTAAAACAGCTGCATTTTGTCAGCCAACAGGATGGCCTCTAAAATGTTTGGTTAGCATCTGCACCATGGGCCACGCCCTTGCCACGCCCTCCACCTAAGCCCCATTTTAATGAAAAAACCTTGCCGTACATTCTGTTTGTCTGGAAAACACAAACATGTGAGTGTAAAGAACTTGGAAGTAAAAAGTGGAGTAAACCACTGTCAGTGTCATGAACTATTAACAGTGGATCAGTGTTGAATGATGTAATAATGAGTCTTCCCTGTGGAGGGGGGTTGAGCATGGGGACCCTCTCTGCTGCCAAAACAACATTGTCAACTTCGGGAGCAAAACAATGTCCACCAGTCAGGCCTGGCTCACACAGAGCAGCCACACAAACAGGAGGCCCCATGCATATTAATGGGACTCTAACTATGCCATAGGTCAGGCCAGTGATTCAGACTCGGCCTGATCATTATCTAAGCAGTGCACCTGTCCTTTTGCAACATTTTCTTTCAGGAAGCTGAAGACATTGGCACGCTATAGGCTACACAACAGAGTATAAACGACATGCCCCCACTGATGACATTTGTAGGACAATACTTCTTACTCTGGCAGGTGAGAGTGAAGAAAGCATGTTTTTAAATTACAAATGGTCCTCATCTCTCTAGGTCTGCCTTGATTAACAAGATAGCATTCATGAGTCTGCAGAACAGAAAATGCCTCTCACAACCAATGGCATCATTTCCCTCCATTTCAAATCAAATCACATTTTATTTGTCACATGTGCCAAATACAAGAAGTGTAGACCTTACCATGAAATGCTTACTTACAAGCCCTTAACCAACAGTGCATTTCAAGAAAGAATATTTACCAAAATAACTAAAGTAAAAAATAATAAAAATTAACACAATAAAATAACAATAACGAGGCTATATACAGGGGGTACGGGTACCGAGTCAGTGTGCAGGGGTACAGGTTAGTCGAGGTAATTTTTAAATGTAGGTAGGGGTGAAGTGACTATACATAGATAATAAACAGTGAGTAGCAGCAGTGTACAAAACAAATGGAGGAAGGGGTGGTATCAATGTAAATAGCCTGGTGGCCATTTGATTAATTGTTCAGCAGTCTTATGACTTGGGGGTAGAAGCTGTTAAGGAGCCTTTTGGTCCTAGACTTGGCACTCCGGTACCGCTTGACAAGCGGTAGCAGAGAAAACAGTTTATGACTTGGTATATAGGTCCTGGATGGCAGGAAGCTTGGCCCCAGTGATGTACTGGGCAGTACGCACTACCCTCTGTAGCCCCTTACAGTCAGATGCCGAGCAGTTCCACTACAGCCCCATCAATGTTAATGAGGGCCTGTTTGGCCCGCCTTTTTCTGTAGTCCACAATCAGCTCCTTTGTCTTGCTCACATTGAGGGAGAGGTTGTTGTCCTGGCACCACACTGCCAGGTCTCTGACCTCCCCCTATAGGCTGTCTCATCATTGTCGGTGATCAGGCCTACCACTGTTGTGTCATCAGCAAACTTAATGATGGTGTTGGAGTCGTGCTTGGCCACGTAGTCCTGGGTGAACAGGGAGTACAGGAGGGGCCTAAGTACACACCCCTGAGGGGCATGGCAGGATCAGCGTGGCAGACATGTTGTTGCCTACCCTTACCACCTGGGGGTGGCCTGTCAGGAAGTCCAGGATCCAGTTGCAGAGGGAGGTGTATAGTCCCAGGGTCCTTAGCTTAGTGATGAACTTCGTGTGCACTATGGTGTTGAACGCTGAGCTGCAATCAATGAACAGCATTCTCACATAGGTGTTCCTTTTGTCCAGGTGGAAAAGGGCAGTGTGGAGTGCGATTGAGATTGCGTCATCTGTGGATCTGTTGGGATGGTATGCGAATTGGAGTGGGTCTAGGGTATCCAGGAGGATGCTGTTGATGTGAACCATGACCATCCTTTCAAAGCACTTCATGGCTACCGACGAGGGTGCTACGGGGCGGTAATCATTTAGGCAGGTTAGCTTTGCTTCCTTGGGCACAGGGACAATGGTGGTCTGCTTGAAACCTGTAGGTATTACAGACTTGGTCAGGGAGAGGTTGAAAATGTCAGTGAAGACACTTGCCAGTTGGTCCACGCATGCTTTGAGTACACGTCCTGGTAATCCATCTGGCCCTACGGCTTTGTGAATGTTGACCTGTTTAAAGGTCTTGTACCACATCGGCTACCGAGAGCATTATCACATAGTCGTCCAGAACAGCTGGTGCTCTCGTGCATGTTTCAATGTTGCTTGCCTCGAAGCGAGCACAAAAGGCATTTCGCTCGTCTGGTAGACTCTCGTCACTGGGCAGCTCGTGTCTGGGTTTCCCTTTGTAGTCCGTAATAGTTTTCAAGCCCTGCCACATCCGACGAGCGTCAGAGGCAGGGTAGTAGGATTCAATCTTAATCCTGTATTGACGCTTTGCTTGTTTGATGGTTCGTCTGAGGGCATAGCAGGATTTTTTATAAGCGTCCGTTAGTGTCCCGCTCATTGAAAGCGGCAGCTCTAGCCTTTAGCTCGATGCGGATGTTGCCTGTAATCCATGGCTTCTAGTTGGGATATGTATGTATGGGCACTGTGGGGACGACGTCGTCGATGCACTTATTGATGAAGCCGATGACTGAGGTGGTATACTCCTCAATGCCGGAAGATATTCCAGTCTGTGCTAGCAAAACAGTCCTGTAGCGTAACATCCGCGTTATGTGACCAATTCCGTATTGAGCAAGTCACTGGTACTTCCTGCTTTAGTTTTTTCTTGTAAGCAGGAATTAGGAGGATAGAATTATGGTCAGATTTGCGAAATGAAGGGCAGGGGAGAGCTTTGTATGCATCTCTGTGTGTGGAGGTGAGGTGGTGTAGACTTTTTTTCCCTCTGGTTGCACATGTGACATGCTGGTAGAAATGAGGTAAAACGGATTTAAGGATGCCTGCATCCGCTTCTGGATGAGCATTTTCTTGTTTGCTTATGGACTTATAGAGTTGGTTGAGTGCGGTCTTAGTGCCAGCATCGGTTTGTGGTGGTAAATAGACAGCCATGAATAATATAGATGAGAACTCTTTTGGTAGATAGTGTGGTCTACAGCTTATCATAAGGTACTCTACTTTAGGCGAGCAATACCTCAAGACTTTTTTAATATTAGACATTGCGCACCAGCTGTTATTGACCAATAGACACACACCCCGACCCCTCTTCTTACCAGACGTACCTTCTCTGTCCTGCCGGTGCATGGAAAATCCCACCAGCTCTATATTATCCGTGTTGTCGTTCAGCCACGACTCAGTGAAACATAAGATATTACAGTTTTTAATGTCCCGTTGGTAGGATAATTTACAATGATAGCACGTTGGGCAATAGAATGGATGGCAGTGGGAGATGACCCGCTTGCCTACAAATTCTCAGAAGGCAGCCTGACCTCCGCCCCCTTTTTCTCTGTCTTTTCTTCACGCAAATGTCGGGGATTTGTGCCTGTTCCCGAGAAAGCAGTAAACAGTATCCTTGGGTCAGACTCGTTGGACTCATTAAAGGAAAAAGCTTCTTCCAGTTCGAGGTGAGCAATCGCTGTTCTGATGTCCAGAAGTTATTTTTTGGTCATAAGAGGTAGCAGCAACATTATGTAAAAAATAAGTAAAAAACTAACAAAATAGCACATTTGGTTAGGAGCATCTAAAACGTCAGCCTCTCCAGTGCAATTCCACTCACTTAATGGTGTTATGAAGAGAACCATCAAGGCACATCTGTAGAGATAGGATATGTTGCTTTATTGTTCCTACAATAAAGTATGGAAAGTCCACAATTTGACAGGCTGTTCCCGTGTTTGTGCTCTGGCAGACTCACCACAACAAAGACAGACAAACAAATTGACAGACATCTTTTTGCAGAGATAATGGTGTAGTAAAAGGTTCTCTCGCTATCGTAATGCTGTCCTGCAAAAATAATACTCAACCAGGGTTTGGACTAGAGGTCGACCGATTATGATTTTTCAATGCCGATACCTATACCGATTATTGGAGGACAAAAAAAGCCGATACCGATTAATCGGTCGATTTATTTAAAAAAAAATATATATATATATTTCATACACACACACACATTTTTGTAATAATGACAATTGCAACAATACTGAATGAACAATGAACACTTTTATTTTAACTTAATATAATACATAAATACACACACACCCACACAGCTCTGAAGTGACAATGATACTGAAGAGTCTGCTTAGGAGACAAATACTCTCAACTGTTTGAATAAAAATATAGTTTAAGTTACCTGTGATGAATGTTGAAAACAAAAACTTTAATTTCTATATGCAGGAAATCCTATTTTAATAATGGGCATGGTAAGAATTGACAACCAAAGTGCGAGTCATAATTCCCATGACACCTCCTAGCAAAATCTGAAAAGCGGTTCCTTCATTTATTCCATAGGATATTTTTTAGATTCACTTAAAATAAGGTCTGTGTTTCGTGTAGGCTTACATCACCGTGCCAATTTATAACTGTGTAGATATCCATAGGACAAGGTAACTCTGATCAATATTGGCTAAATATAAGCGAAGATCCCCCACCTCTTTAAGGAATACCTAGGATAGGATAAAGTAATCCTTCTAACCCCCCCCCTTAAAAGAGTTAGATGCACTATTGTAAAGTGGTTGTTCCACTGGATATCATAAGGTGAATGCACCAACTTGTAAGTCGCTCTGGATAAGAGCGTCTGCTAAATGACTTAAATGTAAATGTAAATGTAAGATACACTTTTTTTGTAGAGTGGATTTATGAAAATATGTTGACAAACGTTACCTTATCCTAGTGAGATTTACACGGGTATCAAAACGTTGAGGCGGTTTAAGCCTGCACGAAACACAGACCTTATTTGAAGTAGATCAAGACATTCTCTATGGAAGACATGAACGGTAAAATAACGAAGGAACCCCTTTCAAATTCAGCCGCAAGTTATTACAGGAATTATAACGCGTCGACTATTTCTCTCTAAACCATATACCTTTGACTAATCTGGAAACTATCACCTCGAAAACAAAACGTTTATTCCGTTCCGTATTTTATCTAATGGGTGGCATCCATGAGTCTAAATATTCCTGTTACATTGCACAACCTTCAATGTTGTCATAATTATGTAAAATTCTGGCAAATTAGTTTGCAAAGAGCCAGGCGGCCCAAACTGTTGCATATACCCTGACTCTGCGTGCAATGAACGCAAGAGAAATGACACAATTTCACCTGGTTAATATTGCCTGCTAACCTGGATTTCTTTTAGCTAAATATGCAGGTTTAAAAATATATTCTTGTGTATTGATTTTAAGAAAGGCATTGATGTTTATGGTTAAGTACACATTGGAGCAATGACAGTCATTGATTGATTGTTTTTTATAAGATAAGTTTAATGCTAGCTAGCAACTTACCTTAGCTTACTGCATTCGCTAACAGGCAGGCTCCTCGTGGAGTGCAATGTAATCAGGTGTTAGAGCATTGGACTAGTTAACTGTACGGTTGCAAGATTGGATCCCCCGAGCTGACAAGGTTAAAAATCTGTCGTTCTGCCCCTGAACGAGGCAGAACGTTCCTAGTCCGTCATTGAAAATAATAATGTGTTCTTAACTGACTTGCCTAGTTAAATAAAGATTAAATAAAGGTGTAAAAAATAAATAAATACCGATTTCCGATTGTTATGAAAACTTAAAATCGGCCCCGATTAATCGGCCATTCCGATAAATCGGTCGACCTCTAGTTTGGACTGCTATTTTTATGGCACATGCTTATACCGAGTGATTATGTCATGATAAATGGTATGAAATAGACCTACACATTTTTGAACATTTCAAAATAATAGATTTTTGGGTTGTTTATTTTGTTGACACACTCAAAGAAAATGCTTCTGTAAATAGAGGCCAAAGACTTCTACTCAGGTGGCCTTATGCTTCAGTAAGACGCAGGATGCAAAAGAGACGGGGTTAAACCCACAGAGTTGAAATATTCACATGACGCCAGCGGTTCCCAATCATAGCAACAGTTGCGGTTATTTTGCCGGCCCAGAGTGACATTAACTGAAGTCACAGCCCAACTTTGGATTAATGGCCTGAGAGATGAAGCTTGGGAGCAGACTGATGATGCTGGCATGCTGCCCTTTCCTTGCCCACATAGGCAACGACAGGGTCATTCCTGTCCCACTACCCTGAATGAAAGGGCCCCTTCTTACTTGACTGCAGTGGTTGGCATGCTGCCCCTTTCAGGGCCCAAAGCTGCCTGTCTGTTTGGATGCAACAAATTGGTACATTCTCAGAATAATAATTAGTGCAGCCATGAACATGCCATTGTCTAACATGCATAATGAAGGAACTGCCTTCTGGCCATGTGACTGACTTCTGACACCTTAACTGTTATTGACTGACCGTAAATTAAAGGCAACCGTCGCTTTCCAGAAATGTTGTAACAATTGTGAGATGCCCATTACTATTATTCCACATATTACGGCCACTAGACAGAATTGTTTCAAATCTCAACCATATATTGATGTCTCTATTTTCAGTCACAGATTTGTCTGCAGTTCTTATCGCTGTTTCAGCTCATCTACGGTCCTTTATATGTCTGAATGGAAGTACGAAGCCCTTTAATTGAGGTTCAAAGCAGTGAGAAAAGTCTCCCTGAAGCTCTACATTTCCCTTCATACTGTAGCATTCAGATCAACAAGTCAATAGTCAAAGGAAACATAGGAGAGCTGAAGGTGATAGCTTAGAATAATCCTCTTACTGGATTTCTGTGGAGGTAAAGAAATGGTCCTGGTTAGAATAATCAATCTGGGAGGGCAATTATATAGAAATGTGCCATGGAATCTATCTGGCCAGTTCTTAGGGATATTTCAATAATACATACCTTAGGAAATGCAATGCTTCATTCTTACAGATGACTGATAGACAGTATGTTAGAGGTAAAGTATAAGTAATGAGGTTGTATTTCCACTCATGCTGTACAATTCATACTGCGACGCGTAAGAGTCTATGATATAACTGTGTACACAATTCAGTCCACAATCCAAGTGTATTATTCTCATGTACTAGATTAAACAAAATAGCTATTGTTAAGGAGACAAGCGGCCTGCCACCTGAATAAAAAAGTATTCTCCCCGGAATGTGATTCTCCTAACTTTAATGTGTTTTAGTGGACCCATTTCAAGCCATGGTAAGTGTTGTTTGTTTCTGTGTTTGCCAACATCATACTGTATCAAGAGCTCTTATAAGAGATTCTCCAGTACTTTTGTGTACTTTTTAGCATGTAGCCCTCATGAGCCAAAAGTGGTCACCGAAAATTGCAAACTATATTACATATATGCAGCCACCTCATTGCTCTGTCTCTCTCTCTCTCTCGTTCTACTATGTGTGCATCTTGCAAGCTGTCACTAAAATGGCGAGGGGCTGAAGCTCATTGGCTAGAACTCGAATTGCTAGGGGGCTGGCACATGTGGGGGAAAATGTAGTGAAAATGGCTCAGCACAGCTTCCAGAAAAACTGTTGCTTTCAAACTAGAGATTTCGTGACTAATTGAGATAAGACAGTAATTCTGCTCATAGATTATGTGTGTATGAACTACACATTGACACATACAGCCCAAAGCAGGAGGTTAGAAAAATATTTAGTAGTCGCCAAAGTTCGACTATGGAGCATGTCCTATGTTTATGTGTTTTTACCAACAGCATACTGTACGCAGAGCTGTTACAGTGTAGCTGTGGTACACAA